>NC_139578.1:6614107-6711607 GCF_946808225.1 Silurus aristotelis
GTGGTCCCAGGTCCCAGAGTGTGGATACTAGGAATGTTAATAACAAATTTTAGACGAGCCCTTTTTTTTCTAAAGAAAATGTTCTGTGTAAAAGTAGCGGCATCTCTCAAATGATATCATGGTAATCATAGTTGAAACAATAAGATGAAAGCATGTAGCACATCTGAGAGAAAAGCACCTAAAAACACCTAGATCTATGTTTATATCACTTTTATCAGCCATTTAAAAAAAAAAAAAAAAAAAAAAACATCAATCTCTTCATTGCTCAGAGAAATGCAAATATGTAGAATCCAAAACTTGAATGCAATCTGCAGAAAAATATTGTAATGACTCCAAAAGAAGCCATTAACATAATGAGTCATAAACAATCCAAAGAATTTCTGAGGAACTCTTTTTATATTCTTTCCTTTAATTGAGGAAACATTTTAATTAGAAAAACAACCTGGTGGAAAGAAAATGTAAATTTTCAGGGCATTAATTTGACATATATGATGCATCAATAAGCAAAAACGTTTTCATTTACCATTCCAGAGGTTCTTTGGTTAGTTTGCTGAGCATATAAAAATGGAAACAACATTTTTAAACAAATTTATTTTAACCAAATATGTTATAAAAAATGTTATAAGCAAAAATACACATTAAAATACTCTTAACAATGTTAAGTACTTTTTATAAAAAAAAAAAAAAAAGACGTTTTATATTACAGTTAACAGGTTTCCTAGTGAAAAAGGAAGCTACAGTTTTTAAATCAACCACAAGCAGCCAGATACAGAGAGGTGCTCTCATTTTACATCTAAAGGTAATTGATGGCTTTGCCAATATTTTTCCAGTTTAGAATGAATAATCTCACCCTCGCAAATTTCTAATTAACTGCACTGATGCCACAAAATTATTGAATGTATTTAATGTAACTAAAATTAACATATTGCGGTTCTGTAAATGAGAGATTTATCCATGCAGATAGATCATTATCTCAGATTTAAGATACATAACTCATTAGTCTGTTCATACCTCATTACTCTCTTCCTCCTTTTGCCATTGCCCTTAAGACCCACACTCGGTTTCTTCTCCCCTTTCCCTCGCAGTTTCATTAAATTTAAGCAGAATTATTTTAGTTTGCACATCCAGGCAACAAAGTGCATGGAAACAGCAGTAAATAATGGGGAAAAAAACCATTATACTGCACTTTAGGACAGGAAACAATTTAGTTTTCTTATCCCTCTGGTGGCTGTTAATTTCACAATGATTTTCTTTATTCGCAAACTCCCTCCAGTCCTACTTCATTATGTGTGTTTGTGTGCATGTGAATGAAAGAGAAATTATTATTGAAGTTAATATATCTTCTAAGCTTACTTTGTCATGCTTAATGTTTGTTGTGCAGAACAGTTTATATGGAGACACTGTGTGTATGTATGTATGTACATATATATATATATATATATATATATATATATATATATATATATATATATATATATATATATATATATATATATATATACAGTACAGACCAAACGTTTGGACACACCTTCTCATCAGTTTTCTTTATTTTCATGACTATGTAAATTGTAGAGTCCCACTGAAGGCATCAAGGGCTATTTGACCAAGAAGGAGAGTGATGGGGTGCTGCGCCAGATGACCTGGCCTCCACAGTCACCGGACCTGAACCCAATCGAGATGGTTTAGGGGTGAGCTGGACCGCAGAGTGAAGGCAAAAGGGCCAACAAGTACCAAGCATCTCTCGGGAAACTCCTTCAAGACTGTTGGAAGACCATTTCAGGTGACTACCTCTTGAAGCTCATCAAGAGAATGCCAAGAGTGTGCAAAGCAGTAATCAAAGCAAAAGGTGGCTACTTTGAAGAACCTACAATATGACATTTTTCAGTTGTTTCACACTTTTTTGTTATGTATATAATTCCATATATAATTCCACATGTGTTCATTCATAGTTTTGATGCCTTCAGTGTGAATTTACAATTTTCATAGTCATAAAAATAATGAAAACTCTTTGAATGAGAAGGTGTGTCCAAACTTTTGGTCTGTACTGTGTATATATATATATATATATATATATATATATATATATATATATATATATATATATATATATATATATATATATATATATATATATATATATACACAGCATAAAAGATAAAGATGTGAAGCATCGGTTTTAAAAAGTGTGCATCCGATTTGCTATTTGCATCTGTAAAAAACTAATAATTTATATATAATTATTAGTAGATGCGCTATACTTTTATTATTTAGAAAGCGACCAATAATGTTATATGTAGATTGATTTCAACATTCCTTCTCTCAGCACAACTACAGCTATGTGAATATAATGTATCACAACACTATGGACACCGAAGCGTGTCCTGAGAGTCACGTAGAATACAGATTAATATGGCAGAGTCAGAGCTGCATCTTCCTGGAGACAGAACAGGAAAAGATCGTCTGTTTTTATTTAATAATTTTCCCTTTAAATTATTTTGCACTACAAAGGCCTGTTTGTGAAAGAGCCATGCTTTGGAAGTCAGACGATACTCAAGTGAATCTATGATTTGCTGTTTGTCTCAACCAAAGAAATAAAAGCAAACTATCTGAACCATACTGAACTGTATAGCATCATATTTTTTTATTTTTTTATAACACTGTGTTAAATTCTTTTGAAATTGGATCACACTGCATCATAATAGGGCTGAATCGTATTGGATCGCATTGGGAAATGCTTCATATGTATCTTTAATGTACTGTATGGTATCGTTGGCTATGCATCAATTAAAAAAAATATATACATACATATAAACATACACACACACACACACACACACACACACACACACACTCAAGCATTACTACTCAGGTAAAAGTCAGGTATGGATGTAGTTTGAGGAGGTCTGTACAGCATTCCAATTCATTCGAAGGTGTTTATTAGGGTTGAGGTTGGAGCCTTATTGCAGACCACTCAAGAGCTTCTACTACAACTCATGTAAACCATATCTTCATAGAGCTTGCTTTGTGCCACACAGCAAATCACATATGGCTAAAAAATGTGGGCATCCCAATACGTTTTCCATATAGCGTACTGTATATACATTATGTGTGTGTATTAAACATCTGAACCTAAATATATACTCGTGTTGCTCTTTTGCCTCAGATACTCATCAGACAGTTTATATTGCTGTAATAAATCTGAAAGTACCAAGCTCCAGTGATGATATGGTTTAGGTCTCGTTGGATGTCTCACAAACATGTCATCAAACACATCAATACATTCCTCCTTCCCTTCTGCAACCATTTTATTATTCTGGTCAGGGTCAGGAAGGATCTGATGCTTATTCTGAGAACACTGGTGTGGGAATACACCATGGTTGGGAAGCCAGTTCAATACTGTGCTAAACACAGCAAAGATGCAGCCTACTGCTGAGATTCAAGTTCCAGTTGCACCATAAATTATATCTCAAAGTCAGAAGTCATCTGTTGGAAAAGGGAAATCACTACCTTCATTAGTATGCACTGTAGCTGCCAATCACTCCAATCACTCACTCCAGGAGACTGGTATCCTACCAGAATCATGAAGGGCTTGTAAATAGGTCAACCGATTATAATTTTATTATTTTTTTACATTTTCCAAACTAACTAAATCAGGCAGCTGTTTGGACAGGAAAGCTTTAGGGTTGCTATTTCTATTGCAGAAATAGATAAATATATTGACTGAAAGTATCTGTAATTCCCTTGTCACATTTACAATGCTTTCATACTTAGTTTACTTAGTACATTCTGAAGTTTAATACAGATGTAATATTTTGTTCCAGTGATATCACCTGGATTACACAATGCTTTAAAGAAAAATACAACAACAACAGTATAATACTTAGATTTTCTACCGTGACAGCAGGGATGTCTGCTGCAATTCTATATTCTGACATTAAAAATATGCAACCTTCATCATCATTCCGTATAGTCAATTCAAGTAAATATTCTACACAGTCGATGTGCAAAAAAAACAAAACCCCAAAGCCTTATTATCAAGTCTACCATTTCCTACTGCGGGAAGCAGGTGCTGTAGTGTTAGTAGAAGCTGCATTATATAAGCCTCACAACAGTCAGAATGACAAGCTGTTCAGCAAAAACACTACACCTCATTAGGCTCTAGGTACCTGCTTTCAAAATTCTAGGTCTCTCTCTTTCTCTCTCTCGCTCTCTTTCTTAGTTTCTCTGTCTTTTGTTGTCTGTTAGGAAGTACGACATGCCTAGCATCACATCTATTCGAAAACTTTGCAATTCTTGATTTTAAAGCTTCTGCATTCAAGATGTTCTTAGCTGTCAAACAGCTGATGTTTGATGCATTTCAATTTCTTTTAAAGGTGCACTGGACAATATGTATTTTGAATGTTCTTACAAATAATATAAAAAAAAAAAAATATATATATATATATATATATATATATATATATATATATATATATATATATATATATATATATATATATATATATATATATATATATATATATATCAGGAGCACAGTGTTACATCAATGTTAAAACGATGGGTTTGAAGGAAGTGTATTGTTCATCCATGGAAAGAAAAAAGCACCTATAAAAATCTAGTGCATTTCTTGGTCTTTATATCAGCCTTTTTTTTTATAGATAAGCCAATCTCTTCTCTGCTCAGGAAAGCAAATATGGTGAATCCAAATCTAAACAGAGAGAAAGCCAGATAATATTGTTATTTCAAAATGGAGTCTGATTTAAAAAGGAAAGAAAGAGACGTAGAGAATAAGGGAGCGAAGGACACCTGCTCACTGAGAAAAGAATTGAGGCTTTGAATTGAATGTGTTCCGTGTCAATGTATTTTAACCATTTAACCAATTAACTATATTTTAATTAACCAGATTAGAATTAAAAATGAAGAAGAATGATGGTGTGGGTATAAATCCTCCTAAGATCCCCGTACATGGTCAAACTTTTGAAGTTTCATAGCTAACTTAATCATAACTGGTTAATTAGAAAAAAGTATGGCATGTTAGATAGTTAGGCTCCTTTCTATCATCCCATGGATAAATTCTATTGATTACTGAAATAAGGTATGGTGTAAATTGTACATGGATAATGTAGATTTGTACCTTCTAAGAACTGTTTAAGTATTCATGAAGGACACTTGTGAATATTCTTCGAACATATTCTTCTACAGCTGTATAATTGTAATGATTTATGCTACCACTATCCGATTACTCTACTTTTTGTGCCCTAAATCCGGTTAATTCTTTCCCACTGTGTTTTACAATAGACATTGAAACAAAGCAGATTTTATCATTGGGCAAACAAAGACTTGCTATATATATATATATATATATATATATATATATATATATATATATATATATATATATATATATATATATAATCAGATCTACAGAAGGTAGCAGAAGCATGAGGGGATTCTAGGGCCCTCCTCTATTCCACCCTCAACAAACCTGAGTGAGCACAAAAAAAAAAAAAAAAAAGTGGAAACATAACACCATCACATCAAATGTGTGTTTTAAACATAGATAAGCTATAAATGATGGTGCAACTGGGATCCACTGCTCCACAACTGAATTATTCCTTCATTTTTGAGGAGAAAAGAGATTTACAGATTTATGTTTACTATAAAAGTTCAAATATACAGTATTAGACAATATTGTAACCTGCACTGATTTTTGCAGCTTTCTATAAATTTTTTCAAATACCTTCACCAGAATACTTACTATACAAACACTTTATTAGAAATGATGTACTAGTACTGGGTAATGCTTCACTTTCTTCATGGATTCCACTAGATGCTGGATACATCCTTCTGAGATTCTGGTCCATGTTGACATGATTGCATCACACAATTCCTGGTGATTATTTGTGGCAAATGTCCTGCATTGCAAATATGTTCTATTGGATTCAGATCTAGTGGCTGGGAAGCAGAGGTGGCAAAAGTACACACATCCTTCACTTAAGTAGAAGTACAGATAATCATGTTTTAAAATACTCTGGTAAAAGTTGAAGTACTTTTTTACTCAACCTAAAGTAAAGAAGTTTGGGCTTTGACATGTACTTAAGTAAAAAGTAGCCTTTACTACTACCTGTTTTAGTGTCATTTCGGTAACTGAACCTCACATCATATTAATATTAGGGCTGTCAATCGATTATAATATTTAATCACAATTAATGGTATGAATGCCATGAGTTAACTCAACATTAAACAAAGCTTCATCATACATTTTTACTGTTCTAAATGTACCTTAAATGAATACTTTTCAAGTTTTTAATACTCTAATCAACATGGACATGAACAAATATGGATGCTTTATGCAAATTTATATTTATTATTAGTGAAACCAAACACGCCGGCAACTTCAGAGGGTTAAATGTGTGCATCGTGGCAGATTTTGGAAAACCAATGTTTACTGATTAAAATTTTATTTCGGTGGAGTGTTTTATTTTCTTTTATTTGAGTTAAGAAAGGATGTCATGAATGAATGTGTGTAGCATTGAAAATTTTTATTTCGCCCCTTATATTAGTATTTATTCATAAACAGAAATGCTTGTTTAATAAAATCTATGCCGTTAAAATTTGTCTTAATATGTTATTAACGTGTTAATTTTGACAGCCCTTATATATTAATACAAAATAAATTTCTAATTGTGTTACCTAATGAATGTATCCAGGCTTAATATCCACCATATAGAACACAAGCAGAGAAAAGATGATGGGGCATGTCAAGGGAGTGATAAGGTCTCTGAGGAAAGATAGTGTTGATTCATTTTTGGCTTTGTAGGCAACCATCAGGGTTTCAAATCTGCTACTGAAAGCCAGTGGAGGGAGCTCAGCAGGGGGGTGGTGTGGGAGAACTCTGCCAGTCACAAAATGACAAGATACTGAACAAGCACCTGGGGAAGTCTGTGTGGACAGAAATGGTCGAATCCTTTGGATGTTGTAGTAAAGAAATCGACAGGAACAACCCACAATAGCAACATGTGAGGAGAAGGACAGTTGATTGTCCATAGTTACCTCAAGGTTGCGAGCAGTGGCTGAAGGGGAGCGCAGAGAGTTATGAATAGTTATTCGGAGAACCGAGCGGAAGCTGGGGTATCTCCAGAGAAGATGAGTCATCAGCATAGCAGTGGTAAGAAAACCAATGTAAGGATATGACTTCACCAATAGAATGGGTATAGAGGGAGAAAAGGAGGGGACCAAGTACCGAGCCTTGTGAGACACCAGTGGTGAGTCTGCATTGGGCAGATATGGCCCCCTGTACATGTTACCTGTATGAGCAACCTTTCAGGTAGGAAGCAAACCATTCCCATTCTGCTCCACAAATACTGAGGCTCCTGAGGGTAGAAAAGGGAGTCTTGTGGTTGACTGTGTCAAATGCTAATGAAAGGTCAAGGGTCATGAGTATAGATAACAGCTTGGATGATCAAGCAGCATGTAGTTTCTCAGAGACAGCCAAAGGGGCAGTTACTATACCAGTCCGAAGTTGTTGATGTCTGATGGATCCAGAGCAGGTTTCTTCAAAATGGGAATAACCCTTACTTGCTTGAAGGTGGTTGGCACATGGCTGGATGTTAAGGACCTATTGATGATTGTGGCGATAAAGGGCAGGAGGTTTTGAGAGATGGTCTGAAACATAGTTGAAGGTATTGGATCCAGAGGGCAGGTGGTGGGATTGCAAGATTGGATGACTTGCAGTATCTCATCTTCTGTTATGGTTGAGAAACTTGACAACGAAGAAGTAGGGGCTTTCTGGCTGTGTAGTGTATTCTTTGTTGGGAAGGAAGTGAAGGTCTGGCAGATTTTTATAATCTTCTTATCATAGATGAAGGCAACATCTTCAGCAGTCAGGGAGGATAGAGCAGGTGGAGCAGGGGGGTTGAGTAGTAAAGAGATGTTGTGGAGCTTACAAATCTTGAGCAGAAGCCTTGAGGTTTTCATTGTAGAAGGCAGTCTTAGCAGAAGTCACATCCGAAGATGATTTAGTCAGGAGTATGATGTCTGCATCCAATTTTTTCCACTTCCTCTCTGCTGATCTGAGTTCTCGCCGAGACTTCTGACAACCAGGGGGTGGAACAAAAAGTCTTCTTGGGGTTTGTGGTCACGGGGCAGAGGAGGTCTATGGTTGAGGAAAGAAAGGAGAGGAAAAAGTCAGTTGCAAAGTCAAAGGGTAGAGTGGAAAAGGAGTCAGTGTCGGGAAAAGATGAATAGTACAGGAAGCTACAGAGAAGGAAGAGATGGAGTGGAGGTTAGGATGGATAAGAGAGAGATGTTATAAATAGTTTTTAGGTAGGATAGGAAAAGTGATTGTATAGGAAACCCGGTGATGATCAGCAATTTGAGCGAGATAAAACCAAGTCCAGGACATTTGCTCCATTGTACACAATTTCAAGGAGAAGGAATTTAGAAAAGTCAGGATGCAAGATGACTGAAGTTTGTCAGATGGGAGGTTAAAGTAACTGAGCCAAAACTGTCAGAGGGGTGCGGTCAGAAGGGAACGTGCCTAGGAGCGCATCTATCTCTTCTAGGCAGTCTCTAAGGGGACTAGGAGGGCGGTAGATGACAATGATGAAGAGGTTGATTGGAGAGGTAACTGCAACTGCATGGAATTCAAAAGAAGACATGGTTAGATGAGACAAAGGGAGAGGTGTGAAACACCATCTATGTGACAACAGTAAACCCATAACACCACCTCTACTGGTTCCTCTTGGTGAGTGGTGGGAAACAAACATAGGCAGAAGACAGAGCAGCTGGTCATAAAGTCGAAGGCGTAGTGGGAAGCTAAGGCTGTGATAAAGTCAGTTCCCCTTCAGGAACTCGAGCTGCGTCGAAACGCTATGGGAACGCCCATAGCGTTTCGACGCAGCGTCTCGTTCCTTCGGGGAACTAGGGTTACGTTCGTAACCTAGAGACGTTCCCCTTCAGGAACTCGAGCTGCGTCGAAACGCTATGGAAACGCTATGTTACGTTCATAACCTAGAGACGCTTTCCTTACAGCAGACTGGCAATTCCAGAGCCCACCTACCACCGCTGTTTGAGATTGAGACAACAGAGGAGGGTAGATAAGGTTACTGGCAATGTGACCTCTGTTCTATGGATGAGAATGTCTGTGACTACAGAAATGAGTTAAAGACACAAGACTGATCTGCCAATTTGAGATCAATGTTTAAATTTTAAGAACACAAAAAAGCAATATATGTACTCATGAATAAACACTAAGCGTTAATAGCCTTAGGAGGGTTACCTTCAACCGCTACTGACAATAATCAGCACCTTCAA
Source organism: Silurus aristotelis (assembly GCF_946808225.1). Classification (NCBI taxonomy): domain Eukaryota; kingdom Metazoa; phylum Chordata; class Actinopteri; order Siluriformes; family Siluridae; genus Silurus; species Silurus aristotelis. Next base: position 6,623,423 of record NC_139578.1, read on the forward strand.
TATAAGTGAGTAATTTGTGATAGGTGCAAAAAAAAATACAATTACATATCTTTTATTTTAAAGGATACCATTTTTTTTCTTTAGAACGTCATCAGTGCGCTTATGCACGACATTGAATGTGTTGGACAACTTCCAAGAAATTTGCTCTTAGACCTCAATTATGTCAACGAAGGTTAAAAAAAGAAAAATTTACACAGAATGTAGAGATTTTAACAAGGCATAAACTTCTAAACATTTATTTGCTGAAATCAAGGGCAAAGCTGTGTGTTTAGTGTGTGGAGAACATATAGCGGTGTTTAAGGATTACAATTAGAATTGTCATTATAAAAGTAAACACAGAGAAAAAATACAAGAATTTTATTGATGCAGACCGGGCATGAGCGTCGGAAGAGCTGCTGCTGTTTCACGTTATGATGCTAGTTTTATAAATATTGCGAAAGTTTACATTTTCTAGACTGTTTTTGTGACTATTAATTAAATATATACAGTGAGAAAATAAGTATTTGAACACCCTGCTATTTTGCAAGTTCTCCCACTTAGGAATCATGGAGGGGTCTGAAATTGTCATCGTAGGTGCATGTCCACTGTGAGAGACATAATCTAAAAAAAAAAATCCAGAAATCACAATATATGATTTTTAAACTATTTATTTGTATGATACAGCTGCAAATAAGTATTTGAACACCTGTCTATAAGCTAGAATTCTGACCCTCAAAGACCTGTTAGTCTGCCTTTAAAATGTCCACCTCCACTACATTTATTATCCTAAATTAGATGCACCTGTTTGAGGTCGTTAGCTGCATAAAGACACCTGCCCACCCCATACAATCAGTAAGAATCCAACTACTAACATGGCGAAGACCAAAGAGCTGTTCAAAGACACAAGAGACAAAATTGTACACCTCCACAAGGCTGGAAAGGGCAACGGGGAAATTGCCAAGCAGCTTGGTGAAAAAAGGTCCACTGTTGGAGCAATCATTAGAAAATGGAAAAAGCTAAACATGACTGTCAATCTCCCTCGGACTGGGGCTCCATGCAAGATCTCACCTCGTGGGGTCTCAATGATCCTAAGGAAGGTGAGAAATCAGCCTAGAAATACACGGGAGGAGCTGGTCAATGACCTGAAAAGAGCTGGGACCACCGTTTCCAAGGTTACTGTTGGTAATACACATGGCACGGAAGGTTCCCCTGCTTAAACCAGCACATGTCCAGGCACGTCTAAAGTTTGCCAATGACCATTTGGATGATCCAGAGGAGTCATGGGTGAAAGTCATTGGTCAGATGAGACCAAAATAGAAATTTTGGGTCATAATTCCACTAAACGTGTTGAGTAATGATGAGTACCATCCCAAGAACATCATCCCTACTGTGAAACATGGGGGTGGTAGCATCATGCTTTGGGGGTGTTTTTCTGCACATGGGACTGCACTGTATTAAGGAGAGGATGACCGGGGCCATGTATTGCGAGATTTTGGGTAACAACCTCCTTCCCTCTGTCAGAGTATTGAAGATGGGTCGAGGCTGGGTCTTCCAACATGACAATAAACCGAAGCACACAGCCAGGATAACCAAGGAGTGGCTCTGTAAGAAGCATATCAAGGTTCTGGCGTGGCCTAGCCAGTCTCCAGACCTAAACCCAATAGAGAATCTTTGGAGGGAGCTCAAACTCCGTGTTTCTTAGCGACAGGTCAGAAACCTGACTGATCTAAAGAAGATCTGTGTGGTGGAGTGGGCTAAAATCCCTCCTGCAGTGTGTGCAAACCTGGTGAAAAACTACAGGAAACGTTTGACCTCCAAATATTAACATTGACTTTCTCAGGTGTTCAAATACTTATTTGCAGCTGTATCATACAAATAAATAGTTAAAAAAATCATACATTGTGATTTCTGGATTTTTTTTTTTTAGATTATGTCTCTCATATATATATATATATATATATGGGAATTTACTTAAGTATATTAAAAGCAATAAGTATATATTTCATATATTTTATATGTATATTCAAAATATATATTTCCCTTTTGGAAAATACTTGCCCACCCCTGCATTAAAAGATGAACATAAGAAGGTGCACATAAAGGCATATATATTTTTTCATATTGTGCACATGCATTTTGTCAGCCTAGACAGTTGGCACAGTGAAGTTTGCGTCCATGTATTCATGTTGCTGAACTTACAATCTAGTATTCAACTGTCTAGTTTTGGAGATAAATGCACCCTCTGCTTTCTGTTCTTGGCCCTTGGCGATTGTAGCCCACTTGGTCCCAGGTTTTAATACATTGTGAGTTCTGAGATGCGCCTTCTGCTCACCACAATTGTACAAAGTGGTTATCTGAGGTTCTGTCTTACTGACTTCACGTCAGCTCAGGCCAGTTTGCCCTTGTCCATAGCATTTTCCTTTCAATTAATTCAATGTAATTAAAAAAATTAACATATCAGCAGTAATAAAAATATTTAAACAATTTTGTCTGACAACAACAATTCCGCCACCATCAAAATGACCTAGATCACATTTTTTAAATAATTACTTAAATAAGTAAGTGTACAGTTTCTAATAAATTGTTTAATGTGTACAGTTCCTAGTGTACAGTTCAAGTGTACAGTTCCTAATAAATTGTTTAATGTGTACAGTTCCTAGTGTACAGATCAAGTGTACAGTTCCTAATAAATTGTTCATGGTAAAGGCAACTATATAAAAGACAGCGCCAAATGTAAAACCGGCAGCAGACTTCAGTCTACCTGACAATGTACAAAATTGAAAGCGTCATTACATCTATCCCATTCACTTCTTCACTGTGCTTCTCCTTGTACCCTGTCAAGTCAATAGTACTCTCTATAGAGAATCTATCATTCTAGCAATCCCAACTCCTCAAACTCATGAAGAACACATTCAAATGGTCAAAGTTCAGTCTCTGACAGAAGATTGTTAAAAGAAAGCGGTTGGAGCATTAGTGGCAAATGTAAAGAACATGATCTCCTTATCTCAGACAGAGGTCAGCCTTTCCAGAGAAAATGGCAAGAAATAGACAGTCTTGTGATTGCAGACCAGGATAGTGGAAAAAAAAATGCAAAAGCATTATTGATCAATATGGGAGGTCGGCACGGGACAGGTGGTGAAAGTCATTTTTCTCGGAAACTAAAGATGGCAACGGTGTCTTCGAATAGATATTGCTTCGTTTAGTTCCGCTTGGCAGTCTTAGTAAATCAGTAAGGACAATCAGAGGACAAAAAGACAATTCACAGATCCCATCACCTCTCTCACACTTATCTGAAGGAGGGGTATTTTGGTGGGGGGAGGATGGAAATTATTTCACGAGGCCACATTGGCATGATCATATATAATTATGTTCTTGGATTGAAAATGCTTGATTGAAAGTCAGCTAAGGGGACAAAAGCCAGGAACTGTGTTACAAGCTCAAGCTTAACCCAGATAAATCCTGATAGCTTCATAGGTTCTAATAGTGGCTACCAGACTGCCCACATTGACAGATTTATGGGTCAGTTGAATTGCAGTTTGTCTCCTGGGCCATTTCTTGAAATTTTTAATGAATGTATTGTTTTATTTATTTATTTACATTTACATTTGCGGCATTTATCAGACGACCTTATCCACAGCGACGTACAAAAGTGCTTTAAATCTCTAGTAATGAATAAATCTACACTGGTACGCAAGATTACAAACTTAATATAAATATAACTCGAATTCTACAAACTTGGAAAGTGCTAATTTAGGTATTTAAGGAAGAGGTAGGTCTTCAGTCGTCGCTTGAAGATAATCAGGGACTGTGCTGTACGGACATCTAGGGGAAGTTCATTCCACCACCTCAGTGCCATAACAGAGAAGAGCCTTGAAGTGTACTTACCTCTCATTCTGAGAGAAGGTGGTACCAGTCGAGCAGTGCTGGAGGATCTCAGACAGCGTGGTGCAGTGCGAGATGTGATGAGGTCACTGAGGTAAGATGGTGCTGGTCCATTTTTGGCCTTGTAGGCAAGCATCAGTGTTTTGAATCTGATACGTGCAGCTACTGGAAGCCAGTGAAGGGAGCGCAGCAGTGGGGTGGTGTGGGAGAACTTGGCCTGATTGAACACAAGTCGTGCAGCTGCGTTTTGGATCATTTGCAGTGGACGAATAGCGTTCAGGGGAAGACCTGCCAGCAGAGAGTTGCAGTAGTCAAGTCTTGAAATGACAAGAGACTGAACAAGCACCTGTGCAGCCTGTATGGACAGAAATGGTCGAATCCTTCAGATGTTATAGAGAAGAAATCAACAAGAACAAGCAACATTAGGGACATGTGGGAAGAAAGACAGTTCATTGTCCATAGTTACCCCAAGGTTACGAGCAGTGGCTGAAGGGGAGAGCAGAGAGTTATAAAGTGTTATTTGGAGATCTTGACCTGGAGATGAATCACCTGGAATGACCAGCAGTTCTGTTTTGCTGGGGTTGAGTTTTAGTTGGTGAGCACTCATCCATGAGGATATGTCTGACAAGCATGCTGAGATCCAAGCAGAAGCTGTGGTATCTGATGGAGGGAAAGAAAAGATGAGTTGAGTGTCATCTGCATAGCAGTGATAAGAAAACCCATGTGAGGATATGACTTTACCAATGGAGTGGGTATAGAGGGAGAAAAGGAGGGGACCAAGTACAGAGCCTTGTGGGACACCAGTGGTAATTCTGCACGGGGCAGATGTAGATCCCCTCCATGTTACCTGGTATGAGCGACCTTCCAGGTAGGAAGCAAACCATTCCCATGCTGTTCCGCAGATACCAAGGTTTTTGAGGGTTGACAAAAGTGTCTTGTGGTTGACTGTGTCAAATGCTGCTGAAAGATCCAGGAAGATAAGTACAGGAAGATAAGTAGTTTATGTATTTATTTTGGGGGATTGTCAGTTGACTGCAGAGTTTACAGAATTACTGATTTTGTTTCTGAAACATCACAAAAACATTTACTTAATAAAAAAATAAAAAACAAGAGGCAATTTCTGGACTCTTTTTAAAGGATGTCTCGGGTTGCTTTGCAGGTCCTCTGATGATTCTGCCATCCATCACTCTGTGCTACAGCAGCATCTTGCATATGGCACTGAGGGCTCTTAGTAATAATTCTAGTTAATCACTGTCAGGAAACGACAGGAATATTAACTATTCATTACCCTCATTTCACGTTCGAAGCAAAGCATATTGATGTATCAAGAAAATGAAATGCTGCTGCCTGTCACGGCAGCAAGGGGAAAAAACAACAACTGTGCTAACAGTGGCACTCATCAATGATTCTGTGTTCTTCTGCATGCACGGAAAGAAAGGTGCTTTGATGAAAATGCATTGGCCGGATTATTTATGGCGCTAGGGAAATCGGGGGAGGACAGCACTAACCTGCCGCTGGCCCCCTGTGACTGATTGAAATTCGCAACAGGCTGCGACAGGCAACAGGCTTTGACACACTCTCGAAAGGAAACAGCAGCTTATTTGGAATAATTTTCCAGCATTGAGCGGATGAGGCCACCTGTCTCCAACATCGCTACATCATCGCAAGGTTGTTTTTAAAAAGGTTTAGCATTAGATCTATAGGTATTAATACAACATGTGGCCAAACAATCCTTTTATCAGTTTTACTCACTCTGAATGTGTTGAAAAATAAATCTAGATACACTCTGAACCTTTACACATACACATTCTTCTCCTAGTTCCTCTCCTGCCATTAAAACATCATGTTTTTTTCCTTCTGTATGCCCTCAGGTGCCCTCAGTTTTGAAGACTGCATATGAAAATATATTTGACTTGAGATCAAAGTCATGTGAATCTTCTGACATGGTGATAAATGTTTCACATGTTTTTATGAGATGTTTTCTCAAACTCACCACAGATCTGTTCTCTTCCTCTGCCTCTTTCTTTCTCTTTCTCTCTCTCTCTGTTTGCTAAGCTGTATGTGCAACCCTGCTGCCTAATGGGAATCCAGTACCAGATCCTGAAATACATCTACTGGTTTGGCTCCTCACACCTTGCAAAACTTCCTGATCAGTCCTTTTACTCTGTTAAAATTCTGCTGACTTCTTTTGCACTTGTGACTCATCACATTTGGTTGGAACCACTTTTACAACTGTTTTGGGAAAAATGTGAATGTGGAACTGTTCATCACCACAGCTTCAGTGCATAATCTTACGAGGATATTGTCGAGTCCGGTATCTCTCAAGGTTTCTTCATTTTGTCCTAGGCTTTTCCTATCTAGTCACTTCATTTGCATTATTAATCTATAATCTTCATCCTGTAAAACTTCTTTGTGACAAATAAATGTAAATTATGTAGACAGAAGAATACAAGGTGCTTTCAAGACTTTGAAGGCATAAAAATAGATGTTAGCGTGGTGGTTCTACACGCATTAGTGCGTCCTATTACTGAGAGATGTTGCCAGTCCAGAGATCGATGGCAGACAACAATGTTGATGGAACAGTGTGTGGTGATGACTTTTCTTGTGAACAAAAGCGTAAAACCTGCGGATATCTACAGAAAGCTTAAAGCATAGTACGCTGATAAAATGCTCAGCCACAGTAAGACATTTGAATGGTGTAAATGTTTCACAGATCGGCGTACATCCATCAGTGACAATCCTGCTCCGAGTGGTTCCCAGGTGATGAAGTGAAATAGGCTGTCCTAGGATGGATCAGGGGTTTTGACAAATCCTTCTATGCTGAATCTTTTCAGGCATTAGTTAAACGCTGGGATAAGTGTATAAATGGAGGAGGGGAGTAAGAAGTAAGTAAAAAAAATCTCATATATGTTGTTTAAAACAACATAGATGTCTTAAACACCTTCCATCTACCTAAATGTGTGGACCAACAGAAATCCCAATGAATAAGTTAGGCAAGAATCTGTGTGTTAGTCAGCTTGAGTTACCGCTTTACACTGCAAATCTTAATTGGACAATTCATTTAGGAAATCAGTGGCGGTATATATGAGTCTAAACTGTTTTCTTTTAGCACAAAACAAAAGTAAGAAAAATCAAGAAATTCTTAAATAACATGTTCTCATTAGTCTTGAAATAATATGCAAACCTTGTTTTGTGTTGTGACTTGGAATATAGCAACCACTTCAATATATTGAGCTGGAAAACAACTGAATTTTTGCTGTACAAAACAGCAAACAGCAACAGACTTCCTGTGTTTTATATAATTGGTTTGTGGCACCAATTATGGTGGCATAAAAGCTGACAATCAATTGATAACTCTCGCAGAAATCAATTTGGTTAAACAAAAATCCATCTCCTTTCCTAAGCTGGCCTGACCGCATATATTTTAAGAAGGTCATTCATGTATGAAGATGAGGCGGGTGGAAAATTGATATATGTTATGGCCTTTCCATAGCCTATATCTTAATATGCCACTTGGCTCATTCTGTTCAGTCACCCATAACAGCCTTGGTGGAAATGACATAGGGCTTACCAGCAGCTGAAACACTGAGCTCATTTCTTGAATGGCACCTAATGGTTAAGAGAATACAGAGAGATATTTACCATAATAACATTTAAAATGGCTGACTCATAGGCACTTAAAAACACACGAAGAAGAATAAAGTCAAGTTCAGAAAATTTATTTTCTTTTATTTAAAACTGGAACTAAACAATCCCTTAGAAGATTAGGTAATAAAAAAATAAATAAAAGAACCATTTGTTATTCTTTTTTTTTTAAATTTCGACAATTATTTGATATTAGCCCTTGTATTTGAAAAAAAAAAAAGATTTACCTTTCATACTCCAGTTAATTTGAACTAACATGAATCATGATGTACATGAGTCCATGCCAGTTTGTGCTGCCATTTAATGCAAAATGGTGACAAAGTATTTCAGCTGTTGCTAACAACATAATTTAAAACAGAAACATTTTCACCCGTGGTTTTAGACTGTTGAACCCCATTATACATGCAGTAAAACTACATTGTAGTGTCTTTTCACTTTATTTTAAATTCCATTGACCCAAACAGTCCATACAGTACCCGCTAAATGTACAAAAGTATTGAGACAGCTGACTTTTCCAGCCATCTGCGGTTCTTTCCTAAACTGTTACCAAAAAGGTTTTTTGCGCACTATTTTATAGAATGTCCTTGGATGCAGTAGCATCACATTTTCTCTTTACTTGCTCTAGGAGACCTTGTAACCCAAAATGTGAGCTCCATGAAGATATAGATTCACATGGTTTGGCGTATAGTAGAAGATCTTGAGTGGTTTGCTATAGAGCTCTGACAGAGCTATCTTTAGAGCTATTGAGTGGAACATCTATCCAGAAGAGCGGAGGTTATTATAAGAGCAAATGGAGACTAAATGTGGAATGGCATGTTTAGAAAACAACTACAAATCTAATAGTCAACTGTCAAAAAATCTAAAATTTATACTTACGCTACTTGATTACTGAGCTATCAATTAAATCAGTTCAACAGTGTAGTCAAACATGTTTGTGAATTTCAACATTAGAGCAACATCAAAATCACAGACTCTCTAAATATGTTTCATTTCGAGAAAACGATATAAGAGATAAAGATCAATAAACATTAAAGTGTTAACACAATAACTGGTCGAAAAAAAATTTGGGCTGTGTAAATAAAGAGACAAACTCTTGGTTTTAAAAGGTATATCAAGAGAATGACAGTTATTAACATTGATTTTGTCATTGTAATTTTTTTATTATTTACATGCAGGTGCCTCCAGGATTATTGGCACCCTACTGGCATCAATAACCAGCCATTTTACACACACACACACACACACACACACACACACACACACACACACTCATCATCCACTATTATAGAAAGCCAGTACAAAACTTGTACATTTATGCAGTTATCTAATCAGCCAATCAAGTGGCAACAGCACGATTCATAAAATCATGCATATAAAGGTCAAGAGCTTCAGTTAATATTCACAAAGATCAGGGATAAAAGCATGATCGCTATGCCATTTAGTGTGGCATGGCTGTTGGTGCCAGACAGGATAATTTAAGTGTTTCTGAGATTGTGGATCTCCTGGGGGTTTTCACAGAAAATTTACAAAAAGTGTTTACACAAAACATTTCAAAAGACAGAAATCGTGTGATTAACCGTGGGTGGAAACGCCTCTTGATATGAGAGGGAAATGGCTAGATTAGTGATTGATTCATTCTATTTAATCACTATTTACAACTTTGATGAGCGGAAAAGCATCTCATCATTCACTCAGTATTTCTGGTGTTTTTTTCACTATCCTGTGTTCACTCTAGAGACAACCATTTCTTAGTGGAACTGGGTTTTAACCAGTACAACGAAAACCTTATGAAAACCTTCTGTAAATAAATGAAAAAGAAATCTTCTCCTATATAATCTAAATCTATCTTCTATGCTCATTAGACTAAAATAATATTTATATAAATGTCTATATTTCTGTAAAGCTGCTTTGTGGCATTATGCCTTGTTACAAGAACTATGCAAATAAAACTGATTAGGCAAATCAGAGCTAAATTCTGTTTTGCATAAGTTTGGGAAGCATTATAAAATTGTGATATGTTGATCACATCACGTATTTGTGGTTTTTCTCTTTAATATTGTCTTGCCTGTGAGAATCAAATATTAATTAAAACACATATGTAACAGCATTCAATTCCAAAATTCATCAGCAAACATTTCTATGCCCAGACCTACTAGTTTACCTTTTCCTGTCTATTCAGCAATGTTCTAAAATTAGCCAAAGAGAAAGCGTTTATTTTTGCCTTCAGCAGGAACACACTGTGCAGCGACTCCCTTAGCATACGGCGTTAAGCAGCCTGCTCCAACATTGACAGCAAATGACATTAGGAGGTCTGACAGACAATCTATTATTCAAGCCCCGACATGTCCTGACAGATTGAAGGAGGAAGGAGAAATGTCTCAATCTTTCCTGCCAAAAAAGAAATGATGAACGCCACTCATTTGTAACAATAAGAGTGATTAGCAAAGTGGCACACATGCAGCATAGAAGCATGTTTAACCCTTTCATGAGCTGGCCTATTACAATTGTTCTTCTTAAAGTGTAGAGTTCTGTAGAGTATATATTAAATACATTCATATGAATCAGAAATGTATTTAGTTACTAGAGTGAGAAATGAGTCTAAAAGTTTTAGGCAGAGGACTGATGAATGTATTTCAACGGACCAAGCAAAAAATATATAAAAATACTGTACAGAGATCATTGATGTATGGGAAAAAAATGACGTATAAAGCACTTAACGGTCTCGCACCGCAGTATCTGAGTGAACTTCTGTAACAGTATGATCCTTCATGCCTACATAGATCAAAAGGTGCAGGCTATCTGTTGGTTCCTCAAATAATGAAGACTACAGCAGGGGGCAGATCTTTCTCTTATAAAGCCCCACAGTTATGGAACAGCCTTCCAATCAGTGTTCGGGACTCAGACACAGTCTCAGTGTTCAAGTCGAGGTTGAAAACATATCTATTAAGTCAAGCCTTTTATCAGTAGATTTTCTTCTTAGGTAAAGGCTCAGAACTGGAGGGAGCATGGATATAGAGTGTTTGGTGAACTGGGATATTTGTATGCTGTCGTCCCCTCACTCTCACATGTTCACTCAGGTTTGTTGACGGTGGTGTGGTGGGTCGTCTCTTATCCCAGAGATCATTCAATGTTGGTGTTATCTTCTGGTTCTCACTTTTAGCTATGCTGCAATAGCAAGTCTTGCTGGAGTCCAAACTGCACAGTTATATTAACTTTCATACAATAAGGACACATAATAATCCATATCCTTCTCTTCCTGACACCCCTCTTCTCTCTCTCTCTCTCTCTCTCTCTCTCTCTCTCTCTCTCTCTCTCTCTCTCTCTCAGTCGAGTTAAAAATGCTCCTGAGGTTCCGTGGATCTTCCCACTTCATCCAGGCCTGCCTCTGGATAGTGTTCTCTTCGACTCAGTGCAGCTTGGGACGGTCTCTTATCAACGCCTTGGGTGATTCCATGAAATTCCGGAGTAAGAACGGGCGCTTTTGAGGATGGATTGGACTGTAGTTAATGTCAACAGTCTGCTACATTGACTCAGGACTACAGTTTGCTCCTGATCATCATCACTGCACCCCGCAACATCGTATATCTGCTATAAATGGACATTCGGTGCAACCCAGATGAGGATGGGTTCCCTCTTGAGTCTGGTTCCTCTCAAGGTTTCTTCCTCATGCCATCTCGGGGAGTTTTTTCTTGCCACGGTCGCCACCGGCTCGTTTATCAGGGACAAACTTTCTTATAAAGAACATATTCACTTTTAATCACCTCATTATCTGTGTAAAGCTGCTTTGAGACAATGTTTATTGTTAAAAGCGTTATACAAATAAAAATGGGCTTCTTCTGTAGTGTTGTATTAAAGTACATGCATTTATGTATTTGACTGAAGGAAGGTAATCAGAGAAGAATATGTTTATTCCCAAATTGAAAACTCATGTATCTCAGTGATAATCTGACAGTATTAACAGTACAGAATATAATTAGTTTTTAATTTCAGTAATATATCCTCTAAATAAATCTAAAAGACAACAAATGACATATGCACTGAGTAATAACTGTACATTAATACCAGTTAAAAACTGGAAACAATTATGCAAACAATAAGCATCTTTGAATTACACACAATCGGAAGTAATGCTCTGATATATGCCCATTTTTCTTAAAGCTCTGAAAAAGATGTCCCAGTTCTAAAGAACAAATTGTGCACAAGCCTTTAGAATACTGAGTGGGTTTTGAAAATTGAATCAGTCAAATGCTGACGGAGTCGCTATACATGTACAAAATAAGCACTATGTACACACTCATTCATATCTACGAGTCATTTTAAGGATCTGATCCACCGATATGATTTTCTTAGTAGGAATAAGTAGAAGGTAAACCAAAGAACCTAGAGGAAGCCAATGAGGAGTGAACGCAGTGAGAACATCACATCTGAAGCTCCAGACGCTACTATGAACTCAGGATCAAACCAGGGACCCTGGAGCAGTAGGAAGGCAACGTTTCCTGCTGCGCCAGCATGCTGTGTTTAGTCTGTAATATGTTAATCCATTTCGAAATGTCCAGGTTTTTTCCAAAAAAGAAATATTTTTAAGAACCGGTATAAAGTTCTAAGTATTCTCCACTCATGAAAGGGTTTTGCTTTTCCTAACTGAATACCATAAACCTTAAAATTCACTGTAATTAAGGCACTACAATGGCACAAAAAAAGGCAATTTTGTTTTATTCTATATGCCTCTCACTTCGGTTGAAAGATACATTTCGAAGCATGCAAAAAAGCTACAGAACTCCCTGTTTTATCAAGACGGAGAAATGAAATTGTGATATTTTAGTCCCTGTAGCAGAATTATGGGTGTGACCCAGAGGTCACTTCACAACACATTTTTTAATGGCTTCTCTTCATGTCTGGCTTTGTGACCAAGGTATTTAGCAATCTTCACAACATCACTCTGCATATGACACCATTGGTCTGAATCGGTTGGATTTGGGCTACCAATAACAAGAAGAAATGTAAAATAAATGTAAAAAAAGAAAATGCTTTGTTTATTTCTAAAAGAATGAATAAGGTTCTTGTACAATTAGGTGTAGGTGTAGGTGTCGGTATGAAGGGCTCAGCCAGTCACGTATCTAAACCCTGAAGCAGACTGCAGTAATATTTGATTTAAACAACTGGCACATTTAATGGACTTTATGAACCCTGGTTCAGGAAACATTTATTAACAGCAGGTAGAAAGCAATCACGTGAGAGTCCACCTAAAAGCGTCAACCACTTGGGTGTAATTTAATAGTGTGTCATTTCTTTTCTTGCTAATACATGCAAAAAAAAAAAAAAAAAAAGGCATTTGGGCTTGTGTATGTCCAGCATTTGTGTTTCTTTGCAAGAACTAACAGCGGACCGGTTTTTAACACCGTTACCTTCATCTGTCAGATCTGATTTGCACAACAGAATTTAATAGCAATAACTTTATTAGGGAAATTTTCATGTTTCTATTTAGCTGTTTACTCATTTAATATAAGCTTCAATCTTTGTGCATTTCCTTGGGGGAGGTTATGTGAAATGAATACATCAAATATAGCCACAAGCGGCGATCATCAGGGTCCAAGCATTATTTCACAAATAGCCTCCAATTTGGAACTGCTGTCAGTTTGGCAGATGAGTTGTTTGGGTTTTTTGGACAATTTTAATGTCTATAGATAATACAACACAAAAAAAACCATCACTAAGACTCCTATTAAGGATTGAAGAAAAGTTTTTGCTTTGTTTTCTCTAGAGGTTCATTTTCTAAAAGTCTAAAGGCTGAAAGAAACCCAGTGGAAAAAACCCTATATAATTTTGCATATATAGGACATGAAAATGAGTTGTGGAGATCTCTACACTACGGTTTTAAATGTAAAAAATGTGGGTTATAGTTTCCCTTGCAAAAAAAAAATTCAGAAGGGTCTTCGTCATCGTCTAACCGAAAACGAGATTAAAGCCTTACAGCAGAAATACTGTATCTTAAAATACAAATTTCTCTTGGGGATTAATCAAGTACTTTTCGTTTTTGGTAAGTGTAGCCCCTAAAAACACTAGTTGCCAGAACAGCCAAACTGTTTTACTCATTTACAATAAGATTTTCTTCTGATCATGTTGTCAGAATGAGTGATAATTAGTTACACCGAGTAGCTATTTTCAGCACTAACTCCTTACTAAGCACAGGAAACTAACTGTATGCTTATTCTGATCTGTTAGTAGTCCTAGATGACATGCCAGGCACGGACACCAGTTGGTGATGGGTGTCTTTGATTGTGACAAAGTTTGTGATGCCTGTGGCAAGAAATAACAAATGTGGTTAATACTGCTTTAGAATGCAGCATTACATGTTCGTTATCAGAGAGCCAGTCAGCTTTCCTCTGACAATTTTATGTCTCCATCTTACACATTTCAAATAAATACATACTGCAAATGTTTTTACGGTCGAATGGTTTGTCAGTATAGCCTAAATGGGCAAAACTGTATCATTAGAAAGCAGCACATTTTTGTGGCTTTAACCACAGAGTCTTCTAGAAGAAATGCTCTGCAGTATGGGCCAGAATGTTCCCTACTGCTTTATGTTATAAACAAGTCTCCTCATTAAGCCTGAGCTGGTCTATGGTATCTGGAAACACAAACAGATCCCATCTATCATGATGGCTATTAAATAGGATTAAGCTTCGGTGATAAAGTTAGCATGCACTACTCCCTGCAAGGGCAATCAGCGATTACTCGAGGGCACGATTGGATCGCGCTACATTTCACACAGTGTCAAAAGCGTATCCGTCACTTGCCACAGCGTTGTGTGCTGCGTCCTTCTGCTAAAGCTTTTTTTTTTACCTTCACACTGGATTAGCAGAGAATAATCCCAAGAAAAAAACAGCACTTCTTGCTAGGAGTCCATCAAATCTATTGCTAAACAAAAAAAAAAGTGGCGACTTCAGAATCTAGCATAAACATTTTAATGGGATGATGCAACGTAGAGCATGGCAACTTCAAGTCCTCTCAGTGTATCAGGAAAGCACTAATAAGATTTTGCGACAGTCCATGCAGGACCACTGCTCATTCCCTGTCATTAACACGTCTTCCTAAAGCCTCAGGGGATCCGGCAACACGCCAGCCGTAATGAGCTTCAACGAGGACTGGATAGCTTGACAAGATGCTGTACCTTTAAAATAATTCTTCCTGTTGCCTTTGAAGACGTGAAAATCTCCATGTAATCACGAGCGTTTGATTGACACATCTACACATGAACCTCGGAACACTGAGAGTGTGCCTCTAAAGTTTAAGGAAAGGAAGTGGGTGGCTTAGTGGAGGGTCTTAAATTTAACTCCTTTTTCTGCCGTGGTTTTGGCAATTAAAAAAATTTAAACGTTTTTGGGTGATCAGTGGGAAATCTAGCTGCATATTAGTATTATGGCTGCCTTTATTTGTATTCTTCTCTTTCTACTGTAACTGGAGTTTCATTCCAAACAGAGTGTCACTCTGCATGGAAACCCACCTAGATACCTGTTAGAGAGTTCTCCACATCTCCTGATTTCACCACAATCACAAAAAATCAATCACAGAGACCTTGTAAAGAACAGCATGTTCAAGCTTTTTAAAGCAGCTATGGATAAACCAGAGCTTCTCAATATGCCATTTATTTGAATCATTATTCACTGTGACAAGTCACTATTTTTATGCAGGACCCCACGTGCTCAATGATCGGCCACATTTCTGTACACGGTTATCTGCAATGCATGGGAACGGCATGTAATGTGCTTACTCTGCAGAGATTATCTCTTACGAATGTCACTGAATGCAGAAAAAAAACTTTCAAAGCTGCTAATTGTGAGCGTTCATGGTCTCTCCATGTAGGTTTGGGCGATAATTAGGCTCATTCTTAAAAATTCTGCTTCCCTGGTCGTGTTCTGCCTGGTCTTGGACCGTGATAATAAATGTGACCTTTGCTTTGCATGCATGGGACTATATTTATAAATGGTCCAAAGGTCACGTAAAAGTGGTTTGTTAATGCATAAGTCATTTTCGCAGCATCACAGGGGAACGTGTATAATAGATGATTTCAGGAGGATCATTTTCGTTCCACAATACAGACTTTCTGAGGTAAAAAGAGTCAAAAGTTAAATCAAAATCATATTCAAAATCTAGTTTCTCTAAATATTTCATTGCCTAAATCTTCTCTGAGAGTTTTCCGAGGAAAATATTTAAGCACATCATCCCTGGGCATGTCTGAGTTACCTAAATGCTACTTCCTACTCTTCACATTCACATGGCTTACTGTCTCAAGAAATGAGTGGAAGCAATAAACTAGGCCCCGATTCTAAGCTGGTATCAGTTCTAATTACTCTGCGCAGTCACACACTGTGCGCGACCTCAAAGTGGTTTATGTGAGGGGGAGAATTTCACAGTTCTTGGTCTGACCTTTTGTGTGAGTGTTATGTATTTTGGGATCTGATGGAAGATTAAATTCGGCTGTTTGAGAGTGTGAAAGGAATTGGAGGTGGTGCTAAAACCAGTCGAGAAAGCACAAGGGGCCCTGAACTCGAGTTACGCTTGTGTTCTGCACTTATTTGATCACTCCTGGAACGCCCTATGAGCGAATTAAGATTGATCGGGGTGCCTCGCTGTCAGTTTTGGTTTGTTTGAGATTTTTCAAGGAGTTTCGTATCTTGAAAACTCTTCGTATCTGAGAAGATAGAGTAAGTTCACTCGTGCGCTGTGCCAAAACTGGGGTAGTTGCTGCACATTTTAGCGATGTGTTTGGAGAATTAATGAGAACATCTGCTTACAAGCCTGTCAGTGTTGGCAAGCGCAACGTTGCAACATGTCGTTTCTTCACTAAAATGTAAGCCTACAGCGCAGCAAGGCAGAGGCTATACATCATTAAACGGAGAATTGGCAGCATTCGGGCAGCTGCGCCTCACCTCTGTTTTTTTCCACATACGAGGTCTAACCCCCGAAATAACACTCAGTGTAATGATTATGTGGACCAAAGTGAGAGAGATCAGAATGCTCCCGCTGTAGATAAGCATCAGCCCTCGGCAGCCAACTGACGCTATACTGGGAAGTCCAAAGCATGAAATGTTACATATGCATGCATTCTGCTTCGGGAAATCTGCAAAAGAAAGTGTTGCGTGATGGACCAACGCTACCCCCTACTGGAATGTTCCTCTCTCTCTCTCTCTCTCTCTCTCTCTCTCTCTCTCTCTCTCTCTCTCTCTCTCTGAATCAAGAAATAAATAAAAAAATGAATGGAGTAGAAAAAAATTATTTAATATTCAAATGAGTACAGATATTATAGCATTCTAAAGAGAATGTTTAACAGAAAAAGTGGTTTGATCCATACAGCTCAGAGTTTCGACAGAAAATTTAGTCCCTTCACAATCAGAAGCAAGTTTCAGTAAAATGATATACAGTGCATGCGTCAGGGTTTGTTGTCACGTACATGTTTAGCACTAGGCCAAAGCACAGATATGTGGTATGGCCTTAGCTCCTCCTCTGGCACCAAACTGGGGGCATGGCTCATGAGGTCATGACCTTTGAAGGACTTCGGGAAGGCGATGACGTCCCTGATGCTGGAAGCGCCCACAATGATGGACACCAGTCGGTCCAAACCTAAAAGAGGTGAATAAATGCTAAACACCCAGAACACGTTCACGGCTTATATTAGTATTTTCAGCATTGGTAGAAAGTTTGGTGTTTTGAGTCCTGGACAGGGGGAAAAAAAAGTCTCAAATAGACACACAATTTTGTTTTGACTTTCGAGTCCTCAGAAGAGTTGCGGTTCTGCCAAGTAATCTCTGTCAGACAATCAATTTTCGCTCTGAGCATGACCGCGGCTGATAGGAGGAGATAACTTCAGAACAATCTTTTACTCACCGCCGCTCTGTTATGGCCTTATTTTTTTCTGATGGATGGACCTTGGTGGGTAGCAGGTGTCATGGTTTGAGCTTACCTAATGCGATCCCGCCATGTGGAGGGGCCCCGGAGTCCAATGCTTCCAAAAGGTGAGACAGGAGAGATGGGTCTTCCTGAAAAAGTGCAGCAGCTCACAATGTAAGAAATATTAATATTACATTATACTACCTAATAGACACACAAAATATACTAGCACTTTATAACTGATTCTATATTATCTAAACATCACCCCCATTTTACATCTGGTTATAGATAAATTCACACCACTTTAATAAGACTTGAAGATGTGCTCAATTGTCAGAGATCAGCTGGTCATGTGGTAATGGTGCAATGCATACAATCATGCAGATACAGGACAAGAACTTCACGAATATACAGTAGGGAAAAGGGTGATCTCTGTGACTTTAGTGCATGCCATGTTACTGGTTTAGGTATTTCAGAAACTGCTGATATGGGGTATATTTACTCTTGAATTTCAAACAGAATGATAGGACTGGGTGAGCAGCAGTCTTGCGGGCACGAAAGCCTTGATGACAAGGCTGGAGAAAAATGGACAGACTGGTATAGGTTGACAGGAAACCTTCAAAAACTAAAATAGCAACTCTTTATAAACACTGTAAGCTAAAAAGTGAGTTCAAAAGTGAGTTTAAATCCTAGAACTGGCAAGGTACCACTGTTGAGGTGCATGAGCAAGACCCTTAGCTGCTTTGTATATAAATTAGATCATTCTGGATAAGACCTCTCTGGATAAGGACATCTGGCAAATGCCATGAATGTAAAACTAAGACCACATTAGGTTTTCACACAGGAATTACAGACATTGAACGGTTAATTGAGGGAAAATTAGGGGGGAAAAAACCAAAAACAACAAAAAACACGTCATCACCCGTCACAGGAACAGCTAACTATATAATTGCATGAATGAACAGGAGTGCACATGTTCCTCTTAAGTATATTGTATTGAATCGTATGTATTTAAGGCAGCCCAAAAATGAATTTTGCTGTAGTACAATGATGAATATTATATCCAATTCCATTCAATAAATTTTACTTTGTAGAGCGCTTTTAACAATAGGCATTTTCCAAAAGCAGCTTTATAGAGATAAAGAGGTTATAAAGTTGGAATTTATAAGTTTAGTGCCTATAGGTTTTTTTCTTTCCTTACAAGTTTATCCCTAACGAGCAAACCGGGGACGATTACATAACAGTAGTAAAAAGTAGAAATGTAGTAGAAGTAATAACACTTTCATAGGAACAGAACAATCAGCCAGGACCTTGTGGGAGAAAAGCTATTGCATATGCATGTACAAAATCACTAAGCTGTAACATTCTCCCAGGCGCTAAACCCACTGTTCAAATATAGTATAGCGTTACCACAGCGACAGAGGTGCAAGTCAGTGGAAAGCGACAGGAGTTTGAAGAGAGAAAAAACCTTCTCAAACCTTCTCTTTGTTTAATTGTTCGTTAAACAGTAAACACTTTACTTTGAGGACGTTCTCCAGGACATAGAGCTGTTGAGCGGCGTTGTGAATACGGATGGAGCCGCCACCGATCTCACAGCCGTTCAGCACCAAGTCATAGTGTTGGCCACGCACCTGGGGAACGGATTGTAAAAAAGGATCAATCGAGTTAAAGGAGAGTTGTGGATAAAAACACGAATAGTGAGAAGAAGTGACTAAAATGGCACACAAAGGCACCATGCTGGTGCTGGTCTGAATCATATTACAATGTGATAATGTGGTCATTCAGAGCCTTGGAGGTCTCTCTGAAAAGGTGTCTGTTCGCAACATTACAACTTTACTATCGCAGTTTTCCAAAAATATCACTAAAATATCCACGTCAAATTACTTCTATCCAATTCGCGGTTCAGAGGAAGAAAAAAGATACAGCACAAAATATTTTGAAGAAGTAAGTATTGTTAAAAGCAGCACAAAATTATATTATAGTTCATATATAATATAAATATATTTATATTTCTTTTAATTAACTATAAGGTTTCTGTGGCAGGGCATTGTACATGTAGAGGAAGTGTGAAAATACAGTGCACCTTGTGGGGTTGGGTGTAGAGCAGGTGGGCATCCTCAGGCATGGGTGCAGTAAAGGGGTGGTGTGCAGATTCCAGTTGCTCCGGTTCATCCTCTTTAGGTAAGAAAAGGGGAAAGTCCACCACCCACAGGAAGTTATAGATTGAAGGGTCACGTACAGGCACACCACGTCCCTCCAACAGCTCAGCACACTGCAATCTCAGTTTCCCCAGAAGAGGACGCTGCGAAGAAAAATGTATATTGAGCAATCAGATATATAAAAGTAAAAATTATTTGTTTTTGTATTCTAAAAACCTGCATCCATGGTTTTTAAAGTGGGGTCTAGTGATGCGTAAAGCATAGCCAGAGGGTCCAAGAGAGTGCAGTGGGAAATGTTTTTTCTTTTTAATGAGCAGGTGGTGTTTTACAACTAACAAATACTAACTATAAACATGTTGCTTCATTTTATTAGTCCTTTACTTTAATAGAGTAACAACACTGCATTTTTTACACCAAGGGTGTAATTTAAGAAGAAAAAAAAACAAACTTTATACAGTACGAATGCAGTTAAAAAAATAATTATCATTATTATGAGGAATAATGATTTGTGGTCAAGCAAGGCTTTTCTTTTTGTTTTTCCTTGATAGATTTGTGGTTAAATTGGCACTCTGTGTGTCTCAATGTGTAATTTGTGTGGCTATTCTGCACTAGGTGGGCATGCTCAGTGACAAAAAAATAAATACAAATAAAAATCCACAGGTGTGACATTTTTGTTTCTAAACAATTTTAGCTAGATTAGCAATTTTGCAGATTAACCCATACCGTTTTTCTGGGTTGCATTATACAGTACGAGAGCGGCCTCTAGAGTCAAATTACTGACTTATACTGTTTATTTGTCTTTTTTTTTTTTTTTGGATATGACGTGTTTTATTTATTTGGAGCGTTACTTTTTGTTTCACTTTGAATACGTGTCTTATTTTCCTCTATATTTGTTAATATAATAAGTTAAAATTATGATCCATCTACGCTATCGGTAAAATTGGTGGACCTCTAATTTTAGCCACAGAATAGATCCTGTTGTGAATGCTGGACTGAGGATGTACAAAGAATTCCTATCAGAATGTGAATTTTAATCCCCTCCTCCAATAGGAAGTGATGCCTGTCTGCTACACTGACTCAGGACTACAGTTTGCTTCTGATCACCATCACTGTACCCCGCAACATCGTTTATCTGTAATAAATGGACATTTGGTGCAACCCAGATGAGGATGGGTTCCCTCTTGAGTCTGGTTCCTCTCAGGGTTTCTTCCCTAAGCCATCTCGGAGAGTTTTTGCTTGCCACAGTCGCTTATCAGGGACAAACTTACACTTATGAAGAACATATTAATTTTTTATCACCTCATTATCTGTGTAAAGCTGCTTTCAGACAATGTTCATTGTTAAAAGCGCTATGAAAAAAAAATGTATTGAATTAAACGCCTGTTTTTTTTTAAAGAAGAATTTCATGTTTTATGGTTTGGGCAAATGTGTTTTATACCAGGCACGATTTTGCACCAGTTTTTTTTATTTTTTTATTATTATTTCTTTTGTAAACAATATGCAGAATCTGCTCATTACTTAATGTAATTTAAAAATATATAAAAAAAATTTTTTAATATTGACTAGCCAAATCCTAGTAATGTCAAAATAATGATTACTGATTTTAATCCAGTGCTACAGTTCCATCCCCAACTAGTCATTTCTCTCCAACTATCAGATGAAAGAACTGAATGAACACAAACACTGCTGATTGAGAAATCAGTTCCCATTTAGTTTTTTTCTTCTTTTTTTCTCTCTTGGGGGGGGGGGGGGGATTAATAAGTCATATTCTAAGGGTGAATCTAATTACCGTGTGGCATTTCTAGCTTAGCAGCTGCACTTGGATGCTTTAATGAAGCTAAATAAAAGGGTATCATTATATCTGCATGATGAGCGTGTGTAGTCATGTGTGTAGCACACACCACCCTCTCCTGGGCTCCGGCAGCAACGAGGAGCAGGTCTCCGGCTTTGGCGCTCATCTTCAGCAGCAGCTGCAGCCTTGTTGTGTCCGGTAACAGGCGACCGAGAGGAGATTTGATGGATCCCTCTGCCTTAACCAGCATGCAGTCCACATCCTAAACAGCAAGGCACATAAACGGGACAGGGCAGGATTTAGCACCAGCTCATCATCATGTCTCCAACATCTCAAAGCTGCATTGCTTTGGTTTGGATGAATTAGTGTTAGGTTGTTTTTTTTTTTTTGTGTACATATTTTTTAAAAGATTTAATGACAGATTTTTGAAGTCAACATGAACAGAACAGAAATGTGATCGCATTTCAACGGAGTAAAATGCATCATCTCTAGCAGGAGCGTCAATATTAACCTAATAAAAATGACCCCGGGTCATTTCCGTGCATCTTTTTCGGTGCATTTTCCAGAGGATTTGAAATGAAGGCAAATTGTGTGTTCATTATGTGATTGCTGAAATCTGATTGGACAGAAACTCCACTCGGTTGGGCAAGCAAAAGAAAAGCTATGCAATCAAGAGAACCGACTATTGGAAATAATTAAATGTTAAGTGTGTGATTCTGACAGAGCTTAGGCCAGCAGAGAAGGCCTTGATGTGTCCTTCAGTAGCCCGAGGTGCTTTGCTGACTGGTAGAGATAATTTTTTCTCTCCTGACTTTGGCCATCAAAGATTTGTGACATCTTGGGTCATTCATTTTGTTAGACAGCGTGAAGACAATTAATGTCAAACCATCAGATTAAAATGCAAATTATGATCAGTGGGCAAATTGATTTGTGTAATGTATAAAGTCCCTTTTCTGGGACAAAACACACAAAAGGACGAGTTTTTCAAAGTCATTTCATTCAGAGATGCTGCTTTTCTCGTCTGCCTGATGACCTAACAGACAGATCAGAGCATTATTGGCTTTTAAATAAAGCTGATGTTATTCTAACTTTCTTATTTCTACTTTTCCCATAGATCATAAAAGTGCATTTAATCTGCCAAAACACTTTTTGCCCTTTTTGTGCTGATTTACTTTGAATTAACCAACTCTTTATACCACTTTACTATTTTATTTCTTTGATCTGAGGTCTCAGAGGGCATGTAAAGCAGCGTGTTTTAACCTCATCAGACCACTTTATGTTCTTCATACCCTCAGCAGTTCATAACTTCTGTTGGCAGAGTACAAGCTGTTACATAAACAACAGGAACGTTCACAATATTAAATGAGTGTCTCAGCGGTATACTGAGATTAGCCACTGAACCAAGGGGGAGCCTGGGGCATAAACAGGAATCAGAAAGTACCACTATGTATTGTAAGTAAGTAGTGTGCACTGGTTTGATGGGGCATTATGGGTAATATTAAAATCTCCACAGAATATCACTGTATTTCAAAATTCCAGTCTAGTTTATATTTCCTACAAACATCATTATGGGCACATAACAACATAGTGTACATTATTTGGACACTAATCTATCGCAGTGCATCGTGGGATTCCACTATGTAATGCGTCGGTTTATGATTGTTTACAAACGAATGAAATGGCTCATGGACAAATCAGCATTCGTTTCGCTTAATTTTTTTATTGTAATTCAAATGATTTACAGATTAATTAATTTAAATATTTGGATCGACTCCAGAGCTGTTTCATGACACATGAAGTGTTCTGTAAATGAAGACATGTCTTTGTAGCAGGTGGGATTGTAGATGAGGAAGGAGACTGCAGAGAGAATGTGGGGGGAATGGGCAAATGAATGTAGCACCTGTCTCTTTCTTTGCAGAATTGGTGAATTCGGATTCCCCATGGTGTTTTCTATCTGCCTGAGCTGAGCTGAGGGAACGCTCCAAAATTTTTGTTGCCTTCTTTGTTTGTATTTTTCGCCTTTTAATACTGTGCAAAGACTCAGAGGAAAATAAATGCTCACCAGTCAACTCTCAGTCTTTTACTAATGGGTTGCTTTTTGTTTACTTCATGCGAGGCATTTGATAAATCCCTGTAACCCACAGATAGGAAAAGTGACAGTACGTCATGTGACAGACTGCAGCGAGAAATAGCGATGACAGTTTGGGTGTAAGATGAAACAGACTTTGTAGTAGCTGTTTGTCAAATTACCGTGACTCAGCACTGAAGCCATGATGTCAGATCGCAAAAACAGAGCCACAAATTCTAAAGCTATTACGTCTTTGCCACATGAGTAATATAATATGCGTATAATTGTGTCCGTTACCGTGACACGATAGCGCTATATAATCAGACGTTTTTATTTTATTCAATTTATGGTCACATAATGGTAAAAAAAAAAAATAATAAAAAAAAAAAAAAAAAAAAAAAACGAGATTTATACTTTCAAAAGTCAGAGTTCATCTAGATAATGTCAGTGCGATGCTAGATGTGGGTAGTCTTTCATATCCTGTGTCGTTTTCCCTACCGTGTCCTATAGCGCTGATATTAACACCTCAAACCCACTGATAAAGCTGTGAAAAGACTTTCCTTAAAGGTTTTATGATGATGCTGAAATCCTTTGATATTTCACCATGAATAGACAGAGGGTTGCTACTGGACCACGGATAAGTAAAAAAGTTGAGACGAATAGAATAACACAATGAAATACAAATTTCCATCTCAAAAAACGTACAAATTCAAATGACCAAATCACCATACTATCACCATAATATTCAAAACTAATACATTAAAAACAGGAGAAACCTGAAAAAAAAAAAAAAAACATCCGATTGGCTTTAGTTTTAGTGTAATTCTCACACATCCATTCTGGTCAAGTACAGAAATGCTGTGAAGTACAGAGTGTAATGTGACAAAATCAAATTTCCAGTATTGGCTGTGCACCAGAAGTGATTGGTGGCAGCTTGAGGATGAAGAAATGCTATTCTGAGTTCCTCGTTAAATATATATATATATTTTTTTACTAGAGAACCGATTCTCAAAACTGATTGTTCTGAAAATTATACACCAACTTGTCCTCTAATTTGATCGGACAATTGGTGTTACAAGAACGCTAATATTTAGAACAATTCTATTACATTAAATTGTTCCTTAGGTTGAAACTGTTACCACACCTAGTACAGGATGCATTTTTCATTGGTAATGCAAAATATTACACTCCTAATTTTACTGAATATCAACTTATGATACGAGTGCATTCATGCTTGCAAGTAACGTTCGAGGCGCACAATTTTATAGGATGTGGTAGCATAACACGTTCTCTTCACTTGAACTAGAGGTTCCTTTATGACAAAGTGACCTCCATTAATATATGATGTACATGGGTTGGATTAGAAGATCTTAAATGGCCCACAACTCTGACCTCAACCTTTCTAAACCCTAGGGATAAATTGGTTGATTGCCCTGCCCACCACCCCAGGCCTCCTCACCTCACCTACATCAGTACCTGACTTGACTAACACCCTTGTAGCTGAATGAACACAAATCTCCACACCAATCTAGTGGACCAACTAGTGAGAAACCCTGAACAAACAGTCCCAAATTAGTAAATCACTTTCAGGACCCATTTAGAGTCAGCGGCCATCTTGTCGTTTTTCCCACGCCACCCGGTGTTTAAGGACAACAAGACATTAGCTCAGTGCCAGAGTATCTCACCGGCTCTTGTCCCTGGGATTATTCTTGCCCCCCTTCCTGCTCTGGTTCCTGTTCCTGACCATGTCCCTGATCCCTGTTTCTGCTTTAAACTCTGGACTGTCTCCTGGTTTGTGTTTTTGTTCTGCCCTGCCTGCCTGCCTGAAATCGGTTTGGTCCTTGGACTGTTTTGCGTTTTTTTTTTTTGCTCTGGTTGCATTTGCTCTTGGATATTTTGACAGTTTTTTTGGATTTTCAGTTTGGGTTTCTCCTGTATTACTCTGTCTGCTGGCTCTTGGACTCTGGACTGTTTTTTTTTTTCAGACTCGGTTTTGAACTCTATGAATTTGGATCTGTTTTTCGAACTGTGTTTCCCCCCCTGCCTCTTTGCTCTTTATTAAAGACTGTTTTCACCATATTCCTGTTGCGTCCTGCATTTGAGTCCTTCCACTCACTGTTCCTGACAGAATATTCTGACCTTGCTTCTTGTTTATTATTTGAAAGAATTGAGAAAGAAAACAATGGTAAATTGTAAATGGATAATAGGGAAACATATGGTGTTACAGGGAAATAATACTGTCTGGGTTGGTGATTGTAAAACTGGCATTATTTTCCCGGCACTTTTTTGTTCCTTATTTTCCTACCAATTCGTTATTTTTTTTTAAGTGCATTACTTAGCAAAGATAAAACTAAAGCCTTGGATAATTAATTAAGTACACAGTACTGCGGGACACTTAAAAGAAATTGGGCTCAAACAGGTCAAATCGCTGCAGATTACAAATTACTAATACACATTTATTACGGCGAGTGCATGCAACAGAGCACCAGAGAAAGTGTGCATTCATCATTCTCTTTCTAAACTACATGTGAGAAGCCTCCAGAATCAGCCAAGACGTGCCCTTCGAGGGTGGTCTACCCTTGCCTTTAGGTAGGAACACTTTTCCTATGATAATCAGGCTCATGAATTACTTTCAGATAAATATTTCATAAGCGCTATCCTTATCTCGGCTGCTGTGTGCATTATAACTGCCGTTGATGTTTCTGTAATGATGAGGAAGACAAAGGTGTGAGAAGAGAGAGAGAAGAGAGAAGAGAGAAGAGAGATAAGAGTAGTGAATGCATGGATGAAGGAAGGGAGCGATAGATACATATCAGACTTACCTGGTTAAACTGAGTCTTGCCTGTTTGTTTCAAGAACTCCATGTCCTTGCCCTTCAGGTGTTTCTAAAAATAAAAAAAAAATAAAAACAAAACAAAATAAAAAAAAACTTAACAAATCTAAATTTCTCATTTATCATTTCACAAATTTGTGTTTAGACTGATGCCATGCTTATAAATCATGCAAATAAACAGGAGTTAGGAAGTAATTATACGCTAGCAAAAAATAATTAATTTCTGTCCTTGACTGTAAAAAATGTGTATTAAAAAAAAAGCAATTTTAGAACAAATCCTGTGCATGTAGGGTGACAGATAGGGATGCACCGAAATGAAAATTCTTGGCCGAAACCGAAAACCGAAACACCGAAAGAAATTATGCCAATTATTATTACCATTGCATTTACGGCTATGACTGTGTACAAACCTTACTAGAATCAAGGCATTTTAATTGCATAAATTAATATTAAAGTTTCAAAGAATAAATCAATTCCAAATTATGAAAATATTTATTTATAGCACATTGCAACAACACACAGGATAAAATAAATTAAAATTTAGTCTTAAATGTTTAACTTAAATGCACTCATGTGTACATTAAATAATAATGTACAGGCCCTCTGTCCTGCTGAAAGGTTGTACAATTAAATATGTTCTTTCATAAAAACAAAGTGCATTCAGAACAAGTGCAACTGCTTAAAAGATACAATACAACAATATCACTGCGAAACTTCCTGCCTTTTCAAAAACGTCCACCACAGACGGAGTGCGCGTGCTCGGAGGGGTTTTGCTTTTCTGTGCGTTTGCGTTTCTCTCATATTCAGCATAGCGATCAGATGTTTGGATTTCAAATTAAACCCGACGTGGTAAAAGTCTTTACAGACGCACCCCCTCTAGAAATTTCGGCATTATATGTTTTGCAAATCGCTATCCGTGGGTCTTTCTCAGATATACTGAAATACGTCCACACTGCAAACATGTTGTTTTAGACAAGCACGTGCAGGCAGCGGTTTCTGTTTGCGTCATCACAACAACCTGTTTCGGCCGTGTTTTTTCGGTGATCAAAGTCTTTCGGCCACCGAAAGTTGGATGCTTCGGTGGCCACCTATTCGGCCACCGAAAATATTCGGCCGAAAATGGCCCAAAGGTGCATTTTCGGTTTTCAGCCGAATATTTTCGGTGGCCGAATATTTGGTGCATCCCTAGTGACAGAACAACACATAGTGAACAGCATAAATTATAAAAAGGTGCAGTGGCTAAAATATTTTTTTATTTTATTTTTTTTTTTACCTTAATATTAAACAATACATGCATTTAGTTGCCACATTTACATTACAGCACAGTCAAATTCTTCACATATCCCAGCATATTATAAAGCTAGGGTCAAGCTTGATACATGATCCTCTTTCCTCACATATAGTGATAAGTTTTACCGTCATTTATTTATTGCATTGATCGAATGGTGTCAGGATGGCTG
Organism: Silurus aristotelis; assembly: GCF_946808225.1. Classification (NCBI taxonomy): domain Eukaryota; kingdom Metazoa; phylum Chordata; class Actinopteri; order Siluriformes; family Siluridae; genus Silurus; species Silurus aristotelis. The sequence continues at coordinate 6,651,129 of NC_139578.1, forward strand.
AAAAACCCTCAATTCGAATTCAATAAATAATTGGGAACTGTTGTGGATGAAAGCATAGTTTTATTTTTTAAACAAGATTGTTTTTTACCTTAAATAGGAGTTACCCTATTGTGTGGCCCACGCTATGATTTATAAATTCAGAGAACATTGTGAATTAAAGATGTGGTTAGAAGCTTTCCTCAAGTTATAAAGAACCGAATTTGAATTCTGCAGCTTTAACAGAGCAACTATAAATGCTGAGCAGACACAACTGTGCAATTTATTTTACTTCTTGGTCAGTCGGCGATAAGAGACAAAACACAATACATTTGCACTGTTATTGTACAGTGTTACAAGGTGAGTGTGAGGGGTTCTCCAAGAAGTTCCAAAGATTCCTACAAATACACCTGTACCTATATTAGATTATGTAAATTATTATTTTGAATTCATGTTCAAGTAAAAAGATCATAATTGATATGCCAGCATCTTCAGGGAGATTTTCATACAGGCTTTGTTATGGAAAAACTATACTGGCATACAACACCGAGTGTGCACTAGGTATTTTATACATCTGGAGGATTAACTAGCACGTTTCGGAGTTGCAAAATGTTTAGTCGTTTCAAACCCATTATTTCAGGACGTTCTGGACGAGATCTGTTTCTCTTTAAGAGGTCCTGCTGTCGTTGTGATTGTTGTCATTAACTGCATTTCCAATAGAAAACTATTGGAAACCTTAAACGAGTTGAGTAACTTGAGATTTTTAAATATCCAAACCTGAACCATCAACCGAACATGGGAATGGAATTTCTCTGTGGCTTCAGTTATGAGGCAGAGATTATACCACATTATAAAAGCACAGGATGGAAATTTCAGTCATACAAATCAGGAATACAAGCCATTTTTCATCTAAAAATGCTAGTAGCGAGTTTGACCTCACCTCATTTCAGCTCTTAACGAAGTCCTTTACACCTGCAACATACTTTGCTATGGTATGCCTACTGACCGTGTTAAGCTCCTGACAGAGAGCCCCACAGGTTGCTTTGACCTTGATGTAACTGGCAGTGCAGAACGCTTCATTCGTTTGAGTTTGGGGGACATTTTCTTAGTCATACTGTATGAGCTCAACTGTGAATTACACCATGTGTTCACAAAATAACGGCCTGAACCTTTGTAACTCGAACACCATGTATGTATACAGCATTTTGACATACTTTCAACATGATTAAACATTACAGTGCTAGCCACTTCGAGTGAAGCCGTTTCCTTAGCGCAGAGGTGTGTTAAGGCTCCCAGTCCTGGAGCTCCAATGTGTGATTATGAAAGTTGCCTGAAGTGCTTTGTGATTCAGAGTAGAGGCTTTCTGGCAGGTAGATTGCCGGCCTCTTAGCTCCTGTTGCTTTTGCTCCAAAAACATGAATAAATAAAAATGAGACTGTATGAATGAGTGCCTGAACTGAAAGTGGCAGAGCAATTTGGAGAGTTTGAGTCTTTCTTTAGTTTGCACTTCACTACAAAATGCAGTTTGCGGTCGTACTTTCTTTCTATTGACCTTTGAAAAATCTGTTTTTGTACATTTTTATATATTATGAGGGGATATTTAGCCTAACAATGAAGTGTTTTCTATTATTGTCTTGTGTGCTTCAACAGCAAATGGTTCACCTGCAAATAAATCACCCAACAGAAATGAATAAACATCATCTTCCATGGCCTGAAGGTGGTGCTATTATGCAGAACTTCCATACGACCAAAACAAAAATTTTTCTTACAACCAGAGGTTGATTCAACTAATGATGATTTGATTGAGTTGATTTGAGTAGATTGCCGGAATAATTTTTTTAACAACGCATTATCTGTCTAAAGCTGCTAAGGGACGATGTTCATTGTAAAAAGCGCTATACAAATTAAAATGAATTGAATTGAATTAAACCATCGGCAAAAGTCCATACCGATAGTTTTTCCGGGTTGAGTCTGAAAAGGGTCACTGTCATTATACAGTACGAGAGTGGCCTCTAGGAGCGAATCACTGATGCCACATGCTGTTTGTGGCAATGTTTTATCATGCCAAGTGAGTCGGCCCGGTGAGAGGGGCCTAATCACGACACCACGCACACCATCACTGCTTTCTTTATTATAAAAAGATTCGCCTTAACGTTGAATATAAAATAGAACTAGAAATGGACCATGTTATACTTGAATTGCTTGCGGTTCTTTTACAGGATTAAGTTTCCTCTTTTTCACAAGTTAGAATTTTGTTAGTATTTTAAGTATCTTTTTAATTAATTTTGAATGTAACTGTTTTTATTTATTTGCTGTTACCTTTTGTTTATGTTTGAATGCGTCATTTTTCCGCAATATTTGTGAATATAATTACCGTAATTTCCGGACTATAAAGCGCACACTGAATTTTACAAATATTTTAATTTTTAACATAAATAAGCCGTGTCTACACTAATGTACTTTACACAGGCTTTAACGAAAGACACGTTACACACTGTGTAACGAGTGAAATGTTGCGCTTCTATTTGGAGCATAGCGGTATTTTGGGAATAGCATGCCACTGCATTCTTCCGGTATTACTGGATTATGTCCTTATCATTTTCTCATGCTCATTTCTAAGTTTCTTTGACTAACCTGTAACGCTGTTGCCAAGAAAAAAAAAAAAAGCACAAGTTTTGGAAACCTGTCTGTGCTTATATGATTTCTGTTGTAACTGGAGTTAGCGAGCTCTCCCTTCACCCAGACTCAACACGTTACAACGGCTTGTATCTAAACAGTAGCCTACCAAGAAAGTCATTGTTCACTGTCTTCCTCCCTACTTTCACAACTATTTCTTTCAGGAGTTTATCTTTTGGCATCGTCGTGCAGCTCAGAACACTGGTGAGGTGCGTTTTTTAGTTTCCGTTCGGAAATTTCATTGGTCTAATGTTATGGGGTTCAGTTTTTTGGCTTGAAGTTTGTGAAAAACCCAGGAAAAATTTATAAATTAGCCGCTTCGTTGTTTAAGCCGCGGGGTTCAAAACGTGGGAAAAAGGTAGCGGCTTATAGTCCGAAAAATACGGTACTATATTCACATATGGTTGCATTTGGCACATTTCATGATTCAGCACTGTAATTCTTTTATTATTTTTGCAGTAAAGTTCAGTACTATTTTACATGGAGTGTTTAAATCTTTTCCATTCTGTATCCTATCAACAATCAGTTGATAAATCAGTTATAGGCAAGTACAAACCAACCTAGCTATCGGTTGACCTCATGAGGAACCACGTTGCAACCCCAATGTTAAATGTCTATGATCACTAATCAGAGATTATGTAATAAATCTACAGTATCTAAAAGAATATCCAATAAATAATAAAAACTCAGTAATCAGAGTGCAATCTTTAGGCCTTTCACATCCATTTTTATGGAACCTGTATATATGCCATAAATACTAGGCTTGAGTGATCCTCAAGTGAAAACTTGACTCCAAGCAAAAACAGAGCTTAAAAATGGATCCAGGGAGCAAAAAAGGAGTCAAGACTTCCTCAAGGACCAATTTTTATATATACCACCCTCACGCATTAACTCATATTTACAATTCCAGAAAAAAACTCCTGTGTTCAAAGACTGGCTCGAAATTCAATTCAATTCAATTCATTTTTATTTGTATAGCGCTTTTAACAATGAACATTGTCTCAAAGCAGCTTTACACAGATAATGCTGTGATTAAAAATGAATGTTCTTTATGAGTAAGTTTAGTACGAAATAAAGAAATAGAGTACGTTTCTTCATCAACTTTAAATCTTCCTGTAATGTTTCACTCGCTTGGTCCTATTTTATCCCAGTCTCAACAGGATAATTCTCTGCATAAAAAGACTAAACGAGTACATTCATTCATTTGAAGCTTTCCTTCGAGATCATTCATTACTGATGGCCCTCTGTACCAGACACCTTGAATTATTTTTCCACAGCTAACAAAGAAATAAATCTGTAAGGAATTCATTAAGCTTGACTATATGATGACTGTGTTTGAGAGAGTGGGACAGCGAGCTCGTATCTCTTACTTACAGCTCCGTCTGGAACACAGATGGCCTGGACGCAGCCACCTGGATGGGCGATAACGTTCCTGATGAACTCAATCTGTGTGTGCTGGAACGTCTCGCTAACATCCACAAGCTATACATGCAAAAGAGGGTAGCCTTGTTAGGCATGAAACAGGCCAGGATTTCTGAATATACAGATTAAAGCTTTTGCATTGTATATGATAGAGCTGTTGTAAATTAAATAAATCAATAAATCAAATCAGAGAATGCTGATGCACTATTACTTCTGTCAAGGATAAGATTGAAAACAACAAACTGACCTTCATTCCAAATCTAGTGTCAGGTTTGTCCACGCCATAATCTTTCATAACTTCTTTGTACGTCAAGCAGGGGAAAGGGGTGCTGATCGTTCCTTTGTCTTCTGGCCATGAGTACTGCAGCAAGCCCTCAATCAGAGCTATGATTCCAGCCGCATCGACAAAAGACATCTCAATGTCCAGCTGCATGTGCAGAAGACTTTTGGTGAGTTGACATTAATAGCAGAGTCGATCAAAGCCTTAGCCGTTCTGTTCTATTCTTCTGTTTACACTCTGATTAAGTTTCCCCTCAGGGCTTTTAGAAAGACAACTTATCCCATCTCAGCATTCACTGGCATTCAAAGCCAATTCTCACATGTACAACAGCCAATCTTGGGCTTTTGCAGGTAATTACCTGTGTGAATTCAGGCTGCCTGTCAGGTTTGGAGCCTTCGTCTCTATAGCAGCGTGCCAGCTGAAAGTACCTGAGATTACAGCACATACACACACGCAGTCATTAAATCAAAGATTTTATATTAAATCCAAGACTTTACACACACATTAAGATGAAACACGTGGACACATGGATTTCACACCTATAGCACTGTTAGAAGCATGTATAGACTGTATTCTGTAGCATTACAAACTCCTGTCACTGAAATAGATTTTGCCATGCTACTGCTTCTGTGCTTAAAGAAAAAGTGTAAAAACCCCAGTCTTGACCTGAAGCCCACTTTGAGATAAATTGAAACACTGACTGTGCCCAAGACTTGACCTCACTAAAGCTTATGTGGCTGAAAGGACAAATTCTCAATCCTCCAATAAAGAAAAAACTTCCAATGTATTTGTGTTTGCCAAGAGAAAGTACTCGTGGTCTGCTGTCATGCCGGCCTTTCTGACTTTAAGAAGCGAACCGTGCAAAAAGATGAAGAAATCCTATATGAAATGCAGTTTGACATCTCAAACCTCAGAAATCCAATTATAACTGAACATGTTATCAAAAAAGGAGCTTGTACTGTATATGACTGCCAAAAATCACATTTTAAAATGATATTTTTGAAGGTAAGAAAATTTGACAAGCAGCATTGTTTAAGTGACACAGCCCTAAAATAGTGTTTAATAAATATTAGGAAGTAAAAATATCTACCTGTAAACTATTTTTTTTTTCTTTATTTGATATTTGACTGTTTAAAGCGTGTATAGACTGTATACTGTAGCATTACAAACTCCATTTAGCTCCTAAACTTTGGAATAGCTATTTAGCAAGTCCTACACATAACACATCATAACCTTGTGCACCAGTTCATCTGATCACATGCACATTATCAACTTGTGCTTGTTAATATTATGAACAGCAGCTACGCTAATTCCTCTCCACTGCTTCTCTTTCTCTACCCATCCCAAGGCATCCTGAGGTTGCGCCAGCTCCAGTCGTGTCCCACCTCATTAAGATTATGGACCTTTAAAGTAGTAGATGCCGACCTCGCAAACATCCCGAACCATCTAGAGACGTACCAGCGCCATTTGGATTCCTTCATGTAGAGTGTGGACATTGGACCTCTACAAATATTCAAAGGCTCTGGCATCTATGATGATGTCAGATGTTGAGCTATTTTATGAGTTGCTCAGTAGCTCCTGGTTCCACAAAGTCAACTGACTGTATAAAACTATAGAAAGGACATTCCTCATAATAACACACACTCTGGTGCTCATGTTAGTCATGTCATGTTTGAGTCTGGTTCCTCTCAAGGTTTCTTCCTTATTCATCCTCATTTCCTCATGTGGCAAGAAAAGATTCAGGGCTGTTTTTCCTTGCCACAGTCGCGCCAGGCTTAATAAATAAATAATTACACACATAAATACACATAATACACTTTAATTCTAAAGTTCTGTAAAGCTGCTTTGAGACAATGTCCATTTTGAAAAGTGCTAAAGAAATAAACAAAAACAAAACTATGATATGTATTATACATTACTGTATTTCCTACATTATTCATAAAGTCTGTTTAAGAAATTTACACCGAATTGTATTATGTCTGGATTAATTTTTTCTTTTTTAAAGTGTGACCATATGTATATTTTAACCCCCCCCCCCGTGTGACCTGTTACCAATTAGTACAGTCCTATATTTAATTAACTATGTATATATACACTATATGTATATACTAACATTAAAACAAAAACTAACCTGATGATAAATAAAGAGGAAGATCACATGCCTTTAAATATAATCGAATAGATACTGATTTATTATAACATTGCTTTTATCCATGTAATTCAGCTGCCAGCCTATAGTACTTCCTCTTTCTGCACTAAGAACTAAAAGAATCTTAGTAATGTATACTGACAGCAGCAGAAAGTGTGAGGCTCTGGCACTGATGAAAAACTCGAGAAAAGCTCTTAAGAGTTGCATCAGAAGTGCACCATGATTTGATGTGAAGTGCACATGACTGAGATATTCAACTGGGGCTATGAAATGTGTTTAATAAAATAAACCATTATATAATTTGGGTGTCTGCCAAAATACGTTTGTATGTATATATAGAGCTCAATATAGAGTTTCTATCCAACAAGATTTCAGCCGTCACATCACGTGTTGCCGGGGTCAAAGGTATCTATTTGCCACAGGATCAGCACCTGTGGGGTTTCTTTTTGGCATACACTCCATGTCTCCTTAAGCTGAAAGCCAATCAGACTGTGATTTGGCCACTCTGAGGCCCTTTAGAAGGCGTCCAATCGTGTCCTTCGATTGGATAGTAAGAGAGCGCACTAGTCAGAGCTCGCAAACTGCACCGGTAGCAAACTGCACAAAAAATGCACAAAATATATGAGGCTGATATTGATGCTTTTACTAGAGATTATGTATGCCAGCGGTCCCCAACCTTTTTTGCACCATGGACCGGATTAATGTCAGACAATATTTTCATGGACCGGCCTTTAAGGTGTGGTGGATAAATAGAACAAAATAAAATGATACGACCCGCATAAAAACTGGTATTTTCTAAATATAATAATAAAAGTGAATCCACTGTGTTGTTTCATTGTTCATTTTGCTCACTTGGGGGTTTCAATTTAGCGGTAATGTATTATGTGTTAGTGGCCGGAGCAGCTCCTTTAAGAAGGTATCGGATGTAGGTAAGACATGTGATCACGACATGCATGAGTCATAGACAGATGTGGCGGAGAGAATCCGGTCATTTTCCAAAATAAAACATTGTTCAGAATCAGATAATAAATAAAACGGAAATAATGAAGTTATGTATTCTTTCTGTGTGGCCCGGTACCAATTGTCAGTGTGCAGCCCGGGGGTTGGGGACCACTGATGTATGCGGTGCAGCTGTGGCTGCAGTGAAAGGAGAATTTTGTTCATTGGGTTTCTTGTCGCTGTATGAGATGAAGCAGAATTGTGTGTATTCTAACCTATCCAGACCTGCCACCATCAGAAGCTGCTTGAACTGCTGAGGGCTCTGTGGGAGAGAGTAGAACATTCCGGGTTCTCCAGATGGCACCACAAACTCTTTGGCACCCTAAGAAGCATGAGCAAATGTAAGTACAGTAAAACAGTGAAATACATATACAGTTTTAATGTCTCAAAAGAACAATTAAAATAAAAAAGAAAGAAAGCACAAATAAGAATGACTTTTTTTTTTCTTTTTTCTTTTTTTTGCAGGAGAAAGTACTCCTGGTCTGTAAGCCATGCTGTCATGTCTGACATCAAGAAGCAATATATACAAAATAATGATTAAAAACCCTACATGAAGTCCAATTAAACATGTCAAACACAAGAAATCCAATTATCAATGAATATGACACAAAATGAAAATGTAGCCCGTAAAATGTCACATTTTACGACGGTTATTTTAAGAAAATTTGACAAGCAGCAACGTCTGAGTGACTCGGATGTAAAAAAAAAAAAATATATATATATATATATATTATTTGATTTATCAGGAAGTGAAAATTAGAATCTTTTTTTCCTTTATTTAATTTTTTTGATAATATCCATTAAAGTAATACTTTATACATAAAGACTTTAATAAATTTATATCGAATCGTATAGTGTCTGGATCATCTTGCTTTTCTGTTTTAGTTTTCAATGAGTGTGCTCTAAAGTTCAACATCCATTTTGCTCCTTTATATTTAAATGTACATTCTATGAAAATATATTACGTTGTATATTATGTCTGCCCCGATTCTGATACCATGTGTACCATGTTTAAGCTCACTTTTATTATGAGGTCATTGTTTCCTGCTCACTTAGTCAGGTAGCTGTGCTTATTAATCGTTGTCACCTGTTTTTTGTTATCATTTATTACACTGTGTATTTATGCCCTCTTGAGGCTCCAATGTGTTTGTAGAGGTAAAGCATTCAATCTGCCTTTTGGTTCTTTTGTGTGTGTATGGATTTTCTCCACAGGTCCTTGTTTTTGAGTCAACATAGTATACAATAATCCCCAGTTTTATCGCGGTGGTCACGTTCCAAAACCGCCCACGTTAAATGAGAAACTGCGATAAACGGACGCCACCTCATAAATGCTATTTTATGTATACAGCACTGTACTGTATTAACATTTTACTTCAATGTATAATTCATAATTATATTTTTCTATGGTCTATGGTGCTACCGGGAAAATCAGCCGGAGGGTGGTGGGTTACAAGGGTCTTTAAAACCAATGGTAATGAAAGGTGAAGGATCTGAGACAGGATGCTGTAGTGTAATTAATTAATGATGCGGACCTCACAGAAAAAAATCGGGTCAATCACAAGTTTATCCTATTCTTAATCACAGTAATTAATAATTGAACACGAAGCAAGCATAGTGTGATCAAAGGCACACACTGCATATGGTCATCTGGCTGATTCTGTGCATATACTATCTAATGAAAGTGCTTCAGATCTTTGACCAAGAAGTCTGGGTTTAATCACATCTATTTAATTGAACTTAATGTAAATGCTGCAAGACTGTCTGGGAAAAAAACACTTACATAATGAGCAACCCCAAGCAGTCAATTCTACTCAAAACCAATATTTTATTTATTATTTGTTATTGATGAGTTGGGGTTTTTATATACAGGGTTTATATCTGAGGCCTGTTTTTAAACTCTGCCTGCTTGGAAGCATTACGATCATGTCCATGTCCATGTCCATGTCCTTTGTAACCCTGCCTGTGTTTTGTCTGCTGTCATGGACTTTGATTTTCAGAACACCGCCAAGAAACACTTCTTGAGCTTGAACTTGTGTCCTGTACCTCACCCCTTTCACCCACACACTGCAATATATTTTTCATACATCCGTGTGTGAAGTTCAAATATCCTGTGCTGGTTTACAGCATTAATATTATATATATATATATATATATATATATATATATATATATATATATATATATATATATATATATATATATATAACTATATTATTGTTGAATTATTTGGTTTGTGTGGTCAAATGCTTTATTTTTCTATTAACTATCTAAAATTTGGATTTGGAGTTATTATAAACTAATCCTTAAACATGTAATTTTTTATAAATTGCTGTGGAAAAAAGAGATACGAAACATCACTCCACCATTCTGTCTATTTTTATTTCTTATCATGTATTTTCTTCAGTTAAATACTCAGTAATACAGTCCCAGATTTAGTTCATGCTCTTCAAAATTTTGGGATTGCAACATATTCTGGTTGAATTCTTTTCAACATATAGAAGGCTGATGTCCTACATTGCTGTCCAAATTGTTCCGACTTTATCTGCTTAGGCAGTCTACTACAATGGAGTGTAGTTTAAGTGGCATCAGTGTAAAATGTCCATGAGAACACTGTCTTTACTGAATAGTATAATATGTAGCATTGTTACTGTCCTACTAGATATAATTTTCAAGCCTTAGTTCTTCAGCTTGATTTATTTTATTCCAAACTATTTATATGTATCTATATTGGGGTGACTCCCAAAAAGTCGAAGATTCGATTGGAGGACACTAAGTCGAGGTGTTATGGGGTGCTCAATGTCTGATTTCTCATAGAACTGAAGTTTTTCTCCCAATAAATTAGTACGGTAATCTCCCGCTTTACCGCGGTTTAAATCTTGCGCCCTCGGTTGGTTTATCGCGGAATTGCATTTGCCGCATAACTCATTTGTTTGGCTGATTTTCCCGGCCTCTCGCAGATAGCACGATAGTCCAAAAAACTTATAGGGAACTGTTTTTGGAGTTTTATATTAAAATAAGGACATTTCTAAATAAAAATATAATATTTAATTATAAAATGAAGTAAAATGGTAATACAGTACATTACTGTACATTTTTGGGGTGGAGTCCATTTACCGCGGATTACTGTATACAGCCTATTACGATAATGCTGTAAGTAAAAACTTGAAAAGAAAGAAGCGTGTAATCAATATTTTTAATGTAATAATAAATAAAAACTAAATAAATAAATCCAACCCCCCTGTGACTTTCCACGATCCGTGACCTACACGTGAGCATCTTTGGGGCAGGGATTTAGATATTTAACAATGTCTGGAAGATTCTGTAAAGGTATATTCTTTTCTAATACCGATGTAATTCAGAATTACATCGGTATCAGAATTACATCGGTATTTAGGGACAGGCATTAAGCTGGTTTAAATCCTACCTGTCCAATCGTTACCATTTCGTAGATTTAAATGGAGAGCTATCCAGGATAATGCTAGTAAATTATGGCGTGCCACAAGGGTCAGTTCTAGGACCCCTGCTTTTCACAATATACATGCTTCCATTAGGAAATATTATTAGAAGGCATGGAATTAGCTTCCATTGTTATGCTGATGATACCCAGCTATATATTTCATCCAAACCAGGCGATACAGCTCAATTAGCTCGCATAACTGAGTGTGTTGAAGAAATAAGAGATTGGATGACCCATAACTTTCTGCTATTAAATTCTGATAAAACGGAGATTTTGCTCATCGGCCCAAAAAAAAGTACACAGAAGCTCCAGCATCTCAGCCTGCATTTAGACAGTTGTTCTGTAACTACTAGTTCAACGGTAAAAGACCTGGGAGTTATTTTAGACAGCAACTTATCTTTTAAAAATCACATCAATCAAGTTACAAAAACAGCCTTCTTTTACCTTAGAAATATTTCTAAGCTAAGAAATATGTTATCTATATCTGATGCAGAGAAGCTCGTCCATGCGTTTATGACCTCTAGAATAGACTACTGTAATGCATTACTAGGTGGATGTCCTGCATCATTAATAAACAAGCTTCAGTTAGTTCAGAATGCCGCAGCAAGAGTTCTTACTAGGTCAAGAAAATACGATCATATAACCCCAATCTTATCGTCCCTACATTGGCTTCCTATTAAGTTTCGAATAGACTAAAAACTACTGCTACTCACTTATAAAGCACTAAATGGTTTGGCTCCCATGTATCTATCCAGTCTTTTAACACGCTACAATCCGTCACGCTCCCTGAGATCTCAAAACTCTGGGCTTCTAGTAGTTCCTAGAATAGCAAAGTCCACTAAAGGCGGTAGAGCATTTTCACATTTAGCTCCTAAACTCTGGAATAGTCTTCCTGACAGTGTTCGGGGTTCAGATACACTCTCCCAGTTTAAGTGTAGATTAAAAACATATCTTTTTAGCAAAGCCTACACATAACACACATCACACACATCACATCACAACCTTGTGCTCCAGAATATATGATCACATGCACATTATCAACTTGTGCTGTTAATATCATGAACAGCAGCTACGCTAATTCCTCTCCACTGCTTCTCTTTCTCTCCCCATCCCGAGGCATCCTGAGGTTTGGCCAGCTCCAGTCACGTCCCACCTCGTGAAGATTATGGACCTATGGATGATCATGGAGAAGTAGATGCCGAGTGTTTAAAGGCCCTGGCATGGAGAAGCTGATGCTGGATCTATGATGATCACAAATTGTTCTGTATTGTTGAAGATTTATGACCAAACTTTTGATGTCACCCATATGAGGATGGGTTCCCCTTTGAGTCTGGTTCCTCTCAAGGTTTCTTCCTCATATCATCTAAGGGAGTTTTTCCTTGCCACTGTCGCCACGGCTGCTCATCAGGGACAAACGCACACCATTCACCTTCACTGTTGTTTTCTGTAAAGCTGCTTTGAGACAATGTCTGTTGTGAAAAGCGCTATACAAATAAACTTGACTTGACTTGACTTGACTAATTTAATTCTGTTGATTGTTTTTTGACGCATCGATGTTGCGCTGCATTTAGAGCGAGCTCGCACAAGCAGTTAAGCAGGTTTAAATTCCTTTCTGCAGTTATTTCGGTTTTTTTAGGTTTATTCTTTTTTATTAGAGGTTAAGCCACAAATATTTGTATACATTGTCTCTTCTATAAGTTTGTTTAAGAGTCTGTTCATTGTGGCTTTAAAATGTTATAAGTTGGTGGATTTATTAGAGTTGTTTCTGGGTGCTCTGTGTGAAAGAAGCCAAAAGTTGTATAGAGACATAACTTACCCCAGGGGTCCTTTTAAACAGTGTTGGGGTCTCTATGTCCACAAATCCTAAAGAAAGGCAACGTGATTTATAAATGATTTTAATAAAAACAGTTTGAGAGAATGTAATTTTAGTTTCAGTCCCACCATGTACATTGCAAAGGTACTCTCTCATTTTCATCACGAGTCGCGATCGCAGTCTCAGATTGTGCTGCATTTGCGCCGAGCGAAGGTCGAGGTAGCGATACTGCATCCGCAGGGCTTCCGATTTCTGCCACAACACAAAAATTTCAGTATATTACATGTTTAAAGGATTAGTTTATGAAAAATACAAATCCATTTTATATAGTTCTTCCTTCTTCTTTCGGCATCTACTATTAGGGGTCTCCACAGCAGATCATCTGTCTCCATACCCCCCCTGTCCTGTACATCTGCCTCTTTCACCTCAACTACCTGCATGTCTTCCTTCACCACATCCATAAACCTCCTACTTGGTCTCCTCTTTTCCTCCTACCTGGTGGCTCCGCCCTCAACATTCTTCTACTGATGTACCCCATGTCCCTCCTCTGCACATGTCCAAACCATCTCAATCTCGCCTCGCTCACCTTGTCTCCAAAACGTCCTACATGCCTGTCCCTCTAAAAATCCATTTTAGATAGTTAATAGAAACAAAAACAATGTGACCGTGCAGACCAAAGTTGCTAAATTCAACATTAATAGAGTTATGTTTTTGAATATGAATACATGTGTATTGTATCAAAGCCATAGTACGACTTTAAGGCGATCTGTCTTCCGTAATTTGTGTAGAAATACCTTGTGGAACTTTCACACGTTTTTCTCTTTAAAAAAACATGGAATGACAGAAATGAATGCACCGCAGTGAATGCCCACGATAACCTAATGGGAAAACTCAAAACGCTAACTCCCCGTGACCACAAAACAATATAATGGAACGCGCTCCGAAATGATGCATGAAATGAGCTCGCTTGCGGTAAACAACTTGCCTTGACAAAGTCTTTAATCTCGAAAGGCAGTTTGCGGCAGGTGTTTAACAAGTCCAGGCTCTCGGCGCACACTTCAATTTCTCCGGTGGACATGTTCTGAAAGGCAAAACACCACAAACGTTTCTCGAACGAGGTTTGTATGCAAATCTGTTGCGAAAAATATTTCCCTGTTCTCTAAGTGTGTAATTATGCGATTGTTCTTGACAGATACTGCAACATTGTGGATGAATATTCAAACCATTTTACATCAAAATAGCAATATTTCAATCTACAGTAAAAAGATTCTGACAGAAAATGGAGAGCAACGCGCACAACGCTCGAGCATTTTATCCCGCCGGCTTCGATGCGTTAACGCCACATCGAGCACATTTTTCTCCTCCGTTTTTTGGCGAGCTCATTAGCTGCGTAGTGCTGCATAAATCTAGACTACATTATTCTCATGGCCTTATAGTGGAAATGGCTAAACTGAAGGCTGTCAAGATGCCACCGAGGTCAAATAACTACTAAACAGGGTCGATTTGTTGTTTAAAAATCACTTTGGGGCCGTGGCAGCTCGGTACTTCGCTTCGAATTGCACGATGGAATGAGTTAAGCGGAGGAGTATCAGTGCCAAAAGAAACTTGAGAAGCCATACAACAGAAAATGTTACTCAGACACGGTTGATTATTTTTTCCTATACCGTCGCTTGACTGAATGCTATAATCCGATTGGTCAGAAAGTGTAGCTGCGGCTGTAACATAAATGATCTGTCAATTTCAATGCCCTCGTTCAACTTCAATTCAACTTTATTTGTAGAGCGCTTTTAACAATGGACATTGTCCCCAAGCTGCTTTACAGAAATAACGTTGGAATGTATTAGTTTAATTCCTACAAGTTGTTCCTTATAATTGTATTGCTAATAAACGATCCAGTGGCGACTACAGCAAGGAAAAACTCTCTGAGATGGTCTGAGGAAGGAACCTTAAGAGGAACCGGACTCATCAAATGTCCATTCATTAGTTTCATCATTGTTGAGGTGTACTGTTAAGTGATATATTGTTTCTATAGTAACAGCTTTTAATAACACCAGCCCCTATTGGGTGAGCTGTTACTATAGAAGTAAATAATGATAAATTAAATCTGGTTCTTTAACAATGCAATACTCGTAATCGTTGATTTGGGAGGGGATTTTTTTCATTAGAAGCTGTTAACGCTAACATCTACAGAAGGAGCTTCAGGTTTAGGTTCAATCAGTCTGTGCTATGCTTTGCGTTTTCTTGATTAAATGACAGGCTGAGCGTCGTGTGTGTGTGTGTGTGTGTGTGTGTGTGTGTGTGTGTGTGTGTGTGTGTGTGTGTGTGTGTGTGTGTGAGGTAAAGAGAGTGAAGAGCGAAGCTAATTTAAAAATTGTAATTAATAAAATCTTTGAAATCTATCAACTAATCAAGACAGTGTTGTTATTACTGTCTGTTAGTTAATATAAATATATACGTGTGTAACTTTGTTTTTCATAACCAACATGTATACAAAAAAATTGCTCTTGTTTAACAATGTAAGATATAGAAATATATCAAAATTAATATAGTAAATGAAATAAGCGGCGACGTGACGTTTAACACCTCAGAATATTCTGATAATTGGAGAAATGTTCAATTTTGATGTGTAGCATATGCAATAAATGAATGTGACTGTATGTTGCTATAGTGACGGCGCATTCATATAGAACGGTGATCAAACTGACCGGAACTACTAATGCGTTTCGCCCAATCAGAGTTGAGTATTCAGACTGACCATGGCATGAGGAAGTAAATGTGACTAATCAGCAGCAGTCATTATTATAAGAGATTTTTGCTGGATCTCTGATGAAGCTTCGTTGCATCAAGTTCTGGCTGCTGATCAGGAGCTACGACAGTTTATCTTCTACAGTGTGATTCTGTCGATTAAAATTTTTGAGGGTAATGAAACGCTTCAATTCCAGAACAGTTAAAATAAAGTCTATCATTAATTGTTATAATGTTCAACAGAATATTTATTATCCTCATTTCGGTCATTGCCATACAGCTCTGCTGACACTTACCGTATTCCTCTGGCCCTCTGGACGAAGCCGGACTTTTCCTTTCACCTTGATGACCGACTCGACCATTAACCCACAGAACGCATCCTTCAGTTCCCGCCGAGACTAACGACAAACAGAATAATGTTTTGAGCCTGAGAACCTTAACCCATAAAATAAAGATGATTTTTATTTTTGCTACCTCCTCCTGTGGAATAAGAACTTGAACCAAGCCGCTGAAGTCCCTCAGAATCACAAACAGATCCTGTCTGGAATTCCAGAAAAATAAATACATCAGGTATATCAGTAAACCTTATATAAACAGAAATATAAACTAGAAGAACTTGCACCTTAAATACTGAACCCAGCCACATAATGTAACCTCCTGTCCCACGTGGCTGGATCTCAGCTCTCCACAGGTGTGACTTCGGCTGGACAAACTGCTCTGACCTGGAGGAAACACAACAAAGCTTATAGAGAGAACTTATAGACAAACAGACATATAAATAGACAGACAGACAGACAGATTCATACATACATACATACATACACAGACAGACAGACAGACAGACAGACAGACAGACAGACAGACAGACAGACAGACAGACAGACTCATACATACATACACAGACAGACAGACAGACAGACAGATAGATAGATAGATTCTTACATACATACACAGACAGACAGACAGACAGACAGATAGATAGATAGATTCTTACATACATACACAGACAGACAGACAGACAGACAGACAGACAGACAGACAGACAGATTCATATATACATACATACATACACAGACAGACAGACAGACAGACAGACAGACAGACTCATACATACATACACAGACAGACAGACAGACAGACAGACAGACAGACAGACAGACAGACAGACAGATTCTTACATACATACACAGACAGACAGACAGACAGACAGACAAACAGACAGAGAGATAGATTCAGACAAACAGACAGAGAGATAGATTCAGACAGACAGACAGACAGACAGACAGACAGACAGACAGACAGATAGATAGATAGATAGATAGATAGATAGATAGATAGATTCATATATACATACATACATACATACATATTCATTTATTGTCATTGCCTATTTCAGGTCCTCAGCAACGACATGCAGTTTAATATCTACCAGAAGTGCATATAGTAGAATTGTGTAAACTGATAAGTGTAAATAAAGATGTAAATATGTGTATAACAGACAGACACAGGGAAAATATTAATCTGGAGTGCAGACATGAGATCCAATCCCAACCTGTACGCTACTACTTACCTACTGTACTGTCCAGTCAAGTCCAGTTTATCTCTATAACACTTTTCACAACACACATTGTCTCACAGCAGCTTTACAGAATGTTAAGAGTGACGGTGAATAATGAAGAAACCTTGACAGGAACCAGATGGGGAACCTCATCCTTATGTGGGTGACATCAAGAGTGTGATAGAGAACTGTGTACTCTAAAGATCCTAACGCGTCCTACAGAGTGCACACAAAGTGAAAGTAAGAAGTAAGATGGATGTTAGGTGAAGGTTACCTGTAGTGGGAGTGCTGGAGAGAGTGCTGGAGAAAGAGCTGGGGGACGCAGGCACGTGTGGGAGGATGATGGATTGGAGAGAATAGACGTGTCGTGCGGGTGCCGGTGTGACCGTGAACCGCGAGCAGCGCAGAACACGACGCGCTGCCCGGAGCAGGAGCACAGATCTCATCATCTATTCCCTTTCACTATCTAGCTCATGTAAAACCAGCCATTCATATTGGTGACCCTTTTCTTGTAATTGTCGCGTAGAACGTGAGTCGCCTAAACACGAATGGCTGAAGGTAACCCTAAAATACACCACTATTGTACACTAAACACGAGGGTTTGAACCTTGCGTCCGATACATACTTCCATACTAATGAGTACACTAAGTCTTTGCTCCACCGCTCCCAGCGCACTACTGATGGTCGAGTCATTTTAAACGATTCTTTAATATGACTCAGAAGAACGAGTCGTCTGAAAAAGTGATTCATTTTCTTTTTCTCCTGGACGCAGTTCATCTCATGAGTCCTGGTTCATTGTTTTATCACTTAATACAAATTAATTCGGACAAAAGAATTGGATTTTTCGAATCTTGACATTATTATTATAATAATGATGAGAGTTACGTTAAAAAAGAACTAATGATACAGACCAGAAGATATAATACTCATTATGTTTATCATAATTTGTCTTAATTGTCATATTTTATTATTGGAACCATAGTCAAAGTTCGTGTATGTAGACGTGTTAGGGGATCTGCTTATTAAAAATTTTACATTTTATTTTATTTCTGGAACAAAGGAACAAAATCAGAATCCTCAATTAGGATTCACAACTCAGACCACAACTGTCTCTGTTACACATTTCATAAATATTTAATCTGTTAAATAAAAAAATACCTTATGCTAATGTCATATATGTAAATATTCATTAAATAGAATATATAAATATATATATATATATATATACACTTCTGCACACACTTGTATATAATTATTTAAATAAATATGTATTTACTTTCTTATGCATCGTTATTACATTTCTATTCTTTGTCTCTTTACTGTTTAATATTGTTTAATATCTAACATTTGCTGTAGTTTGCCTTTAGATTCACTTAAGAATTGAAGTGTACAAACTGACATCTGTACACATGTGGCAAATAAAACTTGAAACTTGAAATGAACCAAATGAATCAGGTTCATTTTCATGAACGAGATTTAAAGAACCGAGTCACTAAAATGATTCGAGCTTTCCGTTACTACTTAGTACTCTAGCATACACCGACCTTTACGAGTCCTGTGGATCAGACTCAACGAATCGTTCTCTCATCTAATCGATCTGTTATAATTGAGTTTTGGACAAACCGGAGCACTATTACTATCTTACTACCATATATTATTAATTATATTCCGAATATTTTCATAAGGTAATCCTAGGATTATTTAATTTCCCATTATGAAAATGAGTTTGATCCGGAACCTTTAGGAGACGTGAGCGATTAGTTGGCCTGGCGCGTTGCATGATAGGAAAGCGGGATGTTCAAATCTGGTTCCGCTGTAACTGGCGCCTGGTAAACATGGAGGAGCGAGTCAGGTAGCATGGTTTATTTTGTGTTATTTCGGTGAATTTAGGGTTTAGAATTAATATTTAAAGTTTCGCTGGACTGAGGAGGTGTTTGGAATGAAATGTGAGGAGATTCCTCGTGGTGTTGTTGATGTCCAGGGCGGAGACTTGATTTGTTTTCGCTTTCTCGTTGCATCGTTCTGTATATAAAGGGGTGTAGACTTCTGAAAATTCATAATATTTTATCAATATTCTCAATATATATAAAGGAGTAATGCAGTAAGGAGAATACAGATCGTTCAGTTTTACCCACTATATACACTGGTGTGAAAAAGTGTTGATTTCTTATTGTGTTGCATGTCACACTTTAATGTTTCCGATCATCAAACTATTGTAAATATTAGTAAAAGATAACACAAGTGAACACAACATGCAGTTTTTAAATGAAGGTTTTTATTATTGAGGGGAAACAAAATCCAAAACTACATGGTCCTGTGAGAAAAAAATGTTGGTTTATCACACCTGAGTTTAATTTCTCTACCCAGACCTGTTTACAATCAAGAAATGTCTTAAATAGGACCTGCCTGACAAAGTAAAGTAGACCAAAAGATCCTCAAAAGCTAGACATCATGCAGAGATCCAAAGAAATTTAGAAACAAATGAGAAGTAAAGTAATTAAGATCTATCAGTCTGGAAAAGTTTATAAAGCCATTTCTAAAGCTTTGGGACTCCAGTGAACCACAGTGTGAGCCATTATTCACAAATTGCAAAAACATGGAACAGTGGAGAACCTTCCCAGGAGAGGCCGGCCGACCAAAATTACCCCAAGAGCACAGCGACGACTCCAAGAGGTCACAAAAGACCCCACAACAACATCCAAAGATCTGCAGGCCTCACTTGTCTCAGTTAAGGTCAGTGTTCATGACTCCACCATAAGAAAGAGACTGTGCAAAAATGGTCTGCATGGCAGAGAACATCACACCAACAGTAAAATATGGTGGTGGTAGTGCAAAGGTCTGGGGCTGTTTTGCTGCTTCAGGACCTGGAAGACTTGCTGTGATAAATTGAACCATGAATTCTGCTGTTTTCCAAAAGATCCTGAAGGAGAATTTCCAAACATCTGTTCGTAACCTCAAGCTGAAGCGAACTTGGGTTCTGCAGCAGGACAATGATCCAAAACACACCAGCAGGTCCACCTCTGAATGGCTGAAGAAAAAAAAATGAAGACTTTGGAGTGCCCTAGTCAAAGTTCTGACCTGAATCCTATTGAGATGCCGTGGCATGTCCTTAAAAAGGCTGTTCATGCTCGAAAACCCTTAAATGTGGCTGAATTACAACAATTCTGCATTGACGAGTGACCAAAATTCCTCCACAGCGCTGTAACAGACTCATTGCAAGTTATCGCAAATGCTTGATTGCAGTTGTTGCTGCTGAGGGCGGCCCAACCAGTTATTAGTTTTATGGGGCAAACACTTTTTCACAGAGAGCCATGTAGTTTTGAATTTTGTTTCCCCTCAATAATAAAAACCTTCATTTAAAAACTGCATGTTGTGTTTACTTGTGTTATCTTTTACTAATATTTAAATTAGTTTGATGATCTGAAACATTAAAGTGTGACACATGCAACACAATAAGAAATCAAACACTTTTTCACACCACTGTATATGCAAATTGATTGGGTGATTTAATAAAGAGGTTATGAAATGGGAATATTTGTTGCTTATCATTTTAAGTTTATCACTAATGAGCGAGTCAGTGGTGACTGAGTCTAGGAAAAGCTCCCTGAGATGACCTGAGGAAGAAGCCTGACCCGTCCAAGTTTCACCGAACGTCCATTCATTATCGTTCCATCATTGTTGAGGTGTACTGTTCAGTGACGCAAATCTTTTCGTCTGCCATTGTAGCAGACTGTTAACATTTACTACAGTCCAAATCCATCCTCAGTCCTTGATCACCGTGATCATATAATGACTTGTTATTTCTCCGGTTCCTGCAGTGCCGTGAACACCCCGGCTAACGTGCCGATGACACGGAGGAAGAGCTATGGACGCAGCTGTATGGAGAACCCGTCTCTGTTCTGGCAAACGCCGGGCCATTTGACAACACTCGGCCACAGGATCCCAACCAGCAGAGGAGCTGCAAGATCCTGCAATGTTATAGTGAGCGTTTGAAAAATAACAATCTTCATATAAGTATATAAGTTTATTACTTATGAGCGAGCCAGTGGAGACTGTGGCAAATAAAAGCTCCGTGACATTGTCTGAGGGAGGAACCTTAAAAGGAACCAGACTCATCTGGGTGCCACCGAATATCCATTCATTACAGTTGGTTGCAAATGCAGGACTTTTCATTGATTCTTAAGTCATTGAAGATCAATATTAATCACAATCCAAATCCATCCTCGTCGCTCTAGTGTTGAGCTGCTCTTCATCAATCAATGTTGTGGTATACAGTGTACCAGGCAACACAACGCTTATAACTCTTATAAACATTCTAGTCACTGCTGCTCATCTGATGAGGACGTTAGTTATCTTTTGCACAATAATGTTCCTTCATTTTAGGGTTTTTCCTAATGGTAATATTTACCCGTACTTCAAAGCTCATTGGGACTGATTTTGACTTTGATCAGTCACCCTAATAATGTGGTTAATAAACGTACAAATTGTACACCGTTAAACCCACAGACACTGCAGCCGTTTGCTTGTACAGTGGAGTCTCTGCCCTGTTATATAATCCTTTATCATTGATGTAAAGAATCCTGACCATAAAGTCTATTAAACAGAAAGAATTCATTATAACGTGTATTTCTGCCCGGTTTCCTGCAGAGTAAAGTGGACCCAGAGCAAATAGCCCTTCTGATGAAGCACGAGTGGAAGCTGGCGTACGTCACGCCGCTGTACAGGTTTCAACACGCACGGCTGAAATCGTACTCCAAACACCTCACGGCTTTCATCGTAGCCGAGAGGCAGCAGGGGGTCGCCATCGAGGTGGGAACGGAGGCAGGGATTAAGGTCACAGTCTCCACCCTACAAGGCATCGCAGAAAACGAGGACGACGCGGAAACCGTTTTTATTCAGGTAGATGGACGACTGGGATGTTGATGTCGGTCATCACCATAACAGAGTTTTTGCATTTGATTGGTCCAATTTTTAAAAATCCCAAGTTCATATTAATGTGCTAGTGTAATACTAAACAGATTCAACCAGGCTGCTCATTGTTTTGCATGAGACAACATTTTTGGAAGGAGTCTCCACTGTTAGAGGTGAAGATGTTTTCAGAAATATACGCCATTCAGCAGACACCCTCCTCCAGAAAGACGTACAAAAGTGCTTTGAGTCTCCATCAATGAATTAAACACTGGTGAGGAGCTGGAGAGAGAACACAAGCAATTATAAAATATGGCATCGTTATAATTATCATCAATTAATACAAAAAAAATCGTAAATTGCTGTTGTGCGAGTAGAAAAGAACATCGTGTGTCGTTTTGTGAAAATGACTTTACCACCACTGATGACAATTTCCTGTAACATAAATTTTACATTCTTTGCCTACTCTACGGTGGATAGTTTGTGGACGGTTGATCTTGACACCCACATGTGATTTGTTAAACCTCCCTTTCCAGATGAAGTCTGTCTGCCTTTACTGTAATAATAACGTCCTCCTGGGGTGCAGTCAGTATTCAGTTCATCCCAAAGGTGTTAATTTTGAGGTCACTTCCTGTCCACTCCAAGCATACAGCATACCATGTACCGTACACCATGTACTTCGCTTTGTCATGTTTGAACATGTTCAGGCCTCTTGTAGGCTTTCAGGTTTGTGGAAGAACCACATTTGAACCCGTGTCCAGAGTCTCCATCAGTGAATAAATCTTCACTGGGTCACTAGATTACAACGTAAGAGAAATCAGCCTACGACTCTGTAGAGGTTTTTTTTTGTTTGTTTGTTTTCACACCATATTGGTGTGCAAGTCATTTGTCCATAAACATTTGGTCATACAGTGTGTGTGTGTGTGTGTGTGTGTGTGTGTGTGTGTACAGGTTGTGGAAAATTCTGATTAGCCAGAATGTATTTAAATCCTCCTGATCTTTAATTATTTTCCAGATACACTCTAAACCCATGTTCGGCGCAGACGCTTTGAAACCAGTGTGGCGCGGCTGGTTGACCTGCGTGAACGGAGATCACGAGTACATGAAGTCGCTGCCCCCGGATTTTGTCAGCCTCCCCCTGTTCTGCAGCAGCGGCTCCGAGCCCCTCACGGCTCTGGTCAAGTCCTGGTTCGAACGCACCTTTGACTGTAACTTCGGCCCTCTGTTTCTGAACTCCACCACTCTGAACTGGCTGGCTGCCCTGTGGACCGGCTGCCACCCCGACAGCAATATCAGGTTCCTGAAGCTGAGCTGGACCATGCCCACGCAGCCCTCACTGGACATCATGTACACCGTGAACCCGCAGGACGCCTGGGAGCTGTGGAACAGCATTCACAGCGAGGACGGTACAGACGATAGGATCCACATCGACGAGGTGCAGCAGTTTATGAATGGACTCGAGACTCACCTTTTCAGACATTTTAAGATCTACCTGTCGGCTGGGACGCTCATGAAGGTCTCCACTTCCCTCGGTTCAGCTCATCACGAAGGCAAGATCAAGGTAGGCACCATGGATTTCTCTTTTACCACAGTGCTAATGAATTCTTCAATCTGCACATGAGCTGGTTCTGTCTATCTTTTGTGTAATGAAGAGAAGATTAAATAGTTCTGCTTTATGAAATAATAATGCTACATTATTTTCATACACAATTGCATTCAAACATGTCCTCATAATGAACAGATCAGACTGACCCTCTGAACCCCTCCTTCTCTAATGATAAAAATGCAGCTTGTCATATTACAATGAAGCCACAAAGCCCACTGTCCCGGACCCTGACATTGGAGACTGGAGACTTCCATGAACGTTAAATAACTCTCTCTTTGCACGAAGCTTCACCACATCAATTATTCTCATGTATTTCTATTTGTATTTTTTTAAATGAGACTTGCTTCAAATGAACTCACAGTAGTGAAAGCTACTTTTATACTGGGTGGCATAGGAACATTTTGGTGCTGGAAGTTGACGCATTGCGATCGTGTTTAAAACTCCTCTTATCCTTTTGAGATCCTGGTCCGTGTTGGCGTGAGTGCCTTCCATGACTGCTGCAGATTTGTCTGCAGAACATCCATATTGGAAAACTACACGCTCTATTAGCGACTTGGCCGTAGGGCTGTGACAAGAACCTGGTGATACGATACGCATCACGATACAGGGGTTGCGATACCATATGTTGCGATACTGTAAGCAAGCCGATATATTGGGATATTTACTAGCTGTCATTAAGAACTCAACATTGTATGCAAACCTTGGCAAAAAAAAAAATGTATTAGTGGTGTGCCCTTATTCTAGTACTTCCTGTCACAGTTTAAGTTCAGAGATAAGAAGACAACTGGCATGAACTTATTAATTTTTTTTTATATAGATGGAGAATCAAAACTATATCACCGAACAAAATATGCCAATACGCCCCGGTACTCGGCAGACCAACGAAATTTATATGGCCAGTTGGAAGTAGCATGTAGAAATGAATTGTGGTCGTGAATAGATTAGATCGATGCGATCAAATGCCACCGATTGCCTACATCATTACATCACCACCACCACCGGCCTGAACTGTAGACAAAAGGCAGGTTGGGTTCAGATCGTTGATGCCAAACCATGTGTATTTCATCAGGAATCATGATTCAGCAGATCTGGATTTAGTTATCCAATTACAGTGAGTCTCTGTGTCCATTTAGCCCCAGATTACTGCTTCTGTTCAGCCGTAACAAAATAACTAGTTCTGGCATTGGATTCACAAGTGTTTGCTGCTCACTATGGTTGTAAAAAAGTGGTCACTGGAGTAAATGTCGCCTTTCTGAAAGCTAAAATCAGCCTGAACCTTCTCCCTTCTGCTGGAAATCTTATGCCCTTTTTTTCTTACTTTTTTTTTCTTAATGAAACATTTAACCCTGTATCATAAATGCATATGTAAATGTATTGCTAATATGTAAAAAAAAATAAGTGTGTAATGTATAGAAAATCATTGCTTTATAAAATGTAACACTATAATAGTGATAAACTTATCAGGGAGGAAAAAATCCACTTCATAATCCCCCAAAACTCACACACACCTGTAAATAATAATAATAATAAAACAATGATAACAATCGTTAAACAGTTTAAGTCGCAGGTTCACGGTCCGGTGTGGTTAACCGCTCCATCAATCTCACTTCAATTCAATACAGGCTGCTAATTAACCAATTAATTCAATCTAGGGTGACAAAAAATATATACACTATTGCCAAAAGTATTGGGTCACCTGGTCATGAGTATGGTATGTGATTATTATTTTTTTTTTTAATTTAGCATTACATTCCACATTTAGTCTCAATTTGCTCTTCTAATTCCTACCACTAGATTTTTGGAGTGTGCTTATGGATATTTGTATTCATCGGCCACAAGGGTATTATGAAAGGCAGGTACTGATGTAGGGTGAGGAGGCCTGGGGTGCAGTCAGCGTTCACATTTATACCTAAGGTGTTCAGTAGGGATAAGATTAGAGCTCTATTGCAGGCCACTCAAGATCTTCCTCTCCAAACCATGTAAAGCATATCTTCAAGGAGCTCACTTTGTGCACAGGGGCATCGCCATGCTGGAACAGGTTCGGGTTTCTAAGTTAAAATTTTATTACCGCACATCTGAAGACGTTCTGTACAACTAAAAGCCTCCAGCTTTGTGGTAACAGTTCGGAAAAGAACCACATATAGCAGGAAAGGCCCGGTGTCCCAATACTTTTGGCAATATAAGGTGTCTCAACTGAGCCTTTTCATATTAAAAAACTGTGTGAAATGGCTTTAAGAGGTGTTTAAACATTTCCAACCCTGAATCCTATCATACAGATTTGAACTCTTAAGTTGCATCCTAAATTACTACGATTCTCAAAAAGGACCTTATGTAGTAATCCAAACTAGAGGTTGTCTGATAACCGATTATTTGATCGATAGCTTTTAAAATGAATACTGGATTAAAAGAAGAATGGCTATTTTAGGCATGACACTTTGGATTTATATGAACTGGTTACATTTTAAAGTAAGACCCCATTTGTAACATTAACAGAAGTTAAGAAATGCTTTAGAAGCATCGTTTATTGTTTAATTGCAACATTTTACTACTACATTTTAAAATAAATTCTCATATCTTTAGTGATTTGCCTCTAGAGGCCGCTGTCTCGTACTGTATAATGACGGTAGACCTCAGCCGCTCCAGCGCAGACGCAAAAAAATCGGTGTGGCTTTTTGCAGATAGTTCTTGCAATCAACTATCTGCACCGCTTGATCGGAACAACTGATGAATCACTTGACCTCTAATTAAAACATTTCTTGAATTTATATTTAGACCAGAAAAAAAGAGACCATTTAAAGATACGCACGGTCAGCAAACATTCTCTGACTACAGGTTAGGGCTATCAGATGGCAGGCAGGTGTTCCTCACACCATTACAGCACCACCACCAGCCAGAAACAAGGTAGGTTGGGTTCATGGTGCTGATGCTAAATTCTGACCCTAACATCTGCATGTCTCAGCAGAAATCACGATTCATCAGACTAATATATATATATATATATACACATACATACACACACAATCTGGCAAAAAAAAAAAACCCTCTTATTTCTTGTTAGAATTGTTTCTAATTGAATAGATACAATTTGGTGATTCTTTTTGTGTGTGTGTGTGTGTGTGTATGTTTCAGATTGGCAGCAGTGACTACATGGGCACCTTACTGACCCTGCTGACAGAGTGCGCCCTCCTAAGGACACCAGTTTAATTAAAACTTTTTACAGATTTAAAAAAAAAAAAAAAAAAATAGCGCTTTGTTTTACCAAACAAGTGTAGCATGTGCCTTTCTATACAAACACCAATCTTAAATGTGTATTTATTTGCAGTTGTAAAGGTGCACCTTTACATGAGACTAATGACATTTTTTTAGCCAATGAGCAGCCACAGATGATCTTGCGTATTATTGTTTCTTTTTGTAGACCTTTATGAACTTATCCTATTGAATCCTACCTGAATGTACATTGTGTCTGTAAATAGCCCAAATATTTTTTTTAAATGTAACATTTACTTATCAGTTTTTACACATTATTCGTCTCCACTTTGTATAAATACCAGTTAATGTATTCTGTCTGTGTGTATATGTTTGTCCTGATTACTTCTGGTTCCAGTGAAACATGGCTCCAGTACTCCCTTTGCTGGGAGAGAAGGTGTCATGATTTGTGGAAGACCGTATTTTATAAATGTCTTCTAAAGACTGCACACGTTCAGAAAGGAGTGTGTCTACTTTTCTTTGCTCATCTTGAAATAAATGGAATGTGTGTGTATATATCTATAAGCAAGTGCAGTTTTTTT
The DNA here is from genome assembly GCF_946808225.1 of Silurus aristotelis. NCBI lineage: Eukaryota > Metazoa > Chordata > Actinopteri > Siluriformes > Siluridae > Silurus > Silurus aristotelis. Next base: position 6,678,506 of record NC_139578.1, read on the forward strand.
TTTAACCAAGAATGATCAGGTCTTTAAGGCTAATGATGTGGCTGCAATATAGTGGGCGTTCCAAGAGTTAAAAGACTGCTGTGCACTTTGGTGTCACTCAAGGGATGATGATGCTCTTAACAAGTAGCAGTTCCAATATGTAGATGAACACACTGTTCATATTTATAACATCTGGCAGATGCCCCTATCCTGAGTGACACACATTTCTCATTCATACAACTAAGTAAATAAGGGCCTTGCTCAGGGGCCCAGGAGTGGCAGCTTGGTGTGGCTAGGATTTAAACTCTGTCTTCGGCTCGAAAGGCCTTAATCACTAAGCTGCCACCGACATATCCCATATTATTCAATGGTGTGTGTGTGTGTGTGTGTGTGTGTGTGTGTATACTTGCCGTAAGAAACAGAATATTATAGAATGTGGTTTTAAAATGGTTCAGAAGGAGTTTTGGCAGCACACAGTCACAGGGCGCACCAACCTTCATAACTCAGCGTGCTCAGTCACCGAGCTCTCCTCACACGGGTTCCTCGCCAAGAACATGGCTCCTGCGGACTTCACCCTCTTCTCAAAGATGAGGATTCGGCTCAAAGGTCACTGTTTTGACACCTTTCCAGAAATCCAGCTCAAATCGTGGAAGGTGCTTGACACACGTTGGGGGGAAAAAATACTTCCAGCACACTTTCCAGAAGTGGCAGGAAAGCTGGGAGCACTGTATTCCTGTGTAAGGACACCATTTTCAAGATGACTGTGACTTTGATACCACCACCTACGGTTAGAGACGTTTTTAACAAGCAGTAAGCAGTTTAATAGATAAAAATGCATCACTTTTATTTAGTAAATCAACATTTCGATGCAGTGTGCGCAGACCAGCACGGGGGGGGGACTAGTTGTTTATCATCTCTAAAACTAAAAAGTCACCCAGCATCTTACAAACTTAAAATATAAATGCAATTGTTTTTCTTTTTTTTTTCTTTTTTGGTCACCGAACAGTGACCAAACTGAACTTGTCTTGGCGTAAAGTGCACAGACTGATGCATCGTATGATATGAAAGAGGGAACAATAAAAAGTGAGTGTTGAAATGGTGGAAACTGCTTTCCAAAACGACTTGCATGCCCCCTTCATTCGTTTGCAACGTCAAGAAAGGCTGGCATATACTTTTTTTTTTTCTAAAGCACCGCTATACCCAAAAAAATACCGTACGTCTCAGAGTCCGTTGCTGATGTGGCAAGGTAGAAAAAGGAAGCTTGTTTTTAGTCCCCAAAAACCAAAGAAATTGCACAAAAAGAATATCACAGTGCATCCAGTTTATAAGATTAAAACACCATTTTAGACAAGCTAGTGTCCAACGTCGGCTTACCGTGACATGTCTCCTCAAAAACAAAAAAGTATATAAAAAATAAAATAAAATACACAAATACTAGGCAGTAGAGGTCCTTCCAAAGAAATACATGTTTAAATGTGACAGGAGCAATGCTGCGGTGAGAATCATAGCTCGCTCTCTTATGAAAGCTAGCTTTTGGCTGTGGGCAGGTCCTATGAAAAAAAGGGCGATGAAATCCAGCCAAATGTAATAGTCTTCACAGATGACCTGCACGTGAGAGCGAAACATTTATCCTCTCTTCGATGATCTTGCTGGCTTCAGATGTGAAAGTAATAGTCTTAAATAATGGAGTCTCTTTTTTGTTCTTCTGAATGTCTCAATGAGAGGCACAAGCTATAGTGAGGCATCAGTGAAGGGGGGGGAGGAAGGGGGGGGGGTGACTATGGTATTACCATATATGTGATTCACAGTGAGTCATTTTGATGACGCCGACGCCCCCTCCTAATCTCCTGTAGTTCATTCCACCGTAAAGCCTGCAGGAAGGAAAGACGCTCGTATTATTAGTTGGCATAATGTTAAAGATTTTTTCAGAGTGCTCTTAATCCTAACAATTCCACATTCCCTGGGTATTTTATTACCTCCACGTGTTGGCGTCGGGATCGTAGACTTCTATCGTCTTCAAGTAAGTCGTGCCATCGAATCCTCCAACTGCCATCAGCTGGCCGTTCACCACAGCTAAACCGACCTGAAGGCCAAGAGCACGTTCCTCGTTAAAACCCTATTAAATATGCACTAAGTTTGAAGCAAATGAACAGCAAAGCGCTTACCCCGCTCCGTCTGGACGTCATGGCAACCACAGGAGACCACTGATTGGTTCTCGGGTTGTACCTCTCGGCGCTGCTCAGCTCCGTGGTATCGTCCCGGCCTCCGACCGAGTAGATCATGTCTTGGTAGACGGCGCACCCCAGATGTTTCCGTCGCGTGCCCATCGGCGATACTGTGTGCCAGCGGTTTTCCTGAGGGTTATACCTCTCCACTGCAGACAGCAGAAAACGTGTCAATTTTATTTCTATTGTTTTAACCTTGTATTTTTTTATAAAGCAGTAAAACCACCAAAAGGAGCATCTACGCTTTAAGAATGTGCTAGTAACTGGTTTGATGTGTGGCACGATGGAAAACTTGTCAGATGTCGTTGCAATTGAATTTCTCGCCTTCTAACATGCTTTGAAAACGGTTTCATTTACTCTTAAACTCTGCCAGTGCCGAGACCATGTTAGGTAAAAAAAAAAATGAGTTTAACCACAGATGTAAATTGGAGAACACTCACTGCAGCTGAGGATGGTTTCACACTAACAGCCTAAAGATCCATGAAGTTACTCTGGAGGATTCAACTCTAGAACCATGAAGATGGATTTGGATTGTAACTAATATAAACAGTCTGTCACAATGGCTTTGGGCTGCAATAGCTATAAACAGTTCTGCGCTTAGGTGTCCACCAGGGACCTCAACCTCGACGATGATGGAACTATAATGAATGGATGTTCTGGGTCACCTAGACATGGATGAGCTCCCCGGTTCTGTTCAAGATTTCCTTCTTATACCTCAGGAAGTTTGTCCTCACCACTGTTTGTGACAATGCCCACTGTTAAAGCCCTATACAAAAATGTTATTGAATTTAAATATAGAAAATGTTTTAGTTGCTAGTTCAATCCAATTTCCTTAAGCAATGATGGATAATGTGCTTCGATCAAGCTGTCAGATCATCTGAAATGCACACTGGCTGAATTACAATCAGCATAGACGTAAAAGTAATCAGCGATTAGTGGAGTCAAAAGCGACGTCAAGGTTTGTGTTCGTTAAGTGCCGTAATTGGAGACTGGATAAATGTGACCGGTCGCTTTCCATCACAGAGTTGAATGTGTTTACTGTTTACCATTTTATTACTTACATATTGTGCTTTATGCATATAAACTGGAAAAACACTAAGCACTTCCGAGTCTGTGACGTGTTAAATACAGAAAATTTTCAGAACTATATGCTGTAATATAAACATTTCGGCCATGTAATATTCAACAAAGTATTATTTATTTGGAAACTTCAGAGTTTATATTTATCTATAACTATTTACAACTTATACATTCATCCTTAACAAATATTTAGCCATCCCTATTTCTAACAAGCTCTGTACAAGAAAGCATGCTTCAAGATATTATAAACCCAATATCCTGCATCATCATAATCTATATTATAATATTACCTGCTACTCTCAAAAGAACGATGATTTGAGCTTTGAATCAATACGTGCCTGTATTTAAAGGGGAGGTACCGTCTGAGCCTCCCACTGCATAGAGGAATCCTCCAAGGACCGCTACTGCAACCCCCAGACGCCGCGTACTCATGGATGCTACCCGCGTCCACTTATTCTCTTTAGGGTCATATCTTTGCAGAAGAAAAAAAAAAATTATATATATATATATATATACACACACATACATACACACACACACATACATACACACACATACATACACACACACACACACACACACACACAAATACATATATATATATATATATATATATATATATATATATATATATATATATATATATATATATATAAAGGTAGATATTTGCAAATTAATTATTGATCATTCACGCAAAAACCCATCATAACTGCAACAGAACTCAAACACTTTACTCTGTGTTGCGTGTTCTTTTTGTAGCTTTTTTCCCCAACCTTTCAACTATGTTCAGACACGAGACTCCGTCCTGTCCTCCAACTGCGTACAGGTAACCACCTAATACAGCGACCCCCACGCTGGTCCTGCATGTGCTGGTGGGTGCCACATCACTGCTCCACTGGTTGGTCTTGGGGTCATACCTTGAAAGAAACACCAGAGGGCAGCACTGCTGTAGTTTCACGATACTGTTAATATCACGAGTACAGGAAGCTGAAGCCGTTTGAGATTTAAAATAATTACATAGCATGCATCATTGCAACAATTTCTTAACTCAAATAAGATTCACAACTCCATCATTACTGCATCATTGCTCTTTTTTTTATGATTTAAAATGTCTATACAAGCATGAGAATGCGTTATTGAAAAGTGTTTCTGTAAGTCTGTATCACAAAAAGGACCTTTGTAATTATAATGTTGATACCAAACTTTATAAGCACATGATATCTTTAAACATCGTGAGCTCACCTCTCTACGCTGTTCAGGTAAGAAGAGCCATCATGGCCGCCCACAGCATACAACAGATCGTCCAGGACGCTGACGCCGACTCCGCATCGCCGCTTGCTCATGGACGCCACCATGCGCCACTCGTTAGTCTGGGGGTCGTAACGTTCTACGCTCGAGATGGCGTCGCCACTGCACCATCCCCCTACTGAGTGCGCACACGCACACCCCTTTAAATGACTGTATTTGGAGTTAAAAAAATTTCTTTTTTTCCAGTAGTTATAATAAACCTACCGGCAAACAAAACCTCTCCGCAGCGAATGGGCTTGCGGGGTCGGGTACGGGGTCCTTGCATAAGCGGGCGTTCTTGAGGAAGCAGAAGATAGTTCTTCGCTTCATCCACCAGGTCTCTGCAAAAGAATCCATTTTGTTGTAGTGATTAAAGCAGGTTCATGCATCTTCTTGTTTCTTCATGAAACATAAGTAAACACATCGTTGATCAAATGGATTAATTGGGCACATACACACCTACACTCCTCATCACTCTTTATTAGAGGATCCGAACCCACCGTTCCCACGAGGAACTTTGGGCTCAGCAGCGGAAGGCGGACATGCTGAAGGACCTGGGTGGAGGAGATGACGCATGTTCATCATACAGTAAACACTCAGTCTGGAACAGCACTGTGTGTTTTACTGCTTTATATCTATTCTAAATATGCTAATAAGTCTTTTTAAGACCCTGCGGAGACCCTGCACTCCTATCGAAGCATCCAATCTTTGATTATTTGGGGTCACCACTAAACAGCACTGAGCACAACAGTGTTTGACATGTGAGACTGCTGCACGTCTGACCTGAGGCAGCTGAGGCCGTCGCTCTTGGATGCTGTATTTAACCCAGGCCATGACAGCGTTAAACACCTGCTCCTCGCTGCGCACGTTCAGCTCGTCACTGGAAATTATGTCGATCAGCTGATTGGCTGGGAGCAACATGAACTCTTCGCTCTCCATGACCTGAAAGTGAGACAGAGAGAATCAAGCGATCAGGTCACATCAGTTCACCACAATGTTACCAGTGTAACTGTTACAGTGAAATGAAGAAAAGAAAAGTAAAGAAAAAAAGAAGGGGAAAAGAAAAGAAAAAGAGAAGACAAGAAAAAGAAAAAATAGAAGAAAAGAAAAGATGATAAAAAATTTTAAGAAAAACGAGAAAAGAAAAAAAGAGGAAAAAGAAAAGAAAAAACAGAAGAAAAAAAAGAAAATAGAAAAAATAGAAGAAAAAAGGAGAATGAAAAAAGAAAAAAACAGAAAAGAAAAAATAGGAAAAAGAAAAGAAAAAAAAAAAAAGACAGTTGAAGGGATCAATAATTCAGCATTATTATAAAAGTGAATTAAGTAAAAACCCCTAGAAAGTACATTATTTTAAACTTTAATCTTATTTTTAAATTTTAATTCAGACTACGGTTTATATTTATTTATAATAAATTTGCACTTCACATAAATTAAGGTCGTCTCTGTGCTTTGTGTCAGGCTGAACAAAGTCAAGGTTTTCAGCCATGGGGAAAGTCTTCAGGACTTTGTGTACAGCTGTTCACCACATACATCACTTCACCTCTCACCAGGTCAGCAGGTCAACAGATAAATGATCTGTAATCATCAGTCTAACATCAGAGCGTGGACACAGGAACGGGAAATCAATTAAACAGATTCAACTCTTAAAACCACAGATGTGTTGTTGACGTTCTATGAGGTAGAGTTTATGATGAATAATTAAATCAGTAACTAAATAATCAATTAGAAAATACCACAGAGAAAATATACAGACCGTAATGTGCGCTTTGCAGTGCCACTGAAATGTACCCAGGACTCATTTACTACACGTGTAATTATACGACAACATAAACGCCATTAAATAAAAATAATTTGCAGTGTGAACTCCAAAAACAAACAAAAGTTAAACATCTAATGTGCAGATTGTTATTTATCCAAGGGTCTATTTTAAGCCTTTGGTTGTTAGCTAACAAAAGAAGATATGCACTTGTCTTAGTACATAGTCTTAAATTATTGGGTGATTACAGAGGAGAGCATAATAAAAAAAAAAAAAAAGGCTAATTATGGAGAAAGAGAACATGGCCTGGTAATTTGGAAGGTTGAAAAGCCATTCAAGGACAAGTCATGATTATAACTCCACAGATTTAGCAAATGTTACGATTCAAAGTTTCCTTTGGGGTAAAAAAAAAAATAACACGGCTCCGTCGCCATCTATTAAACATGAGGGAGACACAGGGTCGCTTTCACATTTCCTCACAGGTACAATATTCCTGATTCTCCTGTACTGAAGCCACTGTATTAAAGAACATCAATATCCCAATGGCTTGGTAGATTCTCAGACTGGATAGTGAGGCTTTTTAGACAGAATCTGAGAACGTAACCATGTGAGCAAATTATAAAAACACAAGCATGGCTGTTAGTCATGAGATGTTTTCGGGAGCATCTGTGTGTAGTAAACGGAATTGCGTAATTAGCCGTCACTTGTCCTAATCAGGCAGCTTCCTCAAAAACACTTTACTCTTCTTCAAATCACAGGTCATGGTTGTAGGAACACCTAAGAGCAATTCATCACAGCCGGTCCACCTAACCTCATGTTTCGGGAGGTGAACCTGGAGAAAACCCACACCCTCATGAGGAGCAAAGACACTCCATAAAGACAGTAACGTGAATCTGATCGAATGCAGTTAACCTCACAGCGCTACTTGTGTTCTTCCACCTTCTCCCTCAGACTCATGACCTGAGCTTATCGTGGAGAAAGGCCTTCACCTCTTGAAAGTTGTGCTGGGTGAACTTGTCTGCGATTCGCAACAGCTCTCGGCATGAATGAGTGTCAGCAAAAGCCCGGATGCCCAGGCAGTTTGACGGGTCGAGTTGGCGCTTGAGGAACTCGCAGCACGCCTCCTGGATTTCGGCCAGCTGCAGCAGGCAGGCGGCGGGCAGCAGCGTCTGCACATTCCCCTCCTCTACGGTCACCTGAGTGCACACCTGCAGTTAGTCACATATTACCAGTGCAAACTGGACATTTAATAGTCTTATTGGAAATAAAAGTAAAACCAAACCTGTCTATTCAATTTACTTAAATTCATAAGAAACTGCGTAAATCTGCACAAAAGCACACGTGAAAGACTGAACCTACAGCCTGAGTGTCAGACCTGTGAAGTGTACGCAAAGTCGATGAGCAGCTCCATGGCACGTTCGTCGATGTCCCGGATCACCACCTCGGTCTGCCGGCTCTCTGCCAGCTCGCCGGTGAACATGGCCCTAAAGTAGGGGCTGCAGGCCGAGAGAATGACACGGTGCGCATAGATCTTCTTGGCGCCCACGACCAGCACGACGTCACACAGTTCGCGGTGTTTGCGCAGCAAATTGATGACCTCCAGAGTTTGCCGCGGGTGCTTGTCTGACACGTAGGGCATGCGGGCGGGCTGCGGCACGCCCTCCGGCAGCTTGTTGGGGTCGCCCAGGGTGCAGCGGCTCGTGATGTCCATCCCGCCGGTGCCCCTGAATGTGAAAACACAAGTTAGTGATGATTAATAGTTACATTTATTAACTTTCAGGAGGACCTTTACCAATAACTCCAGCTGCCCTTCTTCTGCACAAACTGCTTTTACCTCACAGGCACTGGATTCTCTGAGCATGTAAAGATTTCCCATGATGACTGACTCTATAAAGCCTATCGGAGAACAAGGAGCCTAGTGGCTGATACACTGCCGGCCAAAGGTATGAAAACACCTAATGTTTGATCTTTGAGTCAGATGCATGTTCTTTTTTGTAATGACTGGAAGAAAACTCTATGGACAGAACATTTTTGGCTCCAACAGAAGAATTTATGTAAGAAAAGAAGGAAAGATGATGTTACCAGACCAGTTCACCTCCACAGTCAAACATGAAGGTGGACGCTTAATGGTTTGGGGTTGTTTTGCACTACGCAGTCTAACTTGTAAAAATAAAACCTCTCATAACGACAGAGGACCGGAAACGGGAAAAACTATCAATATGGCTTTTTGCCAATAGTCCACCGTTCCAACAATCAACTACGGGTGCAGATTAATGGTTTCCCAAAAGACTAAACACTAAGTAAAGACTTATTATAATGAATCTAAGCATTACTTGAGGCTGAAGCAGAAGAGCATTATTTGAGGTAGAGGCGCTTTTTGTTTGTAAATGTTTCATTTTATTCCTAGTGTTGCCTCCATTGTTCACTATTACACTACTGCATATATTACATCAGACACTGGTGTCGCTTAGTTTTATAATGTAAGCTCACACTTTTTTCTACATCATGGCTGATTGTTTGCACACAAACACACCGCATATGCGCATGGATATCACCCATATGACGAGCAAGTGAAGGTGACGTCATTCAGGGAAGGAAAATGACAAGCAGCAGCTTCCAATTTACCATTAACACCAAAGCATATGGAGAAGAATCGGTAATCGGTAATCCAGTATAGACAAAATTACTTCCCGGTATATAAAAAATACCGGTTCTCGGTACCCGTCCCCAACCTCGACCCCGGTACCCGTCCCCAACCATGACCTGCATTATTCGAAAGGAATGCCTAAGAAAGGGAGAAGAATTAGAAAGATAATGATTTGTATCTCTTATTCTAGTATTTGCTCACATCTGGTGACACCTGTTTCATAATTATTTGGTACAAAGCATTTCCAGGACCAATTAAAATAAGTTCAATAAAAAATCGAAACACAGACATACACTGCAGCTGGAGCCAGGAATGAAGAGCGAGTAGTCTGCTAAAAAATGTCACACTCACTCACACAATTGAGAATTGACTCAGAGATTAAAATATCACTTCCGTATTTCTGTAGAAGTGTAAACAGAACTATAAAAATCCCCTTTCTAAAATCAAACACAGGGTTTGACTGAAAACATGGCTGTTTCTACAATTATATCAAAATCGTGACTGTTAGGAATCAAGGGGGATCTGTAATACTGGCATGTTACAATACCAGGACTCATGAAGTGACCTAAAAATCTGTCTGCTTCTGCCATAAAGCTACAACTAAGCCAGAGTTGGACCTTTCAGCAAAATAAAGCCTACATCCAAATGCACAGAAAAACAATATTCACGTACCACAGAATCAAACTTCTGTCATTGACAAATGTCTCCTGTCCCAAACCCCAGGGAATCCCTGTGTGGTAAATTGAAAAGGAGCATCCACAAATAAAGAATGGTGAGATTGTGTACTGAGCAATGTCTCAGATTCCTCACTTTCTTTTCTTCAAGCTCATCACAAGCAAAAAGAGACTGCAGTGGTGGCCAATCATTTTCAGACAATATATTGAATTCATTTTCTTAAATTAATTGTATTCACATAAAGTCGGATTGGTCATCAGATAACATCAATTAAACCTTGTCCCTAATTCAATTTAAAATGAAAGAACACTCCGACATTCCTATTGTTGCGTCAACATGCTCACAACAATACATTTAATTCCACTTCACAACGATAAATGAGTTTATAAGGAATATTTGCTCTTGATCGATGCCTGTTTCACCTGGAAGCTGCAAATCCAGCACTAGTATCTTCCATGCAGTACAGTGGAACACCGTTGTACGAGCATAATTCGTTCTTGAAAATTGCTCGTGTGTTCGAACTGATTTTCCCCATAGGAATGAATGTAAAAGTGATTTAATCCGTTCCGAGATCTCATCCGATCGCTTATTTCTGCACTTAAAAAGTATATGTAGCCTATTTTTTAAAACAAATACACTGCAAATTACCGTAATATAAACATAATTTAACACTTACTCATGTGGTAGTGGTTGATTGCGAGTGTGATGCGCAACAGGCTCATAACCTCCTCGGTTTCCATGGTAATTCTATTTACTTTCGTTTTCACAGCACCATCACTGATTTTCTTGGGAGACATTTTTCAAGATTTCTAGTAAAATAAAAATATAAAACTAAAAAAAAGTTACTGTGGGAGAGCGTATGAATACGGGAGCCACTTTTATTTGGGTTTTTTTTGTGTCGGTCTACTTAGTGCCCCACGCAGCACGTCTCTGACGTGCGCACACACACGCTCTCCTTCTTAAATGCACCCTCCGATCACTTGAACTAAGCGTCATCAACTAAGCGACTGATGCAACCCTCCGCCGAAAACGGGGAACCGGCAGCGTGGGTTTGCTTCGAAATTTGCTCGTGAAACAGGGTAAAATTTTGCGAGCGAGTTTGCTCGTATCTCCGTTTGCGAATACAATGGGTTGCTCGTACAACGGGGTTTCACTGTATCTTTCTTGCGTTTATGGTAACAGCTAGAGGACATGACATCCAAGCGAGACATCTGCTGCCACAAGATTGTCATCCTTATTGTAATAACAAACAGCAGTATTTCTTTCAGCTAGGGGTACAGGGCTTTTGGTTCAGTGCACACGTGTACCAAATGCAATCCTTTTTACGTGCAGAACAGTTAAAATCCGAGTTCCCTCAGGAACGTTTTAAGGGGCGGACCGCAAGTTTGTTTAGTCTCCACCTCGCACTTTGAGTGCAGAGTCATGGTTTTATTTTTTTTAGCATTATTAAATAATTCAATTCAATTCATTTTTATTTGTATAGCGCTTTTAACAATGAACATTGTCTCAAAGCAGCTTTACACAGATAATGCGGTGATTAAAAATGAATATGTTCTTTATGAGTAAGTTTGTCCCTGATGAGCAAGCCGGTGGCGACTGGCGACTGTGGCAAGGAAAAACTCCCCGAGATGGCATAAGGAAGAAACCTTGAGAGGAACCAGACTCAAGAGGGAACCCATCCTCATCTGGGTTACACCGAATGTCCATTTGTGGCGGGTATACAATGTTGCGGGGTGCAGTGATGATGATCAAAAGCGAAGTGTATTTCTGAGTCAGTGTAGGAGACTGTTGACATCAACTACAGTCCAATCCAGGCAGACCTGGATGAAGTGGGAAGATCCACGGGGGGGAGAGGGGCAGGAACAGTGGTCACTGGAGCCTCAGGAGCATGTTTAACTCGACCGAGAGAGAGAGAGAGAGAGAGAGAGAGAGAGAGAGAGAGAGAGAGAGAGAGAGAGAGAGAGAGAGAGAGAGAGAGAGTGTGTGACAGGAAGAGAAGGATATGGATTATTAAGTGTACCTATTGTTGCATGAGAGTTAAAGTCACTGTGCAGTTTGGACTCCGGCAAGACTCGCTATAGCAGCATAACTAAAAGGGAGAACCAGAAGGCAACACAGACATGAGGGATCTCTGGGATAAGAGACGGCCCACCACACCACCATCAACAAACCTGAGTGAACACGTGAATGTGAGGGGACGACAGCGTACAAATATCCCAGTTCACCAAACACTCTATATCAATGTTTCCTCCAGATCTGAGCCTTTACCTGAGAAAAAATCTACTGATTAAAGGCTTGACTGAATAAATATGTTTTCAACCTCGACTTGAACACTGAGACTGTGTCTGAGTCCCGAACACTGGTTGGAAGGCTGTTCCATAATTGTGGGGCTTTATAAGAGAAAGATCTGCCCCCTGCTGTAATCTTCATTATTGGAGGAACCAACAGATAGCCTGCACCTTTTGATCTAAGTAGGCGTGGAGGATCATACTGGTACAGAAGTTCACTCAGATACGGTGGTGCGAGACCATTAAGTGCTTTATATGTCCGTAGTAGAATTATATAATCAATGCGAGATTTGATTGGGAGCCAGTGTAGACTGATTAATACAGGGGTGATGTGTTCATATTTCCTAGATCTAGTGAGGACTCTTGCTGCTGCATTCTGAACTAACTGAAGCTTATTTATGCACCTACTCGCACACCCAGACAGTAAAGCGTTACAGTAGTCTAATCTAGAAGTAACAAAAGCATGAACTAGTTTTTCTGCATCCTGTAACGACATCATATTTCTAATTTTAGCAATATTTCTAAGGTGAAAGAAGGCAATCCTGGTAATATTATTCACGTGAGCCTCAAAGGAAAGACTCGAGTCAATAATCACACCAAGGTCTTTGACAGCCGTACACGCTGAAACAGAAACACCATCCAGAGATGTTAGGTAATCGGAAAGTTTGCTTCTAGCTGCATGTGGTCCTAGTAAAAGTACTTCCGTCTTATCTGAGTTTAGCAGAAGAAAGTTATCGAGCATCCACTGTCTAATGTCCTTTACACATTTTTCAACATTGTTAAGCTGATCTCTCTCATCTGGCTTTGCTGAAATATACAGCTGTGTATCATCAGCATAGCAATGGAATCTAATACCATGTTTATGAATAATTTCTCCAAGAGGCAGCATATATAAAGAGAAAAGCAAAGGGCCTAAGACAGATCCTTGAGGAACACCAAACTTTACCTCAGAGAGTGTGGAGAACTCACCATTAACATCAACAAACTGATAGCGATCAGTCAAATAAGACCTGAGCCAAGAGAGAGCCGTTCCCTTTATTCCAACAATGTTCTCAAGTCTAGCAAGTAGTATAGTGTGATCAATGGTGTCAAAAGCTGCACTAAGGTCGAGCAAAACAAGTAAGGAGACAAAACCCTGATCAGAGGCCAATAACAGGTCATTTACCACCTTAACTAGCGCCGTCTCTGTGCTATGATGAGGCCGAAATCCTGACTGATACATTTCAAAAATGTTATTTATAAGTAGGTGTGAGCATAACTGCTGTGCTACAACCTTTTCCAAAATTTTGGCTATGAAGGGGAGATTTGATATTGGTCTGTAGTTGGACAGCTGACATGGGTCAAGGTCAGGTTTCTTAATTAGGGGGTGGATAACTGCCAGTTTGAAGGATTTTGGTACAAAACCAGTGCTAATGGAAGAGTTTATTATTTTTAAAACAGGTTCAATTACCTCTGGAATGATCTGTTTAAAGAAACTTGTAGGCAAGGGATCGAGAATGCAGGTTGATGATTTTGATGAGGAAATTAATGAAATTAAGTCATTCTCGTGAATAGGAGTAAAACTTTGTAATTGATTGTCTGTTATAATTACACTGCTGTCTACAGGGTTACTTGTAAAATAATTTGGATTTATATTAACCGTCTGGATTTTTTGCCTGATGTTTTCAATTTTATTATTAAAAAAGTTCATGAAATCATTAGTACCTAATGATGGTGTGCATGTGAGTGCAGTGCTTTTATTCCCTGTTAATTTTGCTACCGTGCTGAATAGTAATCTAGGATTATGCTTGTTATTTTCTATGAGGGTGGAGAAATATGCTGATCTAGCAGCACTAAGAGATTTTCTATAAATAAGGAGGCTCCCCTTCCATGCTATTTGAAATACTGTTAATTTTGTTTGACGCCATTTACGTTCTAATTTTCGAGTGGTCTGTTTTAAGGTGTGTGTATGATCATTATACCACTGTGCTAATTTTTTCTCCCTGATCATTTTGGTCTTAAGGGGAGCTACATCATCTAGGGTATAACGTAATGTTGATTCTAGGTGTTTAGTGGCCCAGTCGAGCTCTGCAGGGTCAGACGGAGATCTATCTAATATCGTAATTTCTGGAAGATTGTTAATAAAACGCGCTGCTGTAGCTGACGTGAAAGTACGCTTAACACGATAACGTGGTGAAGTAGTAATGCAATGACTGAGGCAAATTTTAAAAGAGATGAGATAATGGTCTGAAATAGCTTCAGACTGTGGAATTATGACTACGTTTTTTATTTTTAATCCAAATGTTAACAACAAATCGAGAGTGTGTCCACCACTATGAGTGGGTCCTATAACATTCTGATTAATTCCAACTGAATCTAGAATGGACACAACAGCTGCTCTTAAGGAGTCTTCCTGATGATCAAAATGAATGTTAAAATCACCAACAATTAATGCTTTGTCTAGAGAAGTAACTAAATTTGTGATGAAATCTGCAAATTCTATGAGAAAATCAGAGTAGGGCCCTGGGGGTCTATAAATAATAATGAGTGGAATTGTCTGACTGGACCTGCTTTCAGACACTGAATATTTTATGCTGGTGTAAAGAACTTCAAATGTTTTACATTTGTGTTTAGTCTTTTGTGTGACGCTTAGATTATTATTATAAATAGCTGCGACTCCGCCTCCTCTGCCATTTAGACGGGGTTGGTGTATGTAACTATACCCAGGAGGACTCGCTTCATTTAATGCTAAATATTCATTTGGTTTAATCCATGTTTCTGTCAAACACATTATTTTAAACTCCTGGTCGGTAATAATTTCGTTTACATTAAGCGCTTTAGACGTGAGAGATCTAATATTCAGCAATCCTATCTTTAGATCAGAGGTGCTGGCTGTGCGTTCAGTCCTATTTAATTTTATGTTAATCAGGTTACTAAAACAGACTTTCTGAGAATTCCTATATGTTGGTTTCGCTCGGGGGACAGACACAGTCTCAATTTGGTGGATCCTGAGTAACGACTCTGTGCAGCTAGCAGACGGTCGGTTTAGCCTGTCTGTCTGCTCCCTGGCCTTGGCTCTAGACAGTCACTTGTTAACTAGTGCTGTTCTGAGACTATGACCTATACTACAAGAAATGAGAGCAGCACCTTCCCGAGTGGGATGGACACCGTCCCGCCCTAACAGGCCAGCCTTGCCCTCAAAAATGCTCCAATTATTAATGAAGCCCACATTATTTTTGGAGCACCACTCGGACATCCAGCAGTTCAGCGACCATAACCTGCTGTAGGCTACATCGCCACGTCGTATTGGGATGGGGCCAGAGCATATTACAGCATCGGACATTGCCTTCGCTAATTTACACACCTCTATAATATTACTCTTAGTAACCTCTGACTGTCGAAGGCGTATATCCTTAGCTCCTGTGTGAAAAACTATCTTAGAGAACCTATGCTTTCCTAAGAATCTAAGCTGACCTGCTATGTCCGGCGCCCTGGCTCCCGGTATACACATGACCTGTGCTGCTGGTGCCCCTAAAGGTCTAGCTAATTTCGCATGCCTCAGAATGGAGTCTCCTAAAACCAGAGCTCTTTCAGGTTTCTCAGCGGGTGCTTCACTGAAGAGAGCAAACCTGTTGGACACGTGAAGCGGAGAGGAATGGTGCTCCCGTGGGCGAGCCTTAGCGTTAGCTTTGGCTTTGCGAATATGCCGCCGAGTCGTCACCCATTCGCCCCGCTGCAAGGGCTCTAATGCCGGAGTCGGGGGAATATTAACTTCACCTAGGGCATCCAGACTTTCCCCTGCAGAACCTGGACTGCTCTCGCACTCACTACTTCTCTCTAGACTCTGGATGCGCTCCTCTAATGCTAAGATCTTCTCCGTCAAAGAGCAAACTAGCCTACACTTCTTACAGATAAAATTATCGCTAACAACGGAGAGAGACTGACTAAACATGTCACACTTCACACACTGAATGAACTGGATGTTCGCCATAGCAGAGAAATTACGTACCCTTAATGTGGTTAATGTACTGTGTGTTCGTAGTTCTGGTGGGAATATCCTCCAGCTTTCAAATTCTCAAACAGGGATAAAAGCGCGAAATAGTCACTGTGGCTACTCGTTCCGTACCAGAAATACGATTTGTAGTACGTTGTAAAACTCAGATTTTGTTTTGCGGGAAATCTTTAGTGTCATGTCCGACTTCAAGAAATTCTCTTGAAAGGAGAAAATCCTCACAATTCCACATATGGAGGGAGTGAAAAGAACGATATTTGTTAAACGTATGCTAAAATAAGTAGAACAGTTAAGTGGAAAATTTAATATTAATGTAACACACACACACACACACACACACACACACACACACACACATCCATAATCACACAAATGGGGCCTAACAAATGTAAACTAATTTTTCCATTTATTTAATCTAATTAATTTGTACCAATGTTATCAATTATACAATTTTATTAATATAATAGTGTATTGCATTCATTTGATTTATTTTCAATATTTTATATATTATTTAAACAAGCAGGCATTGTATTTAAAATTGTTTTAAAAATGTAAACTGTTGTTCACAAATGTTAATAATGATGAAATTGATCGTCATTTTTTTATTAACTATACAGGAATTGAACCAAACCGTGACTTAAAACGAGGTAGGTACCAAACCGTGAATATTGTGTGCCGTTACACCCCTTTAGAGTATTCAAGTTTTAGCGCCATGTCGAGTCGATCAATGAGTCATTTCATGTTGCATTTCTATTGGCTAGTTCAAAGATGTAGGTTGTAGCATGACCATCTTTGAACCTTCACAGTAAAACAGTCACGTCACGATTGTTCCATGACGGTCAGCCCAAAATCTTACAATATATACCAAAAATACGCTTGATTGAAAAATGCAGTTTTCACAATTGGAAAACACACTTACAAAAGTTTTACAAAGTAGATAACATCACACACACACACACACACACACACACACACACACACACACACACACACACACACACACACACACACACACACACACACACACACACACACACACACACAAAGCATCTCTTTCATGCCCAACACGTAGCTTCTCTGCGTATAAACCTGTAACACTAAACCATGTGGCTAATTAGATCCCATAAATAAGAATTACATTCTTATACTTTTAAAAGTCATGTATATTTCATAAATATATCTGCCCAAGTCATGCAAAGTGGTTTAGGACACATTATGACTGTAATCCAAAGGATAAACGAATTACACGGTGTAGCAGAAAGCTGTAATACTTATGGAGCAGCTGGTTTTCCATTCTGTTCGAATCTGATTAAAGACAAACAAGCTGGAATTTTTTCAGACTGAGATTCAGGAGGAAATGAGCTGAACACTAACTGAATATACTCCATGGATAATAAGAAAATTGTGTACACTCGTCACAGCAATAGGAGTTTGAAATGACGTTGGTCTAGTTCCCTTACACCCCCATTCGAACACCCGCTGATTGTGTTGGCAGTGGAATCTTGACCTCGCCTATTCTCAACAGTGCTTTAGCTCTTCAGTCTGTCCAGCTTCCTCGCCTTATCAGCTGTAACCTCTGCCCAAGCAGATCAGCTTCCAAAGCTTCAACTTTCACACCGTTGACACCAGTATCCCCAACATCTCAAATGGCATTACAGTCTGCAACTCCACGACATTTAGGTTCGGATTCTTTATTGATACAACATTAAACATTTCTGTAAAACTCGTTGAGAAAAAAAGCTGTTTATTTTTTAGGCAGTGAAAAGTTGAGTGTGTTATCACTTGAGATTTTTACCTATAGACCGTCATTGAACAACTATAAAAAACAAAAACGGCACCCGACCTGCACTTTGGCACCATATTCGCTACAGACAAGACAGACTTTTCTAAAAATCAGCATATTTCTGGCTGGTGGTTTGGAAGCACTATATTAGATCCTGCATCAATGACATCCACTGGCCTTCGTTTTTATTCTACGCTCTTCAGTTCTGTACGCTTTGAAAAATATGACTCAGACACTTTGCATAGTTCATCCTTCAAGAGAATACAAACATGAGCCGTGCCGACAGCAGCCAAGTGTGTGTGGTCTGCAGCTGCTTTAATTACCAAATGTTAACACATTTTCTTCAGCAGAAGCATCAACTAAAGCATCTGAGCAAGCATCAGATCTCCTGATCAGCAGCACAGGGTTTTGGCAAAGCCACAGACAGACACAAAAATGAGCCAAACTGTGACTGGGTTGGAAATTCCGATACTGCAGGTCTTGGAGTGTTCCCAGTGTGTTGCGATTTATACCTTTGCTTTAAGCAAATTATACAATCAACATTGTATTAGCTTTCATTGCTAGGCTGAAGGATACACAGTTGCATGTCTCAGCAAAGCCAGATGAGAGACACCAGCTTAACAATGTTGAGAAGAGTGTAAGAGACATTAATTCAATTCTCTTTTATTTGTATAGGACTTTTAACAATGGACACACTCAAAGCAGCTTGACTGAGATAAAGATGTTAAAACGCTGTATAAGAAAACTAGGAGGTTTAGTGCCTATAAATGTGTTCCAGCCAGTGGTGACTGTGGCAAGGAAAGCTCCCGGAGATGGCATAAGGAAAAAACCTTGGAAGGAACCAGATCTAAAAAGGAAGCATCCTCACAGAATGTCCATTCATTACAGTTCCATCACTGTTGCGGTGTCCAGCGGTGCTTAAATGCAGAACTGTTCATTCAAACTGTGGTCCGGAGCCATTTTAGTTGACCGTTTATATTAATTACATTCCGAATCCATCCTCAAAGTTCTTGAGCTGCTTAGTAACTTCATGGATCTTTAGGCTGTTGATGTGGAACCATCCCCACAAAGCTGCACAGAGTGGTCTGAAATTGAAGAGACCTCCAACCACAGATACAGCAAAAAATAAATAAATAAAATAGTTCCACGATCCATGTAACATGACCACAACACCAGTCACACTTAGTCCACACTGACGTCCAATTAAATCTCTCACTGATTACAATAAACAAAGTTCAGCATCCTGGCAGCCTGATGGATGAAGCTGTTTGAAAGTCTTGTGGAGCCTGGAGACTCCAGTACCTTCCTCCTGAAGGGAGAAGGCTGATGTGGAGATTTGATGGTGTGAGCTATCAGCAACGATGCTGATGGCACTGCTAGTGAGGCCGGTATAGAAGATATCCATAAGGGAGGGCAGAGACACCGATGGTCTTGCTGGCTGCATTTACTATGCGTTGCAGAGTCTTTCGACAGGAGGCAGTGCAGCTTCCGTACCACACAGTGATGCAGCTGGTGAGGATGCTCTCAAAGGTGCCCTGGTACAAGGAGCACATGATGGGAGGTGGGACTCGTGCTTTCTTGGCTTGTAATGTTTGTCAACCAGGAGAGGTCCTCAGAGATATGCACTCCCAGGAAATCTGTGCTGCTCACCCTCTCCACTGCAGCGCCGTTGAGCGGGGGGTGGTGTGAAGGTCCCCTTCTGAAGTCGATGACAATTTCTTTGGTCTTCCTGACATTGAGGAAGAGATTGTTGTTGTTACACCACTGGACCAGTCGGCTCACCTAGTTTGCCTCATTGTTGCAAACTTGACGATGTGGTTGGCGCTGTAACTGGGTACACAATCAGTACACTGGGTACAGTGTTAAACATTTATGAAACAATCAGAATACTTCATCCTTATTTCTCTCTCCCCATCACCCCTCTTTTCTCTTTCTCTCTGTCAAGTTAAACATGCTCCTGAGGTACCAGTGCCCTGTGTTCCTGTCTCTTCTTCTCTTCCTGTCTTTTTTCTCCCCTACCTCTGGATGGAATTCTCTTTAACTCAAGCCCACTCTGTGCAATTGAAGATGGTTCCACATCAACAGCCTAAAGATCCATGAAGTTACTGAACAACTCACGAACTATGAGGATGGTGGAACTGTAATGATTTGACCATTTCTCATTTACAATGGCACCTGTCAAGAGATGAACTGTATTAGGCAGCAAGCAAAGTTGCTTTAAGCAGGAAAAATAAGCCAAATTGTGACTAGATTAGAGCATCTCCAAATCTGCAGGTCTTCTGGAGTGTTCTCAAGATGCAGTGATTAGTATCTACCAATTAAGGGTTCACAAAAAAAAAAAGAACAACCAGTAAACCAGTAACAGGGTCATGGAAAAGGTTAATGGCTATGATGGACTCATACTGAATGCTTAGGCCCTCATCCAGAGCAATTATCCTATTTATAATTATCTTATGCTCAAGCTTAGTGGTGCTGGGATTTTCAACTCACAACCTCTCCATTAGATATCCAGCATCTTAACCCATGAGCTACCATGGCAGTCAGTATAACAACAAACAGGGTTAACGCAGTCCTCATCCTCCACGTCAGAAGACGCACTCTATGGATGACCATGCTATGTGATTGATTAGTGCAAAGAAAAATGCCCAGGCTTCGTTCCAAGATTTCCAAGTTTTCCTGCACAAAGTAATGTTTTAACATTAAGATTGTAAGCTGACTGTCAAATGCAAGCGAGGGAGGGATTTAGATACTGTAATGGAACAGCAGCCAGTTCACAGACATACAACAAAGTACCATCATAACAGGATGTAGAAGGATATTAATGGCAATTTCAAATATCACAATGGGAAAGAGGGTAACGTTATAATTAATATAAAAAAAAACTTGATACACTGATAGCAATAGTGCTGTCAGGTGGGAATCTGATATAAAGAAATTTACTATGTTTCATTTCCATTTTATTGCCTTTTGCAAAAAAAAAAAATTTAATTAATTAATTAATGACAACTTCTGCCTAGGGCAATTTCCCACACTTGTTTCAATCGCAGTTTTTTTCTGTGCAGATGCAAAGTGGATTCCAAAAAGAACATTGCTCGAAAAAAGGGGAAGAAATACCAAATTGTGAGACGGGTGAAGACTCGAAGGCGATCAGGAAAAAGCAAGCCCATTTCAAAGAAAATACAAAGAGTCCTATTTAAATAATGTTCAACAGGTGATTTTTGTGATTTGCTTTGTGCAGTGATTTTCAGCCATCACACCAGCTATCGATTATTTGAGTACTTGAGGAAATAGAGAAAATAAGAATAATTAATGAACAAGTAATTTGTTTCCTTTAAAGAAAGATTTGCATTTTTATTGCTGAAATTGCAGACAAAGAATGTGTGTGAAAACAACCCCTTTATTGCATTGAATTGCCATGATAGCCTGGATAGGTGGAGGTACGTGATTGAGAGAAGGGGAATGAAAGTCAGTAGGAGTAAGACAGAGTACATGTGTGTGAATGAGAGGGAGGGCAGTGGAGTGGTGCAGCTGGAGGTGGAGGAGTTCAGGTACCTGGGGTCAACAGTGCAAAGTAATGAAAAGTGTGTTAGGGAAGTCAAGAAAATAGTACAGGCAGGGTGGAGTGGGTGGAGAAGAGTGATAGCAGGAGTCATTTGTGATAGAAGGGTATCTGCAAGAATGAAAGAGAAAGTTTATAGGACTGTGGTGAGACCTGCGATGTTGTATGGTTTAGAGACAGTGGCATTGAGTAAAAGACAGGAGGTGGAGCTGGAGGTAGCAGAGCTTAAGATGTTGAGGTTTCGTTGGGAGTGATGAGGATGGACAGGATAAGAAATGAGTTTATTAGAGGGACAGCGCATGTAGGACGTTTTGGTGACACGGTGAAGGAGGTGTGATTGAGATGGTTTGAACATGTGCAGAGGTGGGCCATAAGTTATATTGGTAGGAGAATGCTGAGGATGGAGCCACCAGGAAGGAGGAAAAGAGGAAGACCAAGGAGGAGGTTTATGGATGTGGTGAAAGAAGACATGCAGGTAGTTGGGTTGAAAGAGGCAGATGTAGAGGACAGAGGGGTATGGAGACAGATGATCCACTGTGGAGACCCCTAATTGGAGAAGCCAGGAAAAGAAGAAGAAGAAGAGCCATGTTACATCAAAATGCAAATAAAAAAAACAAATAGGAATATTAAAAAAACTTTCAAATTACTCATATATATATATATATTTAAAAAATAAAATAAAAAAGGTAATCGCACCGTTTTCTTCATGTTTTAGTTGGAAATGATCCCAACCTTGGAAACTTGAATTATATGGTAAGAGATCGCACTAGTCAGAGCTCGAAAACCACATCTGTAGCAAACTGCACAAGCTCAGATATGTTTAACAGCTGTTTTTTCATACACCAAATCATCACATTCTCAGGAAAACCGTAACAAATAAAAAAAAAATTCATTTAATGAGGTTAATATCAAATATCAAAGCTCCTGCTAGAGATGATGTAGTCGGGTAAGTGCGGCTGTGGCTACAGTGAAAGGAGACTTAGGTTAAATTAGGTTTTCTTGCTTTAGTAACGTTAATTCGCTCTGTGTGAGATACCGGTCTGTGATGCAGCGCTCTGTTCTACTGCGTTTCTGTATAATATTGATGGTTTCTATATACGTAGTGTCATAATGACGACATGAAGAAACGGACTGATTTGACCGAGACACTCGGCACGCGACACCCACGTGGTTCGAAAGTCTATATTTAAGACTGCGAATTGGGGCGGCACGAGCGAGCGCGAGCCTACACAAAACTAACCCGGAGATCTCGCGAGACGGCCCGAGATCCAGCAAACCCGAGCATACGCTCCAAACAGTGCAGGAGGAATGCAGCACATTGACCGTGTGTGTTTGTTTAAACACAATCTGTGAATGTCCACGAAAAAGCAGCCAATTTCTATTGCCTTATTCTGCCCTTAATACATCTGACACCATGTTGAACATGATCTGAATTAGCAGCCAAATTCCTCAAACACACAGTTTCAAAACGCGAGAGAGAAAATATCGTTTCGCACATTCACAGGGAATTTAAATTAAATGTCAGTGGAAGGTGCCAGACTTTAGTCTTTCTCAGAGTTCCTCCTTTCACGGAGCTTGTTCCAGCCGAACCCCTGGTAGAGCGCCTACAGCTAACTGCGAGCTACTCAGTACCTGTCTGGCAGAACAACCCCATAAATGGTCGTTGTGGCGCAAATGTGAGGTGGACAAACAAATGTCTTATGTGGCTAAACATTTTCCTTTACCTTATTTGTCCATTCAAGCGGTCCAGAGTGCTCTATAACTCAGCTCTCCCTCTCGAGAGAGAAACTGCCTCAAAATCCTTAAGCGAGGATACCCTAATGACGACAGGAATGCGGCGCAATACCAAACGGCCCACTTTTACAAAGACTAGTGCACTATATAACCTAGATACGTCCTTCAATTACACGCTTGGTAGTGTCCCTAAGTAGGGTAGATCGCTAGTTATTGGAGATGACCTCGTAGACCAAACTGCATTAGCTGAGTTTTCAAAATGGCCGCCGGAAATCTGATACTTCAGAATAAAGTTGGATAAACGTGATATGCAGATTAAAGCTCAATTGAATCAAATAGTCATTTTTAAAGACTTTTTCCTGAATATATGGTACAAAAAAGCAAAAGACGTTTATACATCTTAGAATAAGCATCCAGAGAAGTGAATATGAATAAATCAAAACAATAAACAAATAATAGTAATAATAATAATAATAATAATAATAATAATACGTGCAAGGACAACAATTATAGGTTTATCTTGCTCTTTTTACATTCTTTTTTTTTTTTACAGTTGACTCAAGAATGCAACTTTATTTAGAGGACATGCTTGGGCGGATGTTTCTTAAGAAATGTTATATTTCCTTGTAGTTTTTTTCAGCCAGCTCTTTCCTGGAGTTTAGCCCATTTTGCCTGTTAATTATCAGACTACAGTTCATTGTAGTTCAGCCAGCACTCGGCCTAGTTTAAGTTAAGTCAAAACAAACAGGCTTTATTGCCATTCCAACCAAATACAACTTTATTGTCATTGTATTGTACAGGTACACAGCAACAAAATGTAATTTTGCATGTCTCAGAACTGCAAATTGTAGCAATTGTGCAAACCGACAAGTGCAGATAAATATATGTACGACATTTGGAAGACACCCGTATCCAGAGCAACTTACAATTATCTAATTAATACAACTGAGCATTTGTGCATTGCCTTGCTCAAGAGCCCACAAGTGGAAGCTTAGAGGTGGTGGGATTTAAACTCACAACCTTCTGATCAGAAGTCCAACATAAAAAATCACTGAGCTACACCTTCCCCTGTAAAGTATATATGTAAATTTATGTACAGCAATTAAATATAAAGTCTATGGCAGTGAAACTTGTGCAGAAGCTATTGATAATGTAAAACAAATAAATTTAAAGTCTCTGGGCAGTGTAGAAATGTGCAGAAGCTAATGAGAAAGTACAATGAGAATATATACATATATAGTAGTGATGGTCATTCATGAATGATTCGTACATTTTGAACTAGTCTTTAATATCACTCAGAAGAACGAGTAGTCTCAGAGTCATTCGTTCATGTTCTACTGGACATGCATGAGCAAAGCATCGCAAAACCTCTTTAGGTTATGTACAAGAAACAGAATTGAATATTATTTCTCGACTCTCCTAATCCAATCATTTGTTTTTTTATCACGTGACTCCCATAGACGCAGTAGATCAGGTTTTATTGAAGCGAATCTTGACATTATTTTTACACAAATTTTGGGACAAAATAACTAATGACACAGACCAGAAGATATGCGAGGTGAGCTACTTATTCTGTTTATCATAATTTGTCCTTAGCTGCATTGTCATAGTTTCATTATTCAATCTACAGTTCAGGTATATAGTTTTTCTAGAGTATCTGCTTATTGAAAATGTAACATTTTATTTGATTTCTACAGAAGTCCTAAGAGGCCATGCATTATAATATTCTATTCTTTCTTGTTTTCTCTTTATCACGCTTAAATTTTCTTGTGATCTCAACATAACAAAATGTATGTTCTCATTATCACAACTTAATTTTTGTGTGATCTCCACCTCACAAACATTGTTTCCTCGTGATCACTGGTGAATTTTTCGGTGTATTCGGCATGAGAGCGTGTTCAAGAGGCAACATCGTGGTTAATGTTACAGAGGGAAAAATAATTATTTTATCCCCTGCTGATTTTGAATGAACAGTCTAGAACTTATATGGTAGGTTTATTTGAACAGTAGGAGAAAGATTCTTTAAAAAAATCCAGTAAAAAAAAAAATCATATTATATATAAATTATATTGTATTTGATCGAGTGAAATATGTATTTGATCCTATACCAACCAGCAAGAATTCTGACTCCCAAACACACAAATTAGTCCTGTACCTTTAGGAGAATACTCCTAATATCAACTCATTATGTGTATCTCCACAGCAGATCATCCATCTCCACACCCCCCTGTCCTTTACATCTGCCTCTTTCAAACTAACTACCTGCATGTCTTCCCTCACCACATCCATAAACCTCCTCTTTGGCCTTCCTCTCTTACTCCCTCCTGGCAGCTCCATCCTCAGCATTCTCCTACGTATATACCCCGTGTCCCTCCTCTGCACATGTCCAAACTATCTCAATCACTTCTGCAAAAGTTGCCTAATCATCATCCTGCACCTCTTCACCACCACCGATATACGTATATATATATATATATATATATATATATATATATATATATATATATATATATATATATATATATATATATATATATATATATATATATACACACAGTGGGTACGGAGCACCTGAGTTAAATATATGAGTGTCACAGCAAAGGGTCTGAATACTTAGGACCCTATGATATTTAAGTTTTTCTTTTTTAATAAATCTGCAAAAATGTTTACAATTCTTTTGTTTTTCTGTCAATATGGAGTGCTATGTGTACATTAATGAGGAAAAGAAATTAACTTAAATGATTTTAGGAAATGGCTGCAATATAACAAAGAGTGAAAAATGTAAGGGGGTCTGAATACTTTCTGTACCCACCATATATATATATATATATAATCTAGGACATGCAATGAATACACAATATATACAGATAGACTTTTCCAGAAATTATATAGAATGATAGAATGTACAGAGTGTAGCAGAACTGCATGATGAGTGGAATACACAATTAAAAAAATTCGACAATCCCCAAGGATCGAGGTGCTACATAAGACATCATAAATTAACAAACAGTAACAAAAAAAATCTGGCACATAGCATGGATGTTACAATATACAACAGTGAGACAGCGAGTCAGGGACACCACAAAACTGACAATTACAAATTTGCTCAAATCCTTACACTTTTCCTGTTTCTAACACTTTGAGGACAAAATGTTCACTTGCTGCGTAATATCCCACCCACTAACAGGTGCCATGATGAAGAAATAATCAGTGTTATTCACTCACCGCTTATAATATTATAATGTCATTATAATGTTATGACTCATTGGTGTATATACAAACCTTTCAGCCTCAATACAACCACCACCATGTCCCTCCCAAAGAAAATTACAGTGACCTGCCTCAGTAAATACTGTTCAGTCATTGTCACCAGAGTTTTCCAGCCCAGCTGGTTTTCATCTCTGTATTCTTCTCAGAGTCGTGTTCACATCTGTTGATGAGATCATCTGCATTTTGGGATTTATAACTGATTTTTAAGATGTGTATTTGGTCATTTGTGTGTCCTCTGTTTTATAAAGTGAACATTTATTCACTCTCTTTCAGTAAGCACTTTGTCATGGTCATGTTGAATTACGAGCGTCACTCCTGTGGACACAGTGGAAGACTTGTGAGGCAGAGGTGGCTCAAAATGATAAGGTGCTGGGGGTGCTGTCAAACTGTTGGGCCCTTAAACAAGGCCCATGTCTGCTCCAGGGGACTCACCTTTCTCAACAGGCTGGAAGATATGAAATGTTTATTTGAATCCCCTTCAGGGCATTAATGGTTTCTTAAACTGTATTACCATAAGTTATTTCAGATTCCAGATTCAGTTTCTGGTCAACAAGATTAAAACCAGTTCATTTTTTTTATGTGTGCAGCCTCTGCTATCCTAAACACTATCAGAAGCACTGTCCTACATTTACGACCTAAATTCTAATATTTGTTTCATGAAATTGTATTAATTTATTCCCAACAGTTTATTCTCTTCATTTCATAGCGTTTCTCTTGTCTGCACTGCTTCCAGTATGTGTATGTGAATGTTAGCTTTTTTATTCAATCAGATTTCAGCCTCTATGTGCTGCCATGTCAATCTAATCTGCCCAGAGCCTTCTAAGTCAGTACTGCTGGTTTTTTTACCATAGAGAATATTATGAATGGGTGTGTTTCTTTAACCAATCAGATTTCAAATTCGTCTCATTTAAAATCATTTGAAAACATTTTTTCTTCCTCTGATTGGTTGGTCAGAGGAAAACTGTTACAGCCAAGTTCAACTGGGCAAAACATGTGTGTGGCTCTGCACACATTAATACATCACAGTTAGACTTTTTATGCCTACGAAGGAAGAGAAATTGATTTGGTCGCGGACATAGTAAAAAATAAATTTTCAAGAAAAGCTAGACATCTTGAGAAGAGGTCGGCCAACCCCAAAGCTAGCTAGCTTGTCTCAGCCCGGGAAAGGGTTTGTCCTCCACTTCCAGACCAGTGAATACGAGCTCTACCACTGGATTACAGCCTCTGAGGAGGGGTGCAAATTATGAGTCTGCATCTCTGGTGAGTAGGTTGTATTTATTTACATTTTTATGTTTTTGTCATGTTATTAGACAAATATTAATTCCAAATACCTCTCTCTCTGTAATGCCACACATTGTTATGTTGCGTTTTTGTATTGTATTGATGGTTTCTATAATTGTGATGTGATAGTGGTGGTATTAAAAGGTGGATTAAGTCAGGTAAGTCCCCACTGAAGACCCAGGTACCAAATGCACGGCCCACCACTGGTGGATCCGACAGTATCTTTTGTGCCACAGTACTCCTCCTTTCATGGTGTTCCCTCCTCCATGCTTCACTTTTGAGTGCCATCTATTGGTCTGTTAAAATCTATGTTATTAGAAACTGTTGCTTTAACCAATCAGATTACAATTTGCACTCTGAGGCCCTCTAGAAGGTGTCTAATCACGTTGGCATTTTCACGTCTTTTGATTGGATGGAGCGCACTAGTCAGGCTCGCAACCCGCATCTGTAGCAACTGAACAAGCTCAAATATATTTGTTTGGCTTAAATAGCTGGGGTTTTTTTCATTCCACAATGGCTGACAGAGGAGAAGAAATTTATTTGGTTGCAGATATACTTTTACAAGATGGACGTTTCATGAAAAGCTGAACATCGTAATGTGTCTTTGTATATACTGTTCACGCATATACTCTGTGTCAGTACTTGTCAGTGCTACGTATATGCCATATATGGTGTGCGGTGCGTCTCTGTTTGTTCATGTTAGGAGCTCGCATAGTGATCAATGTTCTGATGGCTTAAAAAAAAAAAGCTTCTCCTGGCTGTGACTATTGACATGGGATGAGGCAGAAAGATGAGCTGTGTAGTCAAATGTAGTGTACAAAATGGCCAGTTAAAATAACGTGTTGGCTAAGGAGACAGTACTGTGTACAGCAAACTACACTGTAGATCTCACATAGATTGTAGGCACATTTTGGTCTATGATATCATTCTAGACTAACCCCATATTTTTATTTTCTACAAGAAACCAGTGATGTGTCAAATGAACTAAATAATGTCCATAAAATGTGATTTTTTTGTAGCAATCAACTGCTATGTGAAATAAGATGCTATGTGAAAGCTCTCTTTGTTAACAGAGGAGCATTCTGTGGGATTTCCAGCTACAATTTGCATGTAACTGAAGCAAGGCTGTTCCGAAAGCCAGAATCTGAGATATTTTGGTCTATGTTTGACTATGAAAATAAAATCCACCATGCCTGGGATTCCATACCATGGGTCCATATCATGCTCACACATTCATTTACACCTAGGACTATTTAGTAAAATCAGTTCATCTACTGGAATGTTTTTGGAGGTAAGAAGAAGAGAAGGCGGAAACGGAGCCACGGACCTTTATACCTGTTGCGCCACCATGTGACCAAACAGTGATTTTACTTGCAGTAAAATTCATAAATGTATCACAGGCTTATTATGGAGATCATTCCAAATTACATTACATTTATTCTCCACAAAAGCTATAATTGATGTCTTTGCTATATGCTTTAATTTAATTGTACTTTTTTATTCAATTCATTTTTATTTGTTGAGCACTTTTAACAATGGACATTGTCCCAAAGCAGTTTTACAGAGATTAAAAGGTTAAAAAATATGAATTTATAAGTTTAGTGCCTATAAGCTTATCCCTATGAGTGAGCAAGTGGAACTTCATGAATGGTATTAGGAAGAAACCTTGAGAGGAATCAAACTCAAAAGGGAACCCATCCTCATCCTCATTATAATTTTACAGCCCAGTCTCATAGCATATGATGCATGATATAGTCACAAATATAATCTATTGATTAATTAATAGACACAAATTTCCCTCTTTTTTTTTTTTGTCACTGAGGGCGACTTCATATGTAATGTATTTTAATAGGAAGTATTTTTGGTGCCTCCGCCAAAGTTTTCTTTCTGCTACTGAATACCACAGACGCTGTCCTGTTTTTTTCTTGTTTGTTATTGATTTTCTTAATCTTCATGCACTATTACTCAGCATATAAGCAAGAGATTTTATTCTTGTTTTTTATATTTGGAAAGCTACTCACTATTATAAACCATCATCAGTGGTTCCTTTCAGTCAAAATACAGGAAATATATTCTTCTGGTTAATTAAGAAGACTGTGTTAATTAGAGACACATGGTATGAGGAAAAAACCTTGAGAGGAACCAGACTCAGAAAGGAACCCATCCTCATCTGGATGGCACAGAATGTACTTTCATTATAGTTTTATCATTGTTGAGGTGTACTGTTCAGTGATCAGGGCTTAAATGTAGATCTGTTCATGCAAATTGCAGTCTTCAGCCATAGTAGCAGACTGTTGATATTAATTACAGTCTGAATCCATACTCCAAATCCTAATCCAAAAATAGTTATGAGTGGCTCAGTAACTTCATGTGTTTTTAGGCTTTTCATGTAAAACCATTCCCAGCTGTGTTTATGTAAGAATATTATAATATATTATATTATATTATATTATATTATATTATATTATATTATATTATATTATATTATATTATATTATATTATTAGAGGGACAGCGCATGTAGGACGTTTTGGAGATAAGGTGAGGTAGGTGAGATTAAGATGGATTGAACATGTGCAGAGGAGGGACATGGGGTATATCAGTAGGAGAATGCTGAGGATGGAACCAACAGGAAGGAGAAACAGAGGAGGGCCAAGGAGGCGTTTTATGGATGTGGTGAGGGAAGACATGCAGGTAGTTGGGTTGAAAGAGGCGGTTGTAAAGGACACGGGTGTATGGAGTGGATGATCCGCTGTGGAGACCCCTAATGGGAGCAGCTGAAAGAAGAAGAAGAAGAAGAAATTATATTATATTATATTATATTATATTATATTGTATTGTTGTGTTTTTTATTAAGTGTGTTTTTTATTAATATTATATTATATTGTACTGTTGTGTTTTTTATTAATTTAACATTAATTATGTGTAGTCTAGGGCTCACCCAGTAATATTCTATCTATCTATCTATCTATCTATCTATCTATCTATCTATCTATCTATCTATCTATCTATCTATCTATCTATCTATATATATATATATATATATATATATATATATATATAGCTAGGGTTGCGTTAGGAAGGGCATCCAGTGTAAAACATCTGCCAAATCGAATATGCGGATCACAAATGAGAATTTCATACCGGATTGGTCGAGGCCCGGGTTACCAACGACCACCAAAGGTATTGTTAGCAAACACGGTACAGGTGGAAATTGGGATACTGTTGGCCGAAGGAGGAGAGGGAGAGGAGGAAGACGTCTACAGAGACGGCAGGGAAAGAAGAAGTGTAGGAGAGTGTAGGTTCAGGTTGGTACTTTAAATATTGGTACTATGACTGGTAAAGGGAGAGAGATAGCTGATATGATGGAGAGGAGAAAGGTAGATATGTTGTGTGTTCAGGAGACCAAGTGGAAAGTGAGTAAGGCCGTAAGCATTGGAGGTGGGTTCAATCATGGTGTGGATGGAAAGAGAAATTGTGTAGGGGTGATTCTGAAGGAAGAGTACAGTAAGAGTGTAGTGGAGGTGAAGAGAGTTTCTGATAGGGTGATGAACATGAAGCTGGAAGTTGAAGGGGTGATGATAAATGTCATCAGTGATTATGCACCACAAGTAAATTGTGAGATGGAAGAGAAGGAAAGATTCTGGAGTGAATTAGATGAAGTGGTAGATGGTGTACCTAGGAAAGAACGATTGGTGATTGGGGCAGATTTAAATGAACATGTAGCTGAAGGGAACAGAGGTGATGAGGAGGTGATGGGTAGGTATGGCCTTAAGAAGAGGAATGTGGAAGGGCAGATAGTGGTAGATTTTGCTAAAAGGATGGAAATAGCAGTGGTGAATACTTATTTTAAGAAGAAGGAGGATCATAGGTGACGTATAAGAGTGGAGGAAGGTGCACACAGATGGAATATGTGCTATGCAGGAGATGCAACCTGAAGGAGATTGGAGACTGTAAGGTGTTGGAGGGGGACAGTGTAGCTAGACAGCATCGGATGGTGGTCTGTAGGATGGTTTTGGAGGCGAAGAAGAAGAGGAGGAGAGTGAAGACTGAGAGAATAATAAGATGGTGGAAACTAAAGGAGGAAGACTGTAGTGTGGGGTTCAGAGAAGAGGTCAGACAGGGACTCGGTGGTGGTGAAGAGGTGCTGGAAGATTGGGCAACTACTGCAGAAGTGATAAGGGAGACAGCTAGAAAGGTACATGGTGTGACATCTGGAAATAGAAAGGAGGACAAAGAGATGTGGTGGTGGAATGAGGAAGTGCAGGAAAGCATAAGGAGAATTGGGATCCACAGAGTGATGTGAAAAGTAGGCAGGAGTACAAAGAGATGCGGCAGCAGGTAAAGAGGGATGTGGCGAAAGCCAAGAAAAAGGCATATGAGGAGCTGTATGAGAAGTTGGACACTAAGGAAGAAGAAAAGGATTTGTAAAAAATGGGAAAAATGTGCTGCAAGTTAAAGCAATAAAGGATGGAGATGGAAATGTGTTGACTAGTGAGGAGAGTGTGTTGAGAAGGTGGAGGGAGTATTTTGAGCAGCTGATGAATGAGGAAAATGAGAGAGAAAGACGGTTGGATGGTGTAGAGATGGTGAAGCAGGAAGTGAATAGGATTAGTAAGGAGAAAATGAGAGCAGCTATTAAGAGGATGAAGAGTGGAAAGTCGGTTGGACCAGATGACATACCAGTAGAAGCATAGAGATGTTTAGGAGAGATGGAAGTAGAGTTTTTAACAAGATTGGTAAACAGGATTTTGGAAGGTGAGAGGATGCCTGAGGAATGGAGAAGGAGTGTGCTGGTACCAATCTCCAATCTTTAAGAATAAGGAAGATGTGCAGACCTGCAATAACTACAGGGGAATAAAGTTGATCAGTCACACCATGAAGTTATGAGAAAGAGTAATGGAAGCCAGGCTGAGAGAAGAGGTGACCATCTGTGAGCAACAGTATGGCTTTATGCTGAGAAGTGAAGAAAAGTGTGCAGGCAGGGTGGAGTGGGTGGAGACGAGTGACAGGAGTAATTTGTGATAGAAGGGTATCTGCTAGAGTAAAAGGGAAAGTTTATAGGACTGTGGTGAGACCTGAGATGTTGTATGGTTTAGAGACAGTGACACTGAGTAAAAGACAGGAGGTGGAGCTGGAGGTAGCAGAGCTGAAGATGTTAAGGTTTTTGTTGTGAGTGACGACAATGAACAGGATTAGAAATTAGTTTATTAGAGGGACAGTGCATGTAGGACGTTTTGGAGACAAGGTGAGGGAGGCAAGATTGATATGGTTTGAACCATCTCAATCATGTGCAGAGGAGGGACATGGGGTGTATCGGTAGGAGAATGCTGAGGATGGAGCCACCAGGAAGGAGGAAAAGAGGATGGCCAAGGAGGAGGTTTATGGATGTGGTAAGGGAAGACATGCAGGTAGTTTGGTTGAAAGAGGCAGATGTAGAGGACAGAGTGGTATGGAGATAAATGAGCAGCTAATGACCCCTAATGGGAGAAGCTGAAGATAGGTATAGTTATAGATTATTATTAAACACTTATATAATCTTGGGCAA
>NC_139578.1:6714107-6724107 GCF_946808225.1 Silurus aristotelis
TGAAGGGAGGAGGTTTAGATGGAAGGGACAGAGGATGGGTTTGGGGCCATGTGCCAGACCTTAAGAGTTTGTGCCAAGTGTGGATAGATAGAGAGGTGTACCTTGCTGCTCTAGCATGGAATTCTGGGAGTGCAACCTGATTTTTTCAGGGGTCCAGTCAATTATCGGACGTGCGTATGCCAGCCAAGCCTGAGTCATGCATTCACATCAGTCAGAAAAAGATATATGAACAAGGGAAATGAGCTATAAATTTACATACATTTTTTATATATATTTTTTTATTCCTGTCAGCATATTCAGATTTATCAAGCAGTTCTGCCAGACAATAACATATACATGATACAATATTCTAGTGTGAAATGTATCCCCTCAGCTGTTCTGTTCAGGATTTGCTGTGAGGTTCTGAGTCTCCCAGCAGATGGCA
This sequence comes from Silurus aristotelis, assembly GCF_946808225.1. Classification (NCBI taxonomy): domain Eukaryota; kingdom Metazoa; phylum Chordata; class Actinopteri; order Siluriformes; family Siluridae; genus Silurus; species Silurus aristotelis. Next base: position 6,714,532 of record NC_139578.1, read on the forward strand.
ATCATTTATCAGCAGTGGCAGAGCTGTGCTGGCTAACACGAGGAGTCATCTGTCTTAGAGCTTTCCTCCACAAAGAGCACATAGCATTGACAAGTGTCCTTTGTGGCAGTTTTTTGTAGTTTTCTGTTTCAGACCTGATTTTCAGTGATGAAATGAGCAATGAATTACCATTACACCAATTACATCACTTCTACAGTGCGTCCGGAAATTATTCACATCGCTTCACTTTTTTCACGTTTTGTTATGTTACAACCTTATTCCAAAATAGATTAAATTAATTATTTTTCTTTAAAATTTTACAAACAATACCCCATAATGACAACGTGAAAGAAGTTTGTTTGAAATCAGTGCAAAATTTATATAAAAAAATTAAAACACGAAAAAAATCACATGTACATAAGTATTCACAGCGTTTGTCATGACACTCACAATTGAGCTCAGGTGCATGCTGTTGCCACTGATCATCCTTGAGATGCTTCTACAACTTGATTGGAGTCCACCTGTAGTCAATTTAGTTGATTGAACATGATTTGGAAAGGCACACACGTGTCTATATGAGGTCCCACAGTTAACAGTGCATGTCAGAGCACAAACCAAGACATGAAGTCCAAGCAATTGTCTGCAGAAATTTTTATGTACCCTTCCCCAGATCTGTGCCTCAAAACAATCCTGTCTCTGAGGAAAAGGTACAGAAAAATGTATGCAGCATTGAAGGTCTCAATGAGCACAGTGGCCTTCATCATCTGTAAATGGAAGAAGTTTAGAACCACCAGGACTCTTTCTAGAGCGGGCCAAACTGAGCGATCAGGGGAGAAGGTCCTTAGTCAGGGAGGTTACCATTACCCAATGGTCACTTTGAAATAGCTTCAGCGTTTCTCTGTGGACAGAGGAGAACCTTCCAGAAGAACAACCATCACTGCAGCACTCCACCAATCAGGCCTGTATGGTAGAGTGGCCAGACAGAAGCCACTCCTAAGTAAAAGACACATGACAGCCTGTCTGGAGTTTACCAAAAGGCACCTGAAGGACTCTCAGACCATGAGAGACAAAGATTGAACACTTTGGCCTAAAAGCCAAGCATCATGTCTGAAGGAAACCAGGCACTGCTCATCACCTGGCCAATACCATTCCTACAGTGAAGCATGGTGGTGGCAGCATCATGCTGTGGGGATGTTTTTTAGCGGCAGGAACTGGGAGACTAGTCAGGATTGGGGGGAAAGAGCAATGCAGCAATGTACAGAGAGATCCTTAATGAAAACCTACTCTGGACCTCAGACTGGGGAGACGGTTCATCTTCCAACAGGACAACATCCCTAAACACAGAGGAGATAAGAAAAGAGTGGCTATGGGACAACTCTGTGAATGTCCTTGAGTGACCCAGCCAGAGCCCAGACTTCAACCCGATTGAACATCTCTGGAGAGATCTGAAAAGGGCTGTGCACCGACGCTCCCCATTCAACCTGATGGAGCTTCTGCAAAGAAGAATGGAAAAAACTGCCTGAAATTAGGCATACCTAAGAGGCATACCTAATGAGGCTGTAATTGGTACCAAAAGTGCTTCAACAAGTAGCTGTAACATAACAAAATGTGTAAAAAGTGACGTGCAGTGAATACTTTCTGGATGCACTGTAAATGATTGATGTTGTTATTCCGTTTATATATAGGCACATTCTACTCTTGATGCTTTAAAGAAAGCTATTATATGTTCAACAACCTCACATAGTAGAACAATAGCACATTTTATGTCTATATAAGGTAACTTTAATCAGCCACAGGCATAAAAACATACAGACATACAGTGGTGGAAAGTCCCTACCACCTCTCCTGCTATATGTAGGTCCTTCATTGCAAGCTGACCATAAAGACAGCGCCATCGCTCGTATCATTTCAACCAGCAATGTCCGTAAAATCATAGTGCAGACTGCTTAGAAACATAAACCATCGCCGGTCGCTGGAAGTGCGGGCAGCTTTGGTAGCCTACGGTATATTTAAGTTGAAAGTATGAAAAAACACCAACAAAAACATAGCTGGTAGAAAAATAATAGAAAAATAAAATAAACTTAATAACCAAGCATGGAAAAAGATCTTGGTTCTATTCCAAAGGCTATAAGGAAGGTTCTGTGAGTGTGATTACAAATATGTCAGCCATTTCAAGTAACACCCAAATACTAGACAACATACAGTAAATACTATGCTAAAACTGTTTCCTCACTGGGCCAATTATAGTGCTGATGTAAAAAGCTTAGTGGTGAGGTAATTATGAACTTAGTATTAAATGTAGCAAGTCTATTTATACTTATTAGGGGTCTCAATTTAAATAGGGGGTCCCTGAGGGCCCAAGGGCCCAAGAGTGGCAGCTTAGCGATACCGGGGCTTGAACCCCCGACCTTCCGACCAGTAACCCAGCGCCTTAACCACTGGAGCTTCTCTGCTTGTTTATTGGTTGAAGTGTCCTATGATGTCAAAAAAGAGGCAGATTTAAAGATATACTTCGCCACATTCTTTACTTTCTCTACTGTACCGTATTAACATTTTACTTCATTTTAGATTTAATAATTATATTTATATTAATACATTTCATTATTTCAACATAAAACTCCATAAAAACAATTCCCTATAAGTTTTTTTCCGCGAAAGTCCGGGAAACTCAGCGAAACAAATTAGTTATGTGGCATAAGAGATTCGAACCGCGGTAAATCGGGGAATTACTGTATATTATTATTTTCGAACCACACAAAATGTACATTTCGTGCATTTTGCATTTGCATTATTTAATAATGTATAATATAAAATAAAATAATAATTTCCAAACAGAATTCCAATTTTATACAGTTAGTGAAGATTTATTCACATATTAACCAGAAGACTCGTAGCTAATTATTACAATTGTGCAAAACTATAATGACATATTGTAAAGACATTATCTAAAAACTTATATTTGTTAAAGTTTCCTTGATAATTGCTACCTCTTACAAGCTTATGTTACCATGTCACGTTCGTGTCAGAAAGATAGAAATGAATTTGCAGTTATAAAAAATGGCTTAGCTCATGGTAAACATTAGCATATCCCTGGCTAAACCCCACCACATACCCTTGCAACACTGATGTGGTTACAATCAGCTCCAGGTTATCTTAATCTTAAATATGGACATGAATATAGACTTAAATACACACTGATAGCATGTTCATGTTGTCAGATATATTGAAAGCTTCTTAGGTTGAGCTTGAGAAACCGGTGTTGGAATTGGTGAATGAAATTGGTATTGGAATTAGCACTGAGGTAAACATAACCTTTTTTTCACCTTTCATCACCTTTTTTTTTTTAACCAGAATGTGGAAATCAGTTTAGGACAATAGTATCTCATTGGTAAATGCTGGAAATTTGCGAATCCTTAAAGTCGCATTTGAGAAACAGCACTATTCCCGAACCCTACACAGAAATATATAATAGATATTTCTTTTAGCAGTAAAAAGTGGGAGCAGGCGTTGTTTGGGAGCAGGCCTTGACTTGAATATGTGCAGTGTGGTATTTTTGGGTTAATGAAAGAAACAACACACTGGGCATCGCAGACAGCAGTTACAGGGTGGTCTTTCAGTGTGGCATGGGCATGGAAGTGGTTCCAGGGAGAAACCAGGAGTTAGTTAGCGTGTGTGTGAGAGAGAGAGAGAGAGAGAGAGAGAGAGAGAGAGAGAGAGAAGAGAGAGAGAGAGAGAGAGAGAGAGACTGGCACTAAACACAGACATTGTTTAGTGTACAAAGCTCAGACTGGCATAAAGATACTGCACCTTGAAAAGTATGTCAGCCTGGCATACATACTGTATTTCGATATACTGTATATAAATACTGCATATGCTAAATATACAGCCAGGATCATTGTCTTCAGTGTGCCATACTGTAACTGTAGGGAGGTCCTAGCTCAGTGGTTAAGGCATTGATCAAAAGGTCACAGGTTCTAATCCCACCACCACCATGCTGGCACTGCTGGGCCCTTGATCAAGTCAGTCACTCAGGATAAGGGCTTCTGCCAAATGCCATAAATGTAAATTACAGGTCTGGAATTTTAAAACATTATAAGAGACAGGAGCTGACATAAGAGCCAGGAACAGTCCAAGATTTACATTTAATTACTTTATTCACTTATAGAAAATGCATACACTTTAACTTCCAACATATTATATAATTATTCTTTTCAAGATATATATATATATATATATATATATATATATATATATTTCTGTACTTTACATTTCTACTCGAGTAAAAGTACAAAAAGGTTTCATAGGTATTAAAAGTACTGCTGTAAAAAAAACTATATTTTTATACAGTAGGCAATAACATTTTCCATTCTACTGCACTTTATACTTTTATACGGAGAGAGTTGTCAGTTGTTACTAACACACAGTGAGAGAGTCATTATGCCAGAAACCTGAAAAATCACAAACTGTAAGGTTACGCTTTTGGTCATGAAGGGTCCTCATTTAAGAAAATTTTTTGGAAATAGTGAAGAAAAAAGTCATTTAGAATGCAGTGAAGTTTCGTAGCTTAAATACAGTAACAAAGCGACAAAAAACAACTTTGTTTCATTCCATACTGGGCATTATTTTGGCACACATACTTAACATAAACAGATTTTTTTATTTGATTTAGACCTCATTTAGGCCTTTAAATGGCTCAATAGTCGTTTCTTCTATTCTCATTTACTCAGTGTTTGTACTGTACTTGAGTGTAAATAGGATAAAAGAAAAAAATCAATCCGATACAATTTTATTTATATACCACTTTTAACAATGTAAATTCTTAATAGTTTCATTAATGTATGCCTAAGACTAAGCAAACTATTTCTATTATAATTTCAGTTTAATTTCATCTACATGGTTCTTGATTTTTAACCTCATTGGTCTTTAGGATCTTCATGTGGATCCATCTTCAGCAGCAGTGACTGGAATTGAAGAGAACTCCAGAATTATACCATCCAGCTGCAATCTTCTAATCCCAAACCATGTAGTAGTACTATAGCTAGTCATATGGGGCTGACGTTTAATGCAAAGGGCTGTAGTATGTGAATGAACTTGGGCATAAACAAGTCCTAACCCTCCTTGTATTTCAATATGTTGGCGTAAGCAAACTTATAGGAAAGAAACAATATCCTTTCACCTCCCTAGAAAGTATGGATTCAATTACATTTGGAAAACCTTGTTGCACTTTTTTGCTTAGATTACCTATATTTAACTTAGAAGCTGAAAGAAGAAGAAGAAGAAGAAGAAGAAGAAGAAGAAGAAGAAGAAGAAGAAGACCTAGCTAATTTAACTGTTTATCAGTGGCATGTTAGGTTTTATTGGTACAATTAAGGACCAATAGTCAGCCAATGAACACACACTGGACACTGATAGAGACCATTGAAACATCATTGAATTATATCCAGAGACCAGAATGTTTCTACAGTAGATTCTTTGTTTTGATGATAATGATTTATTCAAGCACACAATACATAATGGAAATCGGTGAATGGTTCCGGTTTGAGTCTGGTTCCTCTCAAGATTTCTTCCTCATACAATGTCAGGGTTTTTTTCTTGGCCACAGTCACCACTGGCTCATTATTAGGGATAAACCTATAAGGAACAAAAATTATATGGACCGATAAATAAATGTAAAAGTTATATTTGTATTCAATTTAAGTCTGTAAAGCTACTTTGGGACAATGTCAAAGGTGCAGTACAAATAAACATTGAATAGAACCAGGAGAATAGAACTAAAATCATTTGCTAATGGTTTTGATGCAATGGTATTTATAGCATCAGAATTAGAACAATCTTTATTGCTAAGTATTATGGGTTGTATGTACAAGTGATTTGTCATGGTGTGCTGGCGCTATGGAAATATGAAAAACTATTAAAAAAATTAATAAAAAAAACTAGGTAAATAAAATAATAAATACATAAAAATACATTAACTATTGCAGGGTATGTAAAATGACAATGTAAATAATAATGCAAATAATAATGTAAGTGAGGCAGTGCCATGATCTGTTTAAGGTTCAGCGTTGAACCTGTTGATTGTGCTAATGTAACATGTTGATTGTGCTAATGTAACACATGAAAGTAACAGTGTGGGTTTTACATTAGTGCAATGTAATGGTTTATAATGGAAACCATTTGGATTTTTGTGATAGTTTTTATACATTACATTTTTTTAACAGAAGATGTTAAATTAAACTTTTTGCCTGACACCCATACTTTATAAAAAGCCATGCTTGTCTCTCTCTCTCTCTCTCTCTCTCTCTCTCTCTCTCTCTCTCTCTCTCTCTCTCTCTCTCTTTCTCTCGCTCTCGCGCTCTCGCTCTCGCTCTCGCTCTCGCTCTCTCTAAGATATAAGATATACCTTTATTCGTCCCACAGTGGGGAAATTTCTCTGTTACAGCAGCAAAGAAAAAAAAAATGCAAACATATAAAAGAATAGACACATACTATAGTATACAGTCTATACACAACACAATGTATAAATACAAATAAGGGAAAAAAAGAGACCTTTTACTATTACTCGTTACATTTTTTCACAAATATCTGTACTTTCTACTTCTTACATTTTCAAACCAGACTCGTTTCAATATTTTTTCTTCTCACTGCACCATTTTATTTTACCATATTTCCTGTCATTGCACAGCTTTTTTAATCTATACTTTCCTGGCTTTCACACACCACAGACTACCACAGGCTAGTTTACGAAGCAAACAACAAGCAGGACAGAAGGCAACAAGAAGTATGTGGCTGTGATTGAAAACATCTAAACATGACTGAGAACAGAGACATTCCAGATCACCTGATCATCATCATCTTTTCTCTGCTTGTGTTCTATATTGTGGATGTTCAGCCTGGATACATTCATTAGGTAACAACATTTGAAAATCATTTTGTATTAATATATTAATACAAAATTTTAAGTGTAGATTAAAAACATATCTTTTTAGCAAAGCCTACACATAACACACATCACGCACATCACATCACAACCTTGTGCTCCAGAACATCTGATCACATGCACATTATCAACTTGTGCTGTTAATATCATGAACAGCAGCTACGCTAATTCCTCTCCACTGCTTCTCTTTCTCTCCCCATCCCGAGGCATCCTGAGGTTTGGCCAGCTCCAGTCACGTCCCACCTCGTGAAGATTATGGACCTATGGATGATCATGGAGCAGTAGATGCCGAGTGTTTAAAGGCCCTGGCATGGAGAAGCTGATGCTGGATCTATGATGATCACAAATTGTTCTGTATTGTTGAAAGATTTATGACCAAACTCTTGATGTCACCCAAATGAGGATGGGTTCCCCTTTGAGTCTGGTTCCTCTCAAGGTTTCTTCCTCATATCATCTAAGGGAGTTTTTCCTTGCCACTGTCGCCACGGCTTGCTCATCAGGGACAAACGCACACCATTCACCTTCACTGTTGTTTTCTGTAAAGCTGCTTTGAGACAATGTCTGTTGTGAAAAGCGCTATACAAATAAACTTGACTTGACTTGACTTGAATATATTAATTAGGGCTGTAAAAATTAACACGTTAATAACAAGTTAACACAAATTCATTTTAACTGCACTAATTTTTATTAACGAGCGATTAATGTAAATGTAGGTGGGAAGTGCTATCTCAGTGGTTAAGGCTCTGGATTAATTCAAGCCCTAGTATTGTCAAGCCGCCACTTTTGTGCCCTTCAGCAAGGCCCTTAACACACTGTGCTCCAGGGGAAATGTATCATTGTCGAGTCAAGTTAAGTCAAGTCAAGTTTATTTCTATAGCGCTTTTCACAACAGAAATGATCTCAAAGCAGCTTTACAGAAATCAACAGTTAAGGTGAATGGTGTGAATTTGTCCCTGATGAGCAGCCGTGGCGACTGTGGCAAGGAAAAACTCCCTTAGATGTAATGAGGAAGAAACCTTGAGAGGAACCAGACTGAAAAGGGGAACCCATCCTCATTTGGGTGACATCAAGAGTTTGATCATAAATCTTTCAACAATACAGAACACTGGAGAGTGAGAACTAACATGAGTACTGGAATAAAAGATTATAAGTAAATGTTCTTTCTACAGTCTTTGGTATAAAAGTAGGAGCTACTGAGCTCAACATTTGTGATCATCACAGATCCAGCATCAGCTTCTCCACGCCAGAGCCTTTAAACACTCCAGGAGGTCCAATGTCAAACTCCACACATGTAGCGGGATCCAATTGGCACTGGTACGTCTCTAGATGGTTCAGGATGTTTGCGAGTTTGGCATCTACTTCTTTAAAGTCCATAATCTTCACGAGGTGGGACGTGACTGGAGCTGGCCAAACCATTAAACAGTAATAGTGGAATAAAGGAAAGTGGTTACTGGGTTACTGTACTGTTTCGTTGATTTCTGTAAAGCTGCTTTGAGACAATGTGAAAAGCGCTATAGAAATAAACTTGACTTGACTTGACTTACTAACCGGAAGGCCGAGGGTTCAAGTATTGCCAAATCGCTAAACTCCTGCTTCTGGGGCCTCAATCAAGGCCTTGTTCTCCAAGGGCGCTGTATGATGCTTCTGCGACTGACCCCAGCTTGCTAACATCTCTGGGATATGTGAAAAAAAAGAATTTCACTGTCCCATAACGTACACAATTAAAAAAGCACCCTGGACCGTGCACATGTACCTTCATCTACCATTAAAGCATTCAATACAGCGTTAAAACATCTAACAGACAAGGCAGAGCTTCACCCAGTTTATCTGCAAAAGTGAATCATAATACCTTTCAAAGAAGTTCAACCTACCACAGAAGCTACTGATGCAGTTTTACTCAGCTGCCTTCGAGTTTGCCCTGTGCACATCGATTACTGGCTGGTTTGATTCACTGGAAGACTACAGAGGACAGTCTGGACTCCTGGGAGGATTTTTGGTTATTATCTCTCTGCCCACTCTTCACAAACTGTACACCACCAGTAAATGAAGAATCCAAATCCACCATTCACATCACACACCCAGCTTACTAGCTTTTTTAATCTGCTGCCCTCTGGCTGGCACTACAGAGCACCAAACACCAGCACTTTCCACATTCATTTACAATATACAATATATTAGAGCAATATACAGTGTATATTTCTATTTCTTATATATTACCTTGCATGTACTAAATCAGTTTCTATATACTACTTAGATATGTATGATATGTAAATTGTGTATGTCACAATTACCTCTGATTCTCAATTAAACTCTGATTCCGATTTTGAAGACATGTTCTTGGACTATAAGGTTAATGGTCTCATTAAAAGGAGGACTGTTTGTTGTCTTTTCTACCTAAAAACAATAAAACAAAAGTTTTCTATGTATCATTCATGTAGTAATATCATGCAGTTTATAGTTTACTATCATGTTAAAAGTGTGTGATGGTGCTGAAAGATCATGTCTTAGATATTGCTTAAAAGCAGAATATGTTTTGAGGCAGAGGCTGGTTATAAAACAGCAGCGGTGGAAAGTAACAAAATTACATTTACTCATGTTGCTGCAATTGGGAAGTCTTTCGTGTACTTCTAGTTTTTTTTAAATAGTTTTTGATATCTGTA
>NC_139578.1:6726607-6739107 GCF_946808225.1 Silurus aristotelis
ATAGATAGATAGATAGATAGACGCTTTTGTATTTGCAATATAATTTCAGCAAAAGACAGATATTGTACCTACTGGTATAAGTTGGTACCATGAGTTCATCATTCATAATTTAATTATGCGCACAAACAAAATGCACTGAAAACATTTATTTTTAATGATTTTTAATGGTATTTGTAGTGAAAAATATTTGGATTTCTGTAAAAAATTTAACATTTTTTAAAGCTTGTATACAGAAATATAGGATGTGTTATTGTTACTTTTATCGCCAATAACCAGAGGCTCAAATCTTCTGTTCAACATTAGCTTTTGGAATAGACCTCTACCTTAGAATAGGCCACATTTCTCTCTCTCTTTCGCTCTCTCTTGCATTTAATAAAGTCCTCTTAATACATCCAATCGTTTCCACACACTTTCTTCATTTTACAGTCTCAGAGGAAATATTCACTTTCCTGTGTGGCTACCTGGCCAACTGACCATGCGGAATAAATCTCTATTACTGATATATCTCCAGCTGAGATTGGAGCATCGATATTTGCAACGAGAGCACAAATCAAACTACACTGAAGCCTTGGATACTCCATGTTTTCATTTTTTTCCTAATACCCAGCTGACCGTTTGAGATATTTTCGAAGACACATTGAGAGGGAAAAAAAAACATGGTGTTGAGCTTTTCAGCAGATGGATCCGTATTGTAAGAAAACAGTTGGAAACGGAACCTCATTTTGTAATATTGTCTTCAAACAGGCAAGACTGCCAGCTTTGCTAAGGCCCCGGACATTTTTCCTTAACCGGTGTACATATAAATATATTATCAGAATTTATGGTAGTGGTTTAATGTCGCTTTTGGGATCGAAGTCAACTTCAGACTACACACAGCTGCGTGTACAGACACAGGCGAGCCACAGCGCAGGCAGGTAAACGGAGCATGCACAAAGACACACACCTTTACAAGACATCGCCCCTTACTAGGTGCTGACAGGACCACACATCTGGTCTCGTACAAAACGGCTGGAATGCTATAAACATTTATTTCAGCGGCGACCTACACGGTTCCATTTCAAACAGTCCCGGGGAAACATGCTCGTCTACCTGAGCACAATAATAAACAGAGAAAGGCTGGATTCACACAAGGAAAAACATACAAATATTTCTGGGGGGCCTTCATTACGGCGTGTCGACGAATAGGTCGAGATGCACATGTTTTCAGATTTCCGGTTTTAAATTCGCGGAATTGGATTAGGAATTAACACAGACTAAATGCGTTATGTACAAGTACGAGCGGCAAATTAAAACATTATTTGAAAAAATTGCACTGTTTATTGCAAATTGGTGTCGGAATTTTCTTTTTTTCTGCATAATCTCTGAACGTTAGAATTCCTAAAACCTATAAATCTACAATAAATAAATAATTAAGTGAGTAAATAAATGAATGAATGAATAAATGAATAAATGAATGAATAAATAAATGTCACATAGTATTTATTTAAAAATAGTCAGGAGAGTACAGAGAAAACTGTATTTTGCTTTTTATTAAAATATAAATTTACAGGATCTGTTTATTCATTCTTTTATTTTTTATGGGGTACGAATGCTCATATTCTTATTCTTACATTACATTTCCGCAATAAACCACAAAAATCTTTTTTTGTACATAAATACACCATTTCTTTTTATATATTTAGATTTGGATATTTTTTATTTTTTACCCAACTCGTAATTCACTCGTTTTTTTAATGCATTCTGAATTTTTTATTCACGATATTCATGTTAAAATCCCAGTTTTACTGTCTACAGTGTGCCTGTTAATCTCACATGATCTGCATACATAAAAAGGACAAATTCCATACATTTTATTTAGAGTGTGTATAAATTCTAACATTGTTTTTAAATGAACGAAAGAGCGATTCGTTTTTTTTGTGTGTGTTTAAGTTGACATCTCCTCCAATTTGATTTCTGCAGATACATTTATAAAATTTTCTTATGCGGATAAAACTCTTTGTTCAAACTCAATTGTTCATTATTTGCCTTCACATAATCAATGATCATCATTCTTTTTTCTTTTTTTTAAATACATACAGTTTATGGTGGACAATTCTGAAGTTCAAGTTTCATGTAGAACATCATCTTGTAAGGCCGAATGTAAAACATTTCAATACATTACAGTTTCTATTGTGATGTATCATAATTTTATGTTTGTCTATTACGCCTCTTGACATTCAGTGTAATATTGCATTGCAGTGTAATAAGGAAATCTGAAATGACTTTACTGTTCTGCTTATGATGTCCTGGTCTAGACAGGAAATATGCTCTGATGTGTCCAAATGTTAGACATCTTTCAAAAACAGATTTAAAACTTTTTTGTTGTTGTTGATTTTGATTAAACCCATATGCTGTGCACTTCAACCCCCATCGTTCATCTCTTCACATAATGCTTTTTTAATATGTCTATTTTGTGACGTGTCTATATGAAGCGAGGCAGTCAGTTGTTTTTAAAATCATAAAAATTACTAAATATTTGACTAATGTCTTTTTAAAAAATCATCATACGTGCTATTTGCCATTAAATTGTATGCTCTTTGGATATTCGGACGAGAACAGTGGCGACACACTGTGAATAGCACAATGTTGTGTTGGAAGCTTATCATAACATGAAGAGAAACCCAATTTACGACTTGGTGGATTTCATGTACGTTCGGGGATTTGTAGTTATGGATTCAAAACTACTCTATTCAGTATTCCTAGATGTAAAAACATTTGATAACAAAAATGCCCCAAGCATTGACATGAAACAAACTAGCAGAAAGCAATAACTATCAAGAACAAGAAAAAAAAAAAATCGATGCCCTGAATAAGTTTTCTGCTCAACCTTGTAATTAAATAAGAAATGAAGCATTGGGAGATAATTGTTAGGTTGAAAGTGTAAAATGAAGCATTGAGTCAAGACATGAGTCAGTCTGGGCCTTGCCTTCATTAGCCTACTAAACACAAGTGTGGGATTTTTGTCTATGTGTGTGCGTTTGTGTATGTGTGTGTGCTGGAAGTGTGTGTCTGTGTGTGTCTGTGTGTGGTGAGTGGTCCCACCCATGTTTGTTCTGCCAGCAGTCTGCTCTTGCTGCGAAGTCAGACCTCACACAGCGCTCAGCTCCTCAGAGCCTCCACACTCACTCTGAGATCAGCATCCGCCGAACACTGCCTTTGTGTGTTAACCCTCATGTTCTGCTCACTAGTTAGCAATAGATCTCCCATTTGCGCAAGCTTGCACCTTGTGTGTCACATTCGAGTAGATCACGGCCTCAAGATCTTCTTGGAGGTGGATTTCTGAAATATGTAGAAACGTGGTAAATTCCCATTTTGTATAGTATTTTAAGAAATAAAAATGGCATATTTCTGATTTAGTGGCCTGGGATTAGCTTGTGTTGTTCATGTTGTGTTAATGGTTATGAATTAAAAGGCAAACAATTGTGGTCAAAAATCTATTACTTTTATACAAAGTCTTCTTTCAACACATCCTGTGGGAAAAGTTGAAGTACGGATTTAAAATCTTCACTCAAATCAAACAATAAATGTGTTAATTCCTATTTAAAAAAAGTATGGAATCAGTGAATGTGAGCATGCTAATATGTTGTTTGATAGAAATTAGCTCAATGCTTGTAGCTAGCTGTCACAATACAAAGTAATTTGATAAACTCTAAAAAAAAAAACAGCAGATTAGATTCTTAGAGAGATTATTAGATTTGAGGTCTTGCTAGAAAACAAATGGAGATTATTCTTTGGAAATGCAAAATAAACGTCAAAAGGTGAAAGAAAATCAAAGTAGACCACACATTTAACTACAGCAACAAAGTAATGATGGTTGTCATTATAGCTGTCTCTTCTTGTGGTTTTAATGACAGAAAGCACGACATGCCCTTTGGTCTATTTACGGAGATGTAATACCAACACTTTGTCCTTCAATACGATCGCTTCAATGCTGTAATTATGGCAAAATAGCGCATTATTACGGACGTCCTCGGTGCTTTATGCCTCCTTTCATCTTTGAGGACTTTGGGCAAGGAGAGAAATTAATGAAACACCACATCATGTTTCTTCTTGCTCATTTATTTTTTTGTCTTTTTGCCAACCAAAAGTGCTGTACAAATACAATCGAAGGCTATTTCTACTGTTAGGAATCCAGACAGTGGCTGATGTTTCCTCCTGAATCACTCTCCAAGTACTTTACATGCATTCAGTTTGAAAGCGAGACTGACTCTACTCTGGTTGTTCTGGTATACAATAAGATTGGAATCCACACACACACACACACTCACACACACACGCACACACACAGACCAAACACTGATTCTGAAGCCATACAAGTAAACCATGAGTGAGATTTGGCACAGACTCTGTGAGCTATTCCTTTCGTTGTCGACCAGGGATAAATCAAATCTTTATAAATCTGTTTAAGGATTTTTATATTTCCCCTTTTGGCCCGAAGCCTGGATTTCGGTCACTCTACTAGGTAGACCTGGGCCAGCTGGACAGCACGAGCAGGACCTCAGGGACAGACACACGGCATAAGTCCTATCATTACAAATAAAGTCTTTAAACGTTGAGAGAAAAAATATATATTATTTTAAATGAAAATCCCTTAACCATAAACAAGTTCTTGTAGGCCTACAGTAGAGCTAGCACACATCCGCATCCAGAAAAATCCCAGAAAATTAATGAGTGTGGTTGTGATGGGTGCCCAAGGACAGACTCCCCACAGAGAGAGACAGGGTGAGAGTGAGACAGACAGAAAGACAACACAGGGGTTTTTTTTTGTATCAGTGAGGGGTCTGTGTGTGGTTAGAAGACCTCACAGTCAGATGGGTTTGGGGCAAACAGTCTGTGCAGACACACACAAAGATCACAAGCACCAACAAGTGTGTGTGTGTGTGTGTGTGTGTGTGTGTGTGTGTGTGTGTGTGTGTGTGTGTGGGGCATGCATGTAACCCTTTTTTCTTCTCTCCTGTGGCGTCTCCTCCAGAATTCTCCAAAACACCCTTTCGTCTCGGCAGTAAAACGTACAAACTTCCACACCTGTACACCGCGCTGTGTGTACGGATTTACTTACCGAATTAAACAGAGTCCAGTATTTATGCTTGAATGCGAATGTGTGCCGGGAATTAGCGCACAGCAAGCACCCCGAGAAGCTGGAATGAGTGCAACTTTCGTGTTTAGGCGTTATATTAATAATAAAAAAGAAAAAAAGAGAAAAAAAAAAACGCAACATAACTCCCATTTTCCACTCCCACGGCCATGTTTGGACAGATTTGTACTCAAACACCAAATACTACCTCCAGGCCTTTCTCCCTTCTCTTTCTCTCACACACTCCTTTTCTTTTTCTCGGTTTTGCTTGCTTTACCATCACGACTGTTTCTTTATCCAATTTCTGGCCCAAGTTGCCCACTTGAATCTCTGCCACCCTGCAAGTTATAGCAATCATTAACCAAAAGGAGAGACGAGGCAAGCTAGGCCGAGCGTGTGAAGCAGCCAGAGGCTTGTGATCAGTACGTACAAGAAGCTCTGGGCGTCCACATCTCCAGCCTGAGGGCCGGAAGGTCTGCTTGTCCGCCTTTACAAGGCCACGAGCGGGTTTTATGAAGTGTCACCGTGCAAAGCCCTTGTTTAAAAGCTACAGGGGAGTAAATGGGAATTCTCAGAGCAGTTATCACAAATTAGAAAGCTCAAGGGGGCACATATGCTTTCTGCCCCCAATATCAATGCTGATGAAGCGTGTAAAGCACTATTTCTACTTGTCTCTCAAGTCATTCTGGAGTTTAATAACATCTTAGTGAAAAATTGCACAGCAGAAAAAAAGATGGTTGTGAGAAAATGTTGGGGAAAAAGACCTTTTTTTTTTTAGGTTTGTAAGATACGCAAGCAGCATTCATTTCAGAAATGATGAGAGGGTTACTCACGTTTAAGCCTCACAAGTTTTCTGCCAGGCATCTGTTCTGATGTGTGTTGCAAATCAAATGCGAGAAAAACTGGCATGCGTTATGACAGAAACGAGTACAGCAATCTGTCTTTGTTTTGCATCCCAAATGGAGCAGAGGAAGGCAGAAAAACGAATAATATTATGCACGTTATGCACTATTTAAGTATTTGTGTGATCTAGCTTGATGGAGCAACAAAATACCGCAACATAGGAATGACGGCACCTGAAACCGGAGAACTTTACACCACAATGATTGGCAATAAGTTACATTTCACTTACTTCTAATAAAAAAAATCACTCTCAATTTAGATCTTCATGCAGTGAACTTTAGGAGTCCAGGAACCACTTTGATTACTTTGCTAAATAGATACAGTACTGGTGAATGATACAGAACATCGCAATTTATGTACATGACCATTCATCGACCTCATCTGGATATCGTAGAATTGCAGTATGATGATGTTTATATGACTATAAACCCAATACTCTAGCTTAAGAGTTTTTTGATCACTTTTTATTATGATGTAGTTCCAGACAATACAGTGGTTCAAGACATATGCATTTACAAATATTAAAAAAATAACCTCATATACAGAAAATGCACTTTATGTTACCTTTCCTTCATTTCATTCATCTTCAGTTCCTCTCCTTGGTTATTTTTTAGTGATTCACGATTCCAGTTTATTGAAAATAAGTAAGTGGCATTAATTCACACCTAGAGGCAATTCACCACAGTCATATTTGGCTACCAGACTGTTTCCTCCATACAGTAACATAAATGATTTCATGCCTGCTCAGTAGGCTTGTAGCAGAACAGTTTACTTCTTCATCCTCATTGGAGTCAAAACTAATTTTCTCAGAACTAATTACTAGTAACAAAGTCCCATCCACCTTAACTATAGAAGTTTGGGCTGTTTATCAATGTGGTTAGGTGGTTTAGATGGTATATTTGTCATGGATAGACCAGGTGTCAGAAATCGGGAGTAAAATATAATTTTCTTTTATTGTTCAAACATACACACAGAAGAGTTTGAGATGTGACTGGAGCAAATGGTACACTTAACTGAGTGCTCCTTAGAAGAGTAGCCAGGAAAATGGAAGCATCGAAGCACAGGGAACCAGAGGGGTAGGGAGTCCAGGTGATCTATGGTTGTAACTGGTAGATCGGTATGAAAGAAGGGGAATAGGGACCTTATAAAGGGGACAGGTAAATGGAGGACAGGTGTAGGTGATTAGTAGAAGGAGGACATGTGTAGGTGATTTGTAGGAGGGAGAGGCTGTGTGAGAGTGTGAGCATTGGAGGGAGGCATGACTGGTGGCTCCCTGACAATATTATTTTTTTATATATATTTATTTCTGTTATTTAGTACTATGTACTATGTACTGTATATATATATATATATATATATATATATATATATATATATATATATATATATATATATATATATATATATATATACTGTATATACTGTATATATACATACATACACAGGTAGAAAAATAAGTATTTGAACACCCAGCTATTTTGCAAGTTCTCCCACTTAGAAATCATGGAGGGGTCTGAAATTGTCATCGTAGGTGCATGTCCACTGTGAGAGACATAATCTAAAAAAAAAATCCAGAAATCGCAATGTATGATTTTTGTAACTATTTATTTGTATGATACAGCTGCAAATAAGTATTTGAACACCTGAGAAAGTCAATGTTAATATTTGGTACAGTAGCCTTTGTTTGCAATTACAGAGGTCAAACGTTTCCTGTAGTTTTTCACCAGGTTTGCACACACTGCAGAAGGGATTTTGGCCCACTCCTCCACACAGATCTTCTCTAGTTCAGTCAGGTTTCTGGCCTGTCGCTGAGAAACACGGAGTTTGAGCTCCCTCCAAAGATTCTCTATTGGGTTTAGGTCTGGAGACTGGCTAGGCCACACCAGAACCTTGATATGCTTCTTACAGAGCCACTCCTTGGTTATCCTGGCTGTGTGCTTCGGGTCATTGTCATGTTGGAAGACCCAGCCTCGACCCATCTTCAATGCTCTAACTGAGGGGAAGGAGGTTGTTCCCCAAAATCTCGCAATACATGGCCCCGGTCATCCTCTCCTTAATACAGTGCAGTCGCCCTGTCCCATGTGCAGAAAAACACCCCCAAAGCATGATGCTACCACCCCCATGCTTCACAGCAGGGATGGTGTTCTTGGGATGGTACTCATCATTTTTCTTCCTCCAAACACGTTTAGTGGAATTATGACCCAAAAGTTCTATTTTGGTCTCATCTGACCACATGACTTTCTCCCATGACTCCTTTGGATCATCCAAATGGTCATTGGCAAACTTAAGACATGCCTGGACATGTGCTGGTTTAAGCAGGGGAACCTTCCGTGCCATGCATGATTTCAAACCATGACGTCTTAGTGTATTACCAACAGTAACCTTGGAAACGGTGGTCCCAGTTCTTTTCAGGTCATTGACCAGCTCCTCCCGTGTAGTACAATTTTGTCTCTAGTGTCTTTGGACAGCTCTTTGGTCTTGGCCATGTTAGTAGTTGGATTCCTACTGATTGTATGGGGTGGACAGGTGTCTTTATGCAGCTAATGACCTCAAACAGGTGCATCTAATTTAGGATAATAAATGTAGTGAAGGTGGACATTTTAAAGGCAGACTAACAGGTCTTTAAGGGTCAGAATTCTAGCTGATAGACAGGTGTTCAAATACTTATTTGAAGCTGTATCATACAAATAAATAGTTTAAAAATCATTGTGATTTCTGGATTTTTTTTTTTTTTTCTGTCTCTCACAGTGGACATGCACCTACGATGACAATTTCAGACCCCTCCATGATTTCTAAGTGGGAGAACTTGCAAAATAGCAGGGTGTTCAAATACTTATTTTCCTCACTGTATATATATATATATATATATATATATATATATATATATATATATATATATATGCAGTGTATGGACACAGTTAGAACTGAACCTAATAAGAGCCTGATTTGTATAAGTTGTAGGCTGATTTATCTTAAGTTGTAATCTAGGGTAACAGTGTAGATGTATTCATTGATAGAGACTCTAAGCACTTTTGTACGTCGCTCTGAAAATGCTAAATGTCGCAAATGTAATTGTAAATGTAAATGTAAGTATGCGCACAAGAAATCAATCTCATACACACACACATGCACACACTACTCTGGAGGAAGATGTCAAATCAAGTATTCATGTAGAGTGTGGTTTTCTGGGATACAGTCAGCATTTCAATACATCCCAAAGATGTTCAATAGGGTTGAGGTCAAAACTATAAAGCCGGCAAATCAATATCTTCCACCCCAACCCATGTAAGCCATATCTTCATGTTGCTGGCTTTGTGAAAGAGAACCACATATAGCTGGAAAAGTCATATTTACATAAACCATACATCGTGAATACATTATAGATTTGTGCATGTTGAAAACTGTTAATTAAAATACAAGTAGAAACTGGTAACAGTGACACCATGTAGTGTGAATTAGTGAGCAATTAGATCATTCCTCTTAAAAAAAAAAAACGTTTTACATTCCACATTGCAGCTGGCAGATCATAAACCCTGTTGTATAAGACACACACTATGAGACACACACTACTCTATTTCTCTCTCTCTCTCTCTCTCTCTCTCTCTCTCTCTCTCTCTCTCTCTCTCTCTCTCTCTCTCTCTCTTAGATTTTCACATACGCTCAGTTTTTTCTTATTTTCTGCTCTTATGGCCAAGTGAATGTCGATGGGCTATAAAAACAAATTTCTAATTGCTTGATTCATAAAACTAGGTCATAAATACTTTCCCATCCACACAGAAGACAGTTATATAGCACGGTTAGCCCTGAAGCGCTTCTCCGTCATAACATGATGACACTAAGCAACTTTTCCACTACCTGCTTTTGCTATTTAGGACGTTTACAAATGGAGCAGTTGTGTGGTCGTGACTTACGCCTCTTTATCGCTTGCTAATGGCACTGCGAATGTGTTTTCTTGCACATTCTCTGTCAATGAGATGTCACTGGGGGAGACCTGTGTTAATGAAAACCATGTGCTAAAAAACTTCCTTTTCGTTTCTCCTCCATGTTGGGTGGAAACGTATCATAATTTTTTGTTCAAATATTTTAACTCTTGTGTAAACAATTTTACAATCGCTAATCTTGTACTCATTTCACTATGTTCTCCCATTTTCACATACTTTATAATAAATCTTGCATCCAACCTGTGAAATAAAGAACATAACAGTAGATAGATACAACTGAACATATCGAACATATATTTTACAGATATACAGCATAGCTACATTTTACAATAGAATTTAGTCATTTAAATATTTCATGATGTTATTTTATATATATATATATATATATATATAAATATATATATATATATATATATATATATATATATATATATATATATATATATATATATATTTTTTTTTTGCATTAATGCATTAATCCATTTAGCATCTTGTGTTTGAAACACTCTTTTCCGTCACTTTTTGAAAATTTTCATTTTATAGTTTTGTGTCCCACAACATTCACTTAACCCTGTTACCTGAGCATGTTTATCCCTATACTCAGCAGAAAGTTTCACCATTCAAATTTGGTTTGAAAAAGGAGATTACAAAGTCATTATAATGTCTTTAATGATTTTGTTTGCTACTAAATGGATGCAACTTAAGTGCAATTTTTGTGTGATAATTCTGTACAAACATCATGACCCTGTTACCCTGATGATCTATCTATCTATCTATCTATCTATCTATCTATCTATCTATCTATCTATCTATCTATCTATCTATCTATCTATCTATCTATCTATCTATCTGTCCGTCCGTCCGTCCGTCCGTCCGTCCGTCCGTCCGTCCGTCCGTCCGTCCGTCCGTCCGTCCCCAGGAAAACTAGAATTGTTTGGGAAAAATGAACAGAAATGCACAGGGTAATTTCATGAGGTTATACTGCTGCTGTGGCTACAGTGAAAGGAGACTTGTTGAATTGTGTTCATGGAGTTTCTTGCTTTATTAATGGCATTCATTCTCACTGCATGAGATACCTGTCTGTGATGCAGCGCTCTGTTATACAGTGTTTCTGTATAGTATTGATGGTTTTATATAGCCGTGGCATTATAATGGTATTAAGTGGTGGGTTGGTTCAGGTAGGACACTACTTTTTCTTATATTTCATGTTGTAATTCTTTTTGTTTTATATTTTAATTGGAGAAATAGTCATGAACAGTTTTTAAAGTATTAAAAAGACAATCAGTGAGTCTGTGTATAATGGATTTCATCCACTGTAGCATGTTAAAAAGTTTGATGTGCTAGTGAAATTCGAATTAGACAGTATTTCTGGCATTGAGAACGTAGCTGATGTCTGTGGAGCAGAATAAGAGCCAGATATCATTTTCCATTTTCAGATAAAGTTAAAAAAAAAGAGTGTTTTGAGACATAGGAGGGCGTGTAGTCCTGCAGATCTCAGTGTGTTTATCCATGTCACAGTCTATCAGCGGCTGACCATGAATAAGGAAGGGGAGGGGGACGGGGTGGCTGTTTTTGTTTCCGTGGCCCCCACTTTTCTGTCTCTTTTTCTATTTCCCTCATACACACACTCACACACACACACACACACACACACACACACACACACAAACAAACCACACCAAGCATGTTGTGCTTACGGCGGTCAGAGGCCTCCCTGTGGGTGGTCTGGCCCCAGCGCATGTTTATGATCTAAACCGACCTAATCTGGGTGGCTTGTTTAAGGGAATTGAGAATGATTTATAAGAGCTGCTTGGGCCAAAGGCGCAGGAAATCAGGAGGAAATCGAGCCCTGTGGTAGCTGTGCGACTTCTGCGGCTTGATCCGTCAGTCTCACTTTTCCGCTCACCTTCACAAACGCTGCACTGGCCCCCTTTCAAACCCAAGGTTTGAGAGAATTTGCTACGGCTGCACTACGCATTTGCATAGTTATAATCATATTTTAGACTAGATTGGAGCAGTGGGAGATTTTGGGATGTCGAGAAAAAAAGATGACATGTAACTTGCAGGTTCAGATTTGGGTTCTAGAGGATGGAGTGGAAATGTAAACACTGTCAATGAGCCACTGTCTGGCCCCTGAGCAAGTTTCCCTTGTCCAGAGATTTCTTTGTATAAAAAGCACCTGCCATTACATACATTGTAAAATGTAAATATAAGATCATCTTTCACACACATTCTGTTCTTCCAAATAGATTTAAAAACACAGATATGTGTGTGTGTGTGTGTGTGTGTGTGTGTGTGTGTGTGTGTGTGTGTGTGTGTGTGTGTGTGATACGTGTATGTGCGCAGCAAGTCTCACCTCATGCTCTTCTTTCAAAGACATTCGTATGAATTTGAGATCACTGTATGAATTAGGGACTACTTCAGAGACCAGGGTGGCATATGAAATGCATTTCTTTCGTACCGCTGCATGTCATCATAAAGATAATTAACAAGAACTTGTGTTTTTCATTCCTCCTGAGCCCTGCAGAGCATGCTGTGGTCAC
>NC_139578.1:7341607-7544107 GCF_946808225.1 Silurus aristotelis
GTGTTTTTTTATCCAGGTGGGTGAGGGCTGAATGAAGAGCTATGAAAACTACATTCTCTGTCGACCTGTTCAGGCAAACTGGTGTGGGTCCAGTGTAGGTAGTAGGTGAGTTGATCCCGGTATGCAGCCTTGCATGTGTCCACTCTACTAAATGCTGAATAGAAATGTGTTGTGGAGCGTGATAGTGGATTGTGAGCAGAAGAAGATTTAGCAATTGAGGGTCCTTTGCCTTGATTAAAACGAGCAAAAAAGTGATTGAGTTTCTCCGCTAGGAAGGCACTGCTGGTTTGTAGAGATTGTGGTGTTGGTTTATAGTCTGTAATGGTCTGGATGCGTTTCCACATGAGTGGCCATACCTTCACTGTCTTCACAGCTGGTTTCACCCATTTGATCATTGATGTGTATTTGCGTAGGTGATCAGACTGTCCCATATGTGGGAGGGGAATGGCTGTGTATGCCTCAGGTATGTTTGTTTATACTTGATCCAATGTGTTGTCCCCTCTGGTAAAAACTTTGTAGTACAGACCTTAGGTTGGAGGGGTTGAAGTCTCCAGCAACGATGACAGCTCCTTTTGGGATGTGTAGACTGTTGTTTGTTGTTTGCAGTTCCTCCGTTGCTAGCTTAGCATTAGCAACCAGAGGAATGTACACTGCAGTCACAACAATGGCTAAGAATTCTCTCTGTAAATAGAAGGGCCTGCACTTAATCATCAAATACTCTAAATGAGCAGAGCAATGACTTTCAGCGGACCAAGTTTTGTTAACATAAATGTACAGACCACTATAAACTTCCTATTCCTATAAATGAACAAATTATGCAATGTAATTCTTTAAGCCTGAGGCAGAGGCATTTTGTACCATGAAAAATACCATAAAATAATCATCTACACTCAAAAATAAACAGATGGTAAAAAGTTTTTGCTGGACTTTTTCCACAGAGCTGGGATTTAATTAAATAATTTGTTTGTTTGTTTGATTGATTGTTTGTTTACAATAATAATAACAATAATTGAAATAGTTATAATATAATATAATTGTAATAGTTATCCTTTTAGAATCACTATCCTGCACTATCCTGGGAACACTGGGTAGCTGCAACACACCCCGAATGGCATGCCAGTTTTTTGCAGGACACCATGTACTCACACTTACACACAAACAAACACACACCAACACACATTTACAATGAGACGCTCACTCTCACCCAGAGGCAATTATGCGTCGCCAATCTGTCTATGAGCCTGTGGTGGGAGAAAACTGAAAAACCCAGAGAGAGCACACATGGAGAGAATTATGCACTAAACGACAGTATTTGATTAAAACAGCTATGATGATGATGTTGATGATGATGATGATGTTGATGATTGTTTTTATTATTATTATTATTATTATTATTATTATTATTATTATTACCTAAATGGCAACTAAGTCATTAATTAAATTAATACACAGACAGACCGACAGACAGGCAAAGCAAGTGGTCTGGATGAGGGCCAGGTATGTGAAGGATAGACAGGTACTCCAGCACTATTCATGACTACACCATCTCACTTATAATTGCCTCCCAGTGCTTCCCCAAGGGCATAACTCTGTCAACATCACCACCTTCCAACAACGCTGAGGCCTACACACACACACACACACACACACACACACACACACACACACACACACACACACACACACACACACACACACACACACACACACACACACACACACACACACACACACACACACACACACACACACACACACACACACAGTCCCAAAATACATCAACATAACACAAAAACATATCAGGCCTGGGTGTATTAGCCAAGAAAATTTCACTTTCAAATATC
Source organism: Silurus aristotelis (assembly GCF_946808225.1). Lineage (NCBI taxonomy): Eukaryota > Metazoa > Chordata > Actinopteri > Siluriformes > Siluridae > Silurus > Silurus aristotelis. The sequence goes on from NC_139578.1 coordinate 7,343,452, forward strand.
TTGACTTGATATTCATGCTGACCTGATATCTGGTATCAATCAAAGTGATTATAATGATTATAAAGAGATTTGCATAAAAGAAATCTAAACTATATCTCCCGATTCTGTCTCTATTAATAAGCATATCATTTTAGAGATCTCACCACGAAAGACGAAACCATTACCTTAGAATTCCTCTGAGACTTTACCTCTTTGACCGAGCTGCAATGCAGGATGAACACGATCCGGCTTCAGATGTCTATCTATTATTTGTTTTCAGCCGTTGCATTATGTGGTGTGTAAGTCAGTAAGGTAGGCGTCCAACTGTACATAAGTGATAGCAGTGCTTAATGGACAGAGACTGGTTTCCCCCTTATCATTGATTGGTCAGTTCCTGTTCATGCTTTCCAGGAAAGAGCAAAGCCTTATCTCAAACGGTGTCTGCTCGAAAGAAAGTTAGCAATCAATTACTTTAACACTAGAGTTAGTGGCTTGGGGGAAGACAGCGGGCGGAGTGACCCCCCTCCGGTGCCTCCTGTTTAACAAGCACATTATGGTGTGCTGCAGATAAACCTGACAGACTGCCTTCATCCAGGAACTTCTTGCTAGACACAAACACACACACACACACACACTCACACGCACCTGTCATGGCCCAGACTTGCATAGCCGCTTGACAGCTCCAGAAGTGACAATCCCCTGCAGTTCTGCAAGACTAAACAGTGAGTCTGTGAGTCACTAACACAAAGCTGAAATTCCGACGTTAGCAACACGAGAGCGATGGAAGCACAAACCGCATTCTGCACCTCCCTCCAGAAATATGTGGCTGCTTTGATCAAAACGCTTTTGTCAACCACAATATCATTTCACTTTTTACACTTTTAATGATATATTAATGAAATCTCATAGAGGTTAATGCTATAGAAATGGCTCACGCATGTTGTAAATGCTGTTCTATTTTTACCATGCTTTGAAATGTCATCGTGCAGGTTTTCCAACAGTTGGTTTCTTTTTTTTCTTTTGTTTGACAATTGTGACTAAATTGCATGAAAAAATTATAGAAATAATCTTTCTTTTGTATTTAGAGTTCGCTTAGCTTAAGAGCTCTCAAGCACAGTCGGTTATTCATTATTTCTCCTTATCTTCACGAATAGGAAAGTTTTACAGTTAAAAATTTAAATTATAAAAAGGTTAAATGATGTTCACTACTGTATTTTCTGAAGATAACATTACGCTAGCTAGTTAGCTAACATAATACAGTAACCAAATTACTTTTTCAGCTAAATGTGGTTCTTCTTCAAACTGTTACCACATAATCCAAGGCACACAATTGTATAGAATGTCTTTGGATGCGGTTGTATTACATTTTACCTTTTACAATTTGATTTAGGAGACCCAACCCTGTTACAGCATGACAATATCCTTGTGCACAAAGCCAGCTCCATGAAGATATTATTAACATGGTTTCAAGTGGAAAACTTTGGGTGGCTTGCTATTAAGAGTTAACCTCAATGCCATTGAACACCTTTGGGACAAATTTGGAATGCTGACTGCTCCCCAGGCCTCCTCACCCCACCTACATCAGTACCTGACTTTAATAACACCCTTGTGGGTGAATGAGCACCAAGCTCCACAAGCACACTCCAAAAATCCCAGATCTTTTATCGTTTTGCACTTTTAACAATGAACATAGTCTCAAAGCAGCTTTACACAGATAATGCGGTGATAATTTAGTTAAATTGTTCTTTATAAGCGCAAGTTTGTCCCTAATGAGTGAGTCGGGGGCAACTGTGGCAAAGAGAAACTCCCAGAGATGGCATAATTAAGAAAACTTGCCACCGAATGTCCATTTATTACAGTTAATAAGGTTAAGGTGTGCAGTAATGTTGATGAGATTCAAACTGTAGTCCTGTGACAGTGTAGGTGTCGCCCAGGCCATTGATGAGAAACATTCCCAGCTGCACAAAGTGGCCTCTAATCAAAGAGAACACCTTCTAGAGGCATGCTGGTATGAAGCGGGCAGATCCGAGGAGAGGGGCAGGAACAGTGGTCACTAAATAAATATGTTTTTAGTCTCTACTTGAACACTGAGACTGTGTCTAAGTCCAGAAAACTACGTGGAAGGCTGTTTCATAACAATGAGGCTTTATAAGAGAAAGCTCTTCTCCCTGCTGTAGTCTTCATTACTTGTGTTACCAACAAATAGCCTACACCTTTTGATCTAAGTAGGTGTGTGGGATCACAGATGTTTACTCAGATACTAATCAATGCGAGATTTAATTGGGAGCTAGTGTAGACTAATTAAAATAGGGATGATGTAGTCATATTTTTTAGATCTGGTAAGGACTCTTGCTGCAGCATTCTGAACTAAATGAAGCTTATTTATGCACTTACTCGAACACCCAGACAGTAAAGCGTTACAGTAGTCTAATCTAGATGTAACAAAAGCATGAACTATTTTTCCTTCATCTGTAATGACATCATATTTCTAATTTTAGCAATATTTCTAAGGTAAATGAAGGTGATCCTGGTAATGTTTTTCACATAAGAATCGAAGGGAAAGACTAGAGTCATGATCACACCAAGGTCTTTGGCTGCTGTACACACTGAGACAGAAATACCATCCAAAGATGCTACTTAATCGGAAAAATTACTTCTAGCTGCATGTGGTCCTAGTAAAAGTTCTTCTGTATTATCTGAGTTGAGCAGAAGGAAGTTATCAGGCATCCACTGTCTAATGACCTTTACACACTCCTTAACATTTTTAAGCTAATCTCGCTCATCTGGTATATACAATATACAACTATGTATCATCAGCATAGCAATGGAAGCTAATACCATTTTTACGTATAATTTCACCCAGTGGCAGCATATACAAAGAAAAAAGCAGTGGGCCTAAAACTGATCCTTGCAGAACACCAAACTTTAACTCAGAGAGCGTTAAGAACCATTTACATCAAAACGATCAGTCAGATAAGATTTAAACCAAGAGAAAGATGTTCCCTGTATTCCAACAACATTCTCTAGTCTAGCAAGGTTGTGAAAGGGGTGAAAATGCTTATGGGATTGTATAGCAAGTTTTTTAGTTAATCTATTTGTGTGTGAGCAAGAAATAGGAGAGACTGAGAAAAGTCAAATATGAACAGATGTTAGAAGCTAGACAAAGCAGTGGTGTCTCTCATTCCCTCTGAGGATTTTAGAACAGCAGATTAAACACCTTGTCACACGAGGATGCATTATGTAAGTACTGGTCATGTTTCTCTCACTGAGAGTCACTAGATACTTGATTTGGAAATGGATCTGTCCACTAGCTTTTTGAAACACTCCTATGCCCAGGCTCCTAATAAGGAGTTCAATTGTGAATAATCAAGAGGTGGAGCCCTTCTTCTTTCATGGTAAAAATATTGTTTAAATACTGTTTTATAGGCTAGAAAATAATAAGTTTTATACCACAGCACCGTTGATAATTGATAAATTTTCTCTAACAGCATGGCTCTGACAGTACTTCCATTTTCTGTATTAATGTGCTAAGTAAAAATTAGTTTTTATAGAAACAGATAATTTTAACAGAAGTATGCGGCAACCACACCAAATAATCTAATTTATATATTTTTTAATGCTAATGTTTAATAAAGAAAAGTGTTTCAGACTTCTTGCACCATGTGAAAATCTTTGGGACTGAGAAATTTGAGGACTTTGTGATTTGCCATTTCTTGGAAACATGAGCTGTGTTTTGTTTTATTAAAAAAATTTTGTTCAGTCTCTTGTAATTCCGAGACTGGACCACTGCAACTCTCTGCTGGCAGGTCTGCCTCTGGACACTATTCGTCCACTGCAAATGATCCAAAATGCAGCCTGCCCAAGTTCTCCCACAACACTCCACTGCTGCACTTCCTTCAACGCCTTCCGGTAGCTTCACGTATCAGATTCAAAACACTAATGCTTGCCTACAAGGCCAAAAATGGACCAGCACCATCTTACCTCAAAGACCTCATCACTCCTTACACTGACCACGCTGCCTGAGATCCTCCAGCACTACTCGACTGGTAAGAATTAAGTATACTTCAACGCTCTTCTCTGTTCTGGCACCAAGGTGGTGAAATTAATTTCCCTTAGATGTCCGAACAGCAGAGTCACTGGCTATCTTCAAGCGACGGGTAAAGACCTTCCTTTTCCTGAAACATTTAAACTAGCACTTTTCCAGGTTTGTTTTGCAAAAAAAATAAAAAATCCTCTAGGCTGATTTATAAAAAGTTTGTAATCTAGCGTAACAGTGTAGATCTATTCATTGATAGAGACTCTAAGCATTTTTGTACGTCGCTCTGGACAAGGGCGTCTGCTAAATGCTGTAAATGTTTATTGTTATAAAGTTATTAATAACAGGAACCTACTTGTTTTGACTATATAAAATGCAATGCATGAACAAATGTCATTCATGAATAAATGTGAAACTAAATGTGGAAATGTTGGCATAGTGGCTGCAGTGTAAGAGGAATTCGCCACTTTATCAAGTCAGGTCAAGTCAAGAAGCTTTTATTGTCATTTCAACCATATCTAGCTGACACAGTACACAGTGAAATGAGACAATGATCCTCCAGAACCCTGGTGCTACATTAAACAACATGAGTGTGTGTTTTTTGTACAGTTCAGTTCTGTGTGTTGTAAGGCCTGCTGGCTTGAGGGAAAGGCAGTGATGCAGCTGATAATGGTCCCTCTGTAGGACATGGTTATGGGGAAGGAAGATGGGCTTTCCTTAGTCTTCTCAGGAAGTAGAGGCTATGCTGTGCTTTTTTTGCTGTGCACAGCATTTGTTGAGTGACCAGGGGAAGTTCTGCGCCAGATGTACACCAAGGAATTTGGTGCTCTTGACAATCTCCATGGAGGAGTCATCGATGATGAGTGGAGAATGGCCGCTCTGTGTTTTGCTGAAGTCAATAACCATCTCTTTGGTTTATTTAAAAGTAAAATTTTCAAGCTTTCTATACATATATTATTGACATTATGACATTATGTCTATGAGGCTAGTATTCTATGAGTCTCAGATAGTTTTATTTGTGTCTGTAAAGAGAGGAGACAGAGATGGCAGAAAGCTCACCCTATCTGTTTATTTTGCAAAAGCACAGCATACTGTTATAATTATGAGTTTACAAATAAAAGTAGACCCTTTACATATTCAAATTATGTATTACTCTTATCTGCACCATAAAAAAAAGACAGAGTAATTTAAGTTCGGTGCGGCATTATGAGAAAAAAATGCCACAAAACACGCTGGCGTGTTTCTCAACCCAGAGGGTTAACTGCCAGATGTGTGCATCATGCCAGATTTTGGTGCTGATTTAAGACTTGGCGCATCAGTAAATAAAATTTTCACTGATGAAAAAAAGTTTTTGGGTGGATTTTATTTATTTATTTTATCTGAGCAAAGACAGGACATCGTAAATCGATGTGTGTTGTGCTGCAGGTTTTAATTTCGCCTCTTTTATATTTATTTATTTATATTTTTTATAAAAATGGTCAAACAGAGATGTGCGCTGCATTAATTGCGCATTAATAAAACGTTGCATTTTGACAGCGCTAATTAATATATTAATACAAAACAAATAAAAAAAATTGTTACTCAATGAATGTATCCAGGCTGAACATCCACCATATAGAACACAAGCATAGAAAAGATGATGATCATCCGATGATCAGGAATGTTTCTGTTCTCAGTCATGTTCACATCGCTGCCTCCCTCTGTCTCATCCATGTTAACCACATACTTCTTGTGGCCTTCTGCCTTGCTTGTTGTCAGCTTCATAAACTACCCTACATCTGTGGTGTGTGAGAGCCGGGAAATGATTCACCAGTGGATTGAAGAAGCCACACAATGAAAAGAAATTGTCTGATGGGCTAAAAACAGCACGCAATGAGAAGAAAGAATATTGCCATTTCATCAAATAGATTTAAACTAATGTAACAAGCCTGTTTTTAAAATGTGAGAAGTAAAAATTACAGATATTTGTGTAAAAATGTAATAGGTCAAAGTAAAAAAGTTGTCTGAAAAATAAATAGTGAAGTAAAAAACTGATACCAGAAAAATCTAAGTACAGTAACGAAGAATTTTGTACTTCGTTACTTTTTACCTCTGTTGTATGCTTACTCGTCGTTCTTTCTGTTGATTGCTGTGTCATCGGCAAACTTGATTATGTGGTTCGAGCTCTGCATTGATTCACAGTCGTAAGTCAGCAGAGTGAACAGCAGTGGGCTGAGCACACAGCCCTGAGGTGCTGGAGATGCTGCTCCTGATCCGACCTGACTGAGGTCTCCCAGTCAGGAAGTCCAGAATCCAGTTGCAGAGGGAGGGCTTCAGGCCCAGTCGGCTCAGCTTCTCAATTAAGAGCTAAGGGATGATTATATTGAATGCTGAACTGAAGTCTATGAACAGCATTCAAATTTATGTGTCTATATTGTCCAGGTCGGTGAGGGCCAGGTGGAGGGTCATGGAGATGGCATCGTCCCTGGAATGGTTTGGACAATAAGCAAACTGCATGGGGTCCAGTGAGGGTTGAAGCTGGGTCTTAATGTGCCTCTCGAAGCACTTCAATATGTTAGTTGTGAGTGCGACAGGAAGATAGTCATTTAGAGGGTCTTTGTTTTGGGGCACATAGGAACAATGGCGCTTCTTAGGGAGATGACAAAGATGTAGGTGAAGATATCTGCTAGCTCTTTAGTCCAGCAGACTTCCGTGGGTTAACTCTGCATAGAGTTTTTCTCACTTCAGCCGTGGATAGACAGAGCATCGGGTCACTGGGAGGAGGGGTGGTCTTCTCTCCACATTGTTCTGCACCTCAAACCATGTGTTTAAGTCATTCAGCACATCTGGGAGGGATGCGGATGAAGTTGTCTTGTAGTTCATGAGTAAATTATGTTTGTGCTGTTATAGGCCAATAATCCACCTCAGGGTGGTAATGGTACTACCTCGGCACTAAATATTTTCCAAGAACGGCATGTTCCAAAGTGTATAAAACCTAGCATGATTTTAAAGGTTCAACTTTTAACCTGTAATCTGTTTGTGTAAAAGCAACTTTATAAGCCTAATTATAATGTTTGCGTACTGACTGATGCCAAAGGTGCTCATAAAAAACACTTGCATTTCAAGTCAAGTGGCTTTTCATTCCTCCTTACAACCTGTAGAGATTGGTATGAATTGTGTTTTCTAGCGAAATGACACAATGCAGTGGCACACTACACAATGCTACAAGCATTTACAGTAAATTCTCAGGACAGTTCAGTACATTTGCAGTGCACACATACTTGGAATAAAAAAATTAAAAAAAAACAACAGCAGCAGCATAGAATTAAAAGAACGAGTGCAAGCAACTGTCTGTAAACTGTAGATTGTAGATGTTCAATATTATGTAATTCAATTACACACAACTACATGCGGATGAAGGTTTGCTCTAAATGTGTGCTCCCAGAAGAATTGCTTGATGTGTTTGTTTATCTACTTACTGAGAATAAATGTAGTGTAATATAATACTTTGGAATTACTTGAAATAAAATAAAATAAAAAAAAAAAAACATTGTGGGAGAGCTAACGGTTTAGGGGAAGGAAGAACAGTAAGGCGGCGACAAGTTTTGGCAGAACCAGGTTTCTTTATTGGTTACTTGCACTTTCTCATGCACACACGCACACACATGTCTCTCTGCGCCCCCCTCACTGCAAAATAGAACACTGATTAGGTACATTCCCAACAGGTGTGTGATTCTTACCGGTTGTCTCCCCCGTCCTCGTTCTCCATTCACAAACCGGCGATTGGCCACGCCTCCACTGCTACAAACAGCAATAATTTATTATTTAGAAATTATGAAACTATAACAAACTCTACACTATATGGACAGTATGTATCTATCTATGTATGTATCTATGGACAGAGTTTTGGGACATCAGACTTTCTTTCACAAACTGTTACCAAAAATTTGTGATGTCTTTGGATGCAGCAGCATTGAATTTTAGTCCATGACAATACCCTTATGCACAAAGCCAGCAATGTTAGGAGCTGGGGAAATGGCCCTGGAGCACTGAGGGATAAGATTCTTGCCTTGATTTATGGTTATCTAGAAGTTAGGATGCTCCTAAAAGTGACAAAAATCTCATTTCAAACATATATTTAATAAATATTTAGTTTCTGTCTACCACTATACGGATCAACAATCATCTTTACTTCAGCTTAGATTGTCTGTCCAACCAAATGCTGGTACTAACTTTTAAGCCTGGTTTAGTTTGGGGTGTGATGTAAGGTAAACACTATTGGTCAAATAAAAATGGTGGACAAACCACTGGATATCATCCTTTCTTTCTGTTTCAGTGGTATTTAAATACACTGCAAAATTCAAGCCATTTCATAAGCTACTAGTAAATACCTATAAAAAAAATAAACAGACCATTCCATTTGCCAAAGAATTTTGAAAATGAAATAAAACCATGTGAAAATAGAGCAGAGATAATGGTAAATGGGGAGTGCCAAAAGTTGGGGAGTTTCCAACTTATAATGGTATATTGTGCATAAATGAAAAGGATCTTTCAACTGAATTTCTAATCTTCTCTGACATGGGTATGCTCTCAGGTTGATTATGGTTTTACTACAATAAACTTCATTTTGCTTTTTTTTTTTTTTTTGACATTATTGGTACCAGAAGACCCAGCTATTGTTGTGGCAGATTTTGCTACGACACCTGAAGACCCCAAAGAAGAACACTGTCTTCTTCTGCGTAATTGATCCGCTGCTCAAAACTGATTGAACAGGTCTAAGGGAAAAGAGGGTGGAGCTTATGTGTTTAGAACACATACAGTGTAATTGTTGATTGGCTCAACTACAGATAGAACTTTTACTCTTCCTTTCAGAAAGATCTGAAAAAACCTGCCTTTTTTCCCCAACTGGTAAAAAATAGTAGATGACCCAGCTCACACATGAATCTGGAATGGCTTGTGCATGCATTTTGGAAACTCCTCCCACTTTCCCACATTTAACTTCATCTCATGTCTGTTTTTTTCTGCTTGAATGCTGCACCTAATGCAGTGCCAGTGTTTTTTGTGGGAAATGTTTTCATTAAATGTAATGTGTTAGCTAGCAAATTATTCAATTCAATTAATTTTTATTTGTATAGCGCTTTTAACAATGAACATTGTCTCAAAGCAGCTTTACACAGATAATGTAGTGACAAAAAATGAACATGTTTGTCCCTGATGAGTGAGCCGGTGGCGACTGTGGCAAGGAAAAACTGGCATAAGGAAGAATTTGAGAGGAACCAGACTCAAGAGGGAACCCGTCCTCATCTGGGTAATTATACAGCTTAACCTAGCTAGCAAATAATGCAGTTCAACATACATCTTTTTTTTTTTTCATTTATATTTATTAGGTAGCACTGTTAAAAATCTTACCTGAAAATCATTAGGAACGAAAAATCTTTGGTTGAAAGGCTTGTTTTATGGCTGACAGATAAAAGAAATGAAAGACCTACAATGCAGTGTAAAATGGAACACTTTATTCATAGTTTCACTATTAATAATAACAATTAAAAAGAGATTACAAATGCTGCCAGTCAGTGTAGTCAAGATCAAGCATATATGCATGTTCTAATAAACCAGACAAGTGACAGCACCACTAAAACATCTCCTTCAGTTGTCAACCCAAGACCTCAAGTACTGTAAGATCATGTCAATACAAGCATTACAATTTCTAATACATGCGAGTCACTTGCAAGGAGAGAAAATATTGAAAAAATGCAAAAATGTATTAGATCCCTGCCCCGTGCCCTGTGCAATGCCTTTGCTGTGCTGTTTGATTGCCTCTGAGATCGTTGCCAGTATAGAGTTTTGCTCAGGTGGCTTCCCCAATCTGTCATTGCTGTAATGCATAATCAGGCCATATCACTCAGACTGAATCTCTGGGATCGTGTTACCGGGTCGCCCTTACAGAAGAATAGCAGGCTTTGTGAAGGTGAGGAGAGAATGGAGATCTCTTGGAGAAGTCTTCAGCTCCTAACATACATGTGCAGAAGGCTCACATCAAAGACATCACCCGGTTAACCTAAAGAAGGTCTGACGACCACCCAGCGTGAATGAAAAGAAACAGAGGAAGTGGGTGGTATTTTCAGATTGTATGTAAAAGTGGGTAATGAGCAAAAGGGCGATTCAGAAATGACAGAGTTGAGTAGATTAATGTAGCGCTGTGGTTTGGGCTGCGGTGGCTTTGAAAAGGAGGAAGTGTAAAAAACCAGTCCTGCAGGACGAAGGCCCAGAGAGTGCTGTTTGAAGTCTTCTCAATAGGTCTTGCTTTTCTCATGTGTCTTTCTTTCTTTTTTTTTTCTTTCATTCAGCTTTACTGTATTATATCCACACACACGCATACACAGACACAAACACTCTATCTGGCAATTTGATGGCAAAATTGGTGTCACTTTTGTTCATTTCTAAACTGCTCAAGCGAGAACACGGATACTGACATGCAGGAAATATACAGCATGCCTGAATTACAGAATGTAATACTCAACCATGTGAATGCAGCACACATCTCATTCACCACTTTATCTCTCCTAATGAACTAGAGAACCATGCCTGCAGCCTTTTGGCTTGTTCTTCTATGATCATTGCCCTTTTTTGTGTGTCGCCCTACTTAATATAGCCCTCAACATGCTCCTTTAATAGCTGCAGTCTTTTATGTGCAGGCAAATAGAACTGGGGTTCAGAAACAGAGGCAGGAAAGCACACTTGTCCAATTACATTCTTCCTTCTGTAATTTTATGTCTGTGCCCTTTAAGTCACACCAGAAACCTAAATGGATGTTTGAAATTTACTCTTTGTGGTAGCAGACAATAGGCCCAGTCCCTCACAATGCACACATCGCTGTCAGTAAGACGCACTGAAAGCCAGTTCGGCCATATCCGATGCACAGGTGACTTTAAGCACACATCAAGCACAGGTCACCAGAGCCTGAGCGCCTACCTGTGTAAATCATGGCACAAAAGATTCGCAATCCCGGCATTCAACAGGCCGCACAAAAGAGCTATGGGAAGTATAGTTTCCAGCACAGTAAAGCAGCGACAAAGACTTCTGAAGCAAGATGGCCCGAGGACAAATCATATGACACTCTATGACAGGAAATTTCTCTAAATCGCCCATTGTCCACCACCACATCAAAAATGTTCCCCACACACACACACACACATATACACAGTAAAAAGGGGCAAGCTGCACTAAGGTTGTTTTCCTCATTAAACAATTACAGGTAAAAAACAAACTGAAACTTTTGATGAGAAGAATAACATTTGAATGCATTTTAAAAATTGCTTTCAGGCTTTTTGTAAAAAGAACATTCGGGTCAAACTAGTAATTAACACAGAAGTGTGTGGCATTAGGGTATATGTATCTACTATATTCAAGATTGGATTAAAAGTAGGACCTGCTGCAAGGACAATTAAAGAAATACTGTGGCCTTTTTTACAATATGAATCCAACCCCTGTTTGCATTATAGTAGCTGTTTAAGGGTAGCTGTTTATTCTGTTGAGGTAAATATAAAATGACTTCATTATGTTTAATGATAATGGTATAATGATGGCATGCCAATGAGAGAAATACGCACCAAAATCAGCTCTTTTATAGATTTATTTAACTTCAACATTGTTTAAGTATAAAATGCATGGTTATTCCATAAAACTTCCCGTGGGCTCACCACCTGCAGGAGGGACCGTAAGGGACGGTGCTGTGAGGATTTGGCGGCAGTCGAAGGCGGGGGCCTGCTTAGACTGCTGCCCCCGCGACCCGAATTACGGATAAGCGGGAGAAGATGAATGAATGAATGAATATTCCATAAAATATGATAGAATATATAATCGGTTAGAAATTTTTTTTTTTTTTCATCCTTTGATTACATTAAAATAGTTATAATGAATGTACAACTAGTTACATTCGTTCATAGGGGAACTTCCACAAACACAAACCAAGTTAACTGATGTATCATTTTATTTTACATTATACCAGCTACAAAGCACTGAGCAACTTAAGAACTTTCAGGATGTATTTGGACTGTAATTAATATCAACAATCTACTGTGATATTGTTATTTGTGGTGATAGTAGGAAGCAGGTTGAGAAGAGCCTGGAGAGGTGGAGGTATGCGCTGGAGAGAAGGGAAATGAAAGTCAGTAGGAGTAAGACAGAGTACATGTGTGTGAATGAGAGGGAGGACAGTGCAGTGGTGTGTTTGCAGGGAAAAGAGGTGGTGAAGGTGGAGGAGTTTAGGTAACTGGAGTCAACAGTACAAAGTAATGAAGAGTGTGTTAAAGAAGTGAAGAAAAGAGTGCAGGCAGGGTGGAGTGGGTGGAGAAGAGTGGCAAGAGTGATTTCTGATAGAAGAGTATCTGCAAGAGTGAAAGGAAAAGTTTATAGAACTGTGGTGAGACCTGCGATGTTGTGAGGATTATAGACAGTTTCATTGAGTAAAAGACAGTAGGTGGAGCTGGAGGTACAAATGAGTTTATCAGAGGGAAAGCGCATGTAGGACATTTTGGAGACAAGGCGAGGGGGGCGAGATTGAGATGGTTTGGACATGTGCAGAGAAGGGACATGGGGTATATCAGTAGGAGAATGTTGAGGATGGAGCCACCAGGAAGAAGGAAAAGATAAAGGCCAAGGAGGAGGTTTATGGATGTGGTGAGGGAAGACATGCAGGTAGTGAGGGTTGAAAGAGGCAGATGTAGAGGACCACTGAACACCTCAACAATGACAGACCTGAATGAATGGAAGTGCAATGCCAACCAAATGAGGATGAGTTTCCCGTTTGAGTCTGGTTCCTCTCGAGGTTTTTTCTTCATAGCATCTCAGGGAGCTTTTCCTAGTCCCACTCGCCACTGGCTCACTCACAAGGAATAAACTACAATTATAAGGAACAAACTTATAGGTACAAATTAAGTCACTTTTTTAAACTTTATAAGCACTTTAATTCTGTAAAACTGCTTTGAGACAATGTCCATTATTAAAAGAGCTATACAAATAAAATTGAATTGAATTGAGGAAAGAAAAAGAGATGTTCCTTCAAGACCTTTTAAAAAAAAAAATTCTGTCTTATAAAGACAAAACAACAATTCAGCTGCAATCAAAAACCAGAGAACCCGAAAGTGCAAAGTACTCTGCCTCGATGACTCACTTTTATGCTATGAAACAGCCATCTGTTATAAGCTGCTGCTGTAGATGCAATATTACAATAAATATATTGAAATAAACCTTCTCAGACCAAACTGCTGATTAGAGAACTGGTTATGAAAGAAATAGAACACACCTGGGATCGTTAAAAGTGCAGGTGAAAATGGACTTGGCAGGTCGCGAGACATCTCTACGGCCTTTCGTGACAGACTCAAACAAACAAACCAATAAAAAGCGGATACAGTGGTTCCCTGTTTTACATCCTGGTTTTGTAGCTTTTAAGTGCATAGAAGTTCCAATCCAGGTTTACCATGCAAAAGAAATGCAAATGGAGAGAATGTTTGTTTATGCGGTATGAGACTGCCTGATGTTATATCTTGATCAAAATGTGAATTATATTGACCATTAGCCTTATTTAAGTATGTGTGAGCCAGGGAATAGAAGAAGCCCTGAGGAGTGTTACTATAAAGGGAAAGTTGTTCATATAGTGTGTTAAGAAGAGGCAGCAGTGGATAGAGGACCGAGACGGTTGAAGAGAATCACTATGGCGGATTTAAAACCGGTCCTGCAGATCTGTTTGCACAGGTGAGTCACGCTTGCCTCTGGCATCACACACCGAATATTTTTTTTTTTTAAATGGAGGAAAGATTTTCACAACGGCCTGCAGTTGCATGATAGTGACTGGGAAACTGCAAAGCAAAAGTAGAAGCGCTGACATTAAACGGACATGCATTATGTAGCAGTGATGGGATAAACGGCTACTGTTACTTGAAAATGATACACCCTAATTATTTGTAATTCAGATAGAGGGGAAAAAAGAAACATTTCAGCTTCATCTTACAGTGTGCTTGTCTAGGTCTACTCCCCTCTGGTGGACAAAAAGCAGCAGAGCAAGTTACAAAGCACTTTCCATTTTCCACTTTCCAACACAATTTATTGCCGAAAAAGTAAAAAGGGGGGGGGGGGGGGCTGACTGCTTGCAAGAAAGAGACTTCAAATGCATTGTTGCATAACGTGTATATATGAATATGCAAATCCACCTGTCCTATTCATTATGTTCATATTTCTGTCTGCTTGACAGGACAAATTTGTGTATCTTGTATTAAAGCAGTAAAAGATTTGGTGCTTTGAGTACATTTCTTTCAGACTAACCACTGGATGTTCAACATTTACATTTATGGTATTTGGCAGATGCCCTTATTCAGAGCGACTTACACCTTACAGCAGGATAGGCTAAAGGGCCTTGCTCAAGAGCCCATCAGTGGCAGCATAAAGGTGGTGGGATTTAAACTTGTGATCTTCCGATCCAAAGTCTAATTCCTTAACCACTGAGCTACTACTCAGTAAAAACTAAAATAAGATGTCCAGCATGTGTGATGACACCCTGGTGAGAAGTACCAAGAAAATTGTGGCTTGCCTACAGTCCAGCATGGTGTTGGTAGCATCATGGTCTGGGGCTGCATGAGTGCTGCTGGTACTGGGAGGCTGTGGATCATTGAGGAAAGCATGAATTCCAACATGTACTGTGACATTCTAAAGCAGAACATAATGACCTTTCTTCAGAAACTGGACCGAACAGCAGGTTTTCAACATAATAACAACTCCAAACACACCACCAAGATGACAACTGCCTTGCCGAAGGTGAAGGTGATGGAGAAGCCAAATATGTCTCCAGACCTGATCCCTATTGAGCACCTGTGGGGCATCCTCAAGCGGAAGGTGGAGAAGCGCCATGTGTCTAACCAGCAGCTCCGTAATGTCATTATGGAGGAGTGGAAGAGGATTCCAGCAACAGATTGTGCAGCTCTGGTGAATTCCATTCCATGGATTAAGACAGTGCTACATAACAATGCTGCTCACACAAAGTACTGACACTTTGGACACAGTTTTGACATGTTCACTTATGGTGTACTCACTTTTGTTGCCAGTTATTCAGACAATAATGGTTGTATTCAGCCCCATTCACTTTTTTCACGTTTGTTATGCTGCAGCCTGATTATACAATTGTTAACATTGATTTTATTTCTCATTAATTCATACTCAGTACCGCATAATGACAAAGTAAAAACAGAATTCTAGAAATGTCTGTAATCTTTTTCAAAAATAAAAAAAAAAAAAAAATACTGAAAGAACTTTGAGGGTGGATTTGGACCGTGCTTAATATCACCAGTGTGCTACAATGGCTCAGGACCACAGTTTTCATTAACAGTTTTGCATTTAGGAGCCCATTACTGCACACCTCAACAATGATAGAACTTTTTTGAATGGATATTTGGTGCCACTGAGAGTAAGATGGATTCCCTTTTAAGTCTGGTTTTCCTTAAGGTTCTTCCTTACCATCTCCGGAAGAATTTTCTTGCCACAGTCGCCACTGGCTCACTCATTACGGATAAACTGTTTGACCATTTTTATTAATAATATAAATAAATAAATATAAAAGACACGAAATAAAAACCTTCAACACAACACACATGTATTCACTACATTTTTTCTTTACTCAGTGCAAACATTGCTAAAGTTCTGTTTGGTGTCCTGATGATTTACATAATTTCAAACACAAATTTAAAATATAATTACTTTAAAACATTTGCAAGAATATTGTGTCTTCATGCTCTATTTGAGTTTGGTTTCACTAATAATAAACATAAATTTGCATAAAGCATCCATAGTTTAAAAAACTTAAAAAGTCACAATTTAAGATACATTTAAAACAGATAAAAATGCGATTAAGTTGCGATCAATCATTCGATTAATAGCGATTAAATATTTGAATCGAGGGACAGCCTTAATAAATACAGTATCTACACTGTACTGTACAGTGTACTGTACACCCCTCACAATTCTGCAACCATTTTATTATATGTTCTTATGGAAAAATACTAAGGAAATTAGAAATTAAAAAAACCATACAGCCAGTTATTTAGAAAATAATGGTGATCGGGAATAACACCATTGGTATCTATCACTGCCTTAATCCTCCTGGGCATGAATTCACCAGAACTGCACAGTCTATTGCTGGAATCCTCTTCTAGACATGACATCACGGAGCTGCTGGATGTTAGACACATGGAGTTACTGATCTTCTTATAACCTACCTTTGCCATGAGGTGTCATGTTGAACATCCAGTGGTCAGTATGAGAGAATTGTACTCAAAGCACCAAATTACTAATACAAGATACACACATTTTAATGGTTCTAACAAGCAGACAAAAACATGAACATGATGAATAGGAAATGTGGCTTTGCATGGTTGCAAGACGAGTTTTTATCACTTAGGGTGTACTCACTTTTGTTGCTTTTTTGACAGTAATGGTTGTATTTTGAGTTATTTTCAGAGGACAGTAAATCTGTACTGTTATACAAGCTGCATATTGACTACTCTAAAATATATCCAACTTTCATTTCTATAGTATTGCCCCTTGAGAAGATTGCTGAAATGTATATATACATACATACATATACACACATACAGTGTTGATATATTTTGTCCTTTGAAACTATTTATGCCACAGGGTGATGTATGATGATTTGAATTGCATTGTCTAACTGAGTCCATTAAATAGAAACTCCACTTTAATTAACAGGTCAGATGACATAGTAAAGTCTCTAAGAACAGCTGTATCCCACAGGCGAAACTGTATGTACTGAAATGCACATAGAATAAAAACAAATGTGCATACGTATATGTGGCAGAAGATAGTAAAACTATGTGATGCATCCCTGCTAACAATGGCTCTTCTGGCACGCATGATGGATTAAAGGGAGAGTCAACACCTTCCTGCTCGTTCTGTATTGACTGTAGGGATCAGTTCACTGTTGTCTGTGATAACACAGAGCTGAACGAGCTTACATCCTTCCGTCCTTATCGGCAGCTCCCCAGGGCAACGACCAGCAGTCACTTTGTCCATCAACCTACACTCAGATGTTTAACAACTGTCTGTTAGAAACATGTCTGTTCATCAGGTCATTTGATCTGCCTATAAGGTAGAAATGTGTACGTTTATCATGCTGAGGCTGTAACTGTGTGCATATTTGTGTTAAAGCAATGGTTTTCCTCTTATAGAATGGCACCTGAGGTCATATTGATGGGTACCTCGACATTGGGCAAAGTTATGGTTAATCCAGGAGCCATAATACCATGAAATTATTAAATACTCATTATTAAAAGCAGCAATAAAAACTGCCTCAATTTGGGATAATGGAACTCCAAGTGGAGTTGGAGCTTCCGGGAGCTAAAACCTGTTTATATGTCATTCTCTTTTTTGTATTTGGTCATGACTCTTATCTTTCCTAAATATCGGAAATATTCAGCCTACTATTTAATTGACTTGGTGTTCTACCTCATGTACTGAGTGTTTCTGGGAGATTGATGTCCCATCATTTTGCCAAATAAGGCTTCTACAGATTTGGCCCAAAACACCCTGAAATTGTCATTCGGCAGCCTGAAAGTGTCAATATTGTGTTCAGCAGAGGTGGCAAAAGCACACTCATCCTTCACTCAAGTAGAAGTACAGATACTTGTTTTAAAAGACTCTGGTAAAAGTTTAAGTACTGACAACACTTTTTCACTCAAGTTAAAGTACAGATGTTTGGGCTCTGACATGTTCTTAAGTAAAAAGTAGCCATAACTACTACCTGTTTTAGTGTCACGCTGGTAACTGAACCCCACATCATATTAATATATTAATACATAGTATTCAAAATTTTGTTACCAAATGAATGTATCCAAGCTAAACAACCACCATATAGAACACAAGCAGAGCAAAGATGATGGTGATCAGGAATGTCTCTGTTTTCAGTCATGTTTCATCGGTGACCCCCTCAGTCTCATCCACTTCAGCCCCATACTTCTTGTTGTCTTGTTGCCTTGTGTACACCAGTGGTAGGTTTAAAAAGTCGCATAATGACAAGAAATAGGTTGGTGGCCTGAAAATGCAGTGCAATGAAAAATATATATATATTGATCGTCACGAAATAGATTAAAACTAAAGTAACAAGCCTGGTTTTAAAATGTAAGAAGTAGAAAGTACAGATATTTGTGTAAAAAAATATGAGTCAAAGGAAAAGTTGTCCAAAAAATAAATAGTGAAGTAAAGAACTGACATCAGAAAAATCTACTCAAGTGCAGTAACAAAGTATTTGTACTTCCTTACTTTCCATCGCTGGTGTTCAGTTTGGCAAATGCATAATATTTAATTAGATGTGCAAATCTAAACAATCCAAGACACTGCAGTTGATCAATTTCTCTAATTAATTGAGTTGGGATTTTGTAAATATAGCCAAGCGGTAGCAGTGTAACAGTCAACCACCTGCTGGAGCTCAGGTCCACTGAATACATCCTAATGAAGAGCCAAGCAACTTCAAACCCTGCCGACATGCCAGTCAAGGCTCTGATCTGTTTGTCGAGTTGTTTGTATGCCTCATTACAAGCTTATGGTGTTTATGTGTGTACACTGCTTTAACATAACGAGAAGCTTCTCGCTCTGTTGGTTTAGTGTTATGACCAGTGGAGGCCAAAGCCTGTTTTAACTCTACATTGTGCTGCTATTTGTTGGAGCATCCATGTGATGTTTGCTCACAGTTATAGAAATCTCTTTCACAGTACTATTCATAGACTCTACCCCTTAAACACACACAAGTCCCACCTGTAAGAGCAGATTAGCGTAGCCAGGAAGGGCTAGAATAGCCTAAATAGCCCAGAGAAGCCACACTAAGGCTAAACAAAGTGGCACGGCACTTCTAAGAAGTGCGGCACTTCTGAAAAGACTTTTAAATAACACCGCAAACTTTTTTTCCTGACACACTTATCACTTTGCACTGTTTATTTACAGTGAGAAAACCAAGAGACCAGTGATTTGGATAAAACCATATTAGCACCCTGGTAGTGTGAGAGAATGCAAGTATGTACACTCAATTATCTTAAGGCACAACATTTAGATCAGTTAGTGTTTGTGTAATTAAACATTACGCTTGTGGAATAGCTTCTGATGCTTGATTAGAAGTGCTGATGAGTCAAATGTGTGATATTAGCAGAAGACCCCCAACCTCATTCATCGGTGAGATCTTAATGTAGAGGAATGATATCATTAAAGGCATATCATACACACACACACACACACACACACACACACACACACACACACACACACACACACACAGTCACACAAAGGACTAGTGTGTGGCCTCGGGCAGAGAAAAAGATGAAAGGTGAGGTGATGAGTGGTCTAGATGAAGCGGGTTGCAGGGGTGAAAGGACTGAGGTGTGTGTGTGTGTGTGTGTGTGTGTGTGTGTGTGTGTGTGTGTGTGTGTGTGTGTGTGTGTGTGTGTGTGTGTGTGTCAAGCAGCAGAAAGTGGATTCAAATGTACTTTATATATTAAGCATTATAAATGGATAATCATTTATGGAGCAAACAAGATATTCAAGCACAAGTCTGTGTATGTATATGTGCTTTTTTCTTTTATTTCACCTCAGATGCATAAACCTATCGATATACAAATATGGAAGATTGCATTTTAATACTAAATACACCATTAATTACCACAAAATATCATCCTCTACACCAGAACACGTCTAATTTTTCACTCTAATAGATGGAAACTGGAGAATTTCCTTGCTGTTGGCTTAGTACCGAGCGACCCCGTGTGGAACATGTCCTTTACTACAAGAATACTTCGCAGCTCTTCACTTTCCCAAGATGTAATGTAGCACAAAAAAAAAATGCAGAGGTAAATTCTTGACCCACATAGTGTTAGAGGATAAAAGTGGTTATTTAATAAAACAAAAACAAGTAACGAAGTACAAATACTTCGTTACTGTACTTAAGTAGATTTTTCTGGTATCAGTAAAACTCCACTGTTTATTTTTCAGACAATTTTTTACTTTTACTCATTACATTTTTACACAAATATCTGTACTTTTTACTTATTACATTTTCAAAACAGACTCGCTACTTTAGTTTTAATCCATTGATTGGGATTTTTATTTTTACTGCGCGCCGATTTCAGCCGAACAATTGATTTCCTCTCATTGCCTGTCTTTTTCAATCCACTGGTGTATAAAGTCCTGTCTCTCACTCACCACAGATGTAGACTAGTTTATGGAGCTAAGAATCAGCAGGCAGAAGGCAGTAAGAAGTTTGGGGTTAATGTGGATGAGACAGGTGTAAATACATAAATAAATAAATAAATAAATAAATAACTAAATAAAAAAGAGGCGAAATTAAAACCTTTGGCAAAAAGTTAATTTATCCACGACATCCTTTTCTTTACTTAGATATAAAATGAATAAATAAACTCCAGATAAAAATATTTTTAATCAGTAAACTTTTGTTTTATTTCTGCGCCAAGTCTCAAATCAAACACCAAAATCCGCCATGTTTTACCCAATTTACCCTCTAGGTGGCGTTTTGTGGGTTTTTTCCCTCATAATGGCGACACAAACTTAAATTACTGTCTTTAATGATCGTACAGATTAAAAACAATACATCATTCAAATCTGTAAAATGTCTATAATTTTCTATATATAAGCTTCCTGACTTGACTTGAAGAGGTGCAGTCTCTCCGGTATCACCTAAATAACTGTCCGTGTGGAAACATAGCAAAGGATTTTAATGATGTCCACACATCTCTGCACTGTTATAGCCTTTATATTTAATCACTGTACATATGCTTACATATCAAGTCAAGTCAAGTCAAGTTTATTTCTGTAGAACTTTTCACAACAGAAATTGTCTCAAAGCAGCTTTACAGAAATCAACAGTTAGATGTAATGAGGAAGAAACCTTGAGAGGAACCAGACTCAAAAGGGGAACCCATCCTCATTTGGGTGACATCAAGAGTTTGATCATAAATCTTTCAACAATACAGAACATTGGAGAGTGAGAACTAACATGAGTACTGGAGTATAAGATTATAAGTAATGTTCCTCCTACAGTCTTATACAGTCTATATGGTTAGTAGCTCCTAGTTTTATGAGCTCAACATTTGTGATCATCACAGATCCAGCATCAGCTTCTCCACGCCAGAACCTTTAAACACTCCAGGAGGTCCAATGTCAAAACCACACATGTAGTGGGATCCAATTGGCACTGGTATGTCTCTAGATGGTTCGGGATGTTTGCGAGTTCGGCATCTACTTCTTCAAAGGTCCATATTCTTCATGAGGTGGGAGGTGACTGGAGCTGGCCAAACCTCAGGATGCCTCGGG
This sequence comes from Silurus aristotelis, assembly GCF_946808225.1. Classification (NCBI taxonomy): domain Eukaryota; kingdom Metazoa; phylum Chordata; class Actinopteri; order Siluriformes; family Siluridae; genus Silurus; species Silurus aristotelis. The sequence continues at coordinate 7,364,822 of NC_139578.1, forward strand.
ATGGGGAGGGAAAGAGAAGCAGTGGAGAGAAATTAGCGTAGCTGCTGTTCATGATATTAACAGCACAATTTGATAATGTGCATGTGATCAGATGTTCTGGAGCACAAGGTTATGATGTGAGACGTATGTTATGTGTAGGCTTTGCTAAAAAAGATATGTTTTTAATCTGCACTTAAACTGGGAGAATGTGTCTGAACCCCGAACACTGTCAGGAAGACTATTCCAGAGTGTAGGAGCTAAATGTAAAAATGATCTACCGCCTTTAGTGGACTTTGCTATTCTAGGAATTTACTAGAAGCCCAGAGTTTTGAGATCTCAGGAAGCGTGATGGATTGTAGCGTGTTAAAAGACTGGAGAGATACATGGAGATAATACATTTAGTGCTTTATAAGTACATATATATCACATGCTGTGAATATAATACATGTTTAACACCTCCAAGCTGCCAGTTTTGAGCACCTGAGCAAGCCCTTAACTCACTACTGCTCATTTAGTAAATGAGATCATTAAGAGTCGCTTGGGATAAACACTTCCAACAGGAAGTGGCTATATCTCACTATCTTTGTCTCTGTGTCTCTTTTAGTAAATGTCTCTGTCTCACTGTATATGTCTCTCTCTTGCTGTCTCTCTATTTGTTTTTCACTCTTTCTAAAGCTGTGTCTGTGTCTCTTTGTCTTTGTCTCTGTCTTTCCTGCTTATATACATGTCTAACAAAGTTTTGAGTTTTGAAGTAATGCCATTAGCGATCTATGATGAAAGACTTCCCTGGTGCGATTCTTACCTTTAGTTTCATATTGAACATTATAAGAAGTTTTTAAAAACAGAACAATGAAAGGTCATTAAAATTGGTTGCTGGTAAATCATGATATAACAGTGGTGCAGGTGTTGGAGATGTGGTTCTTGTACCTGAGTCACTTCTCATAGACTTCGAGTTACTAAGAGAATGAACAGGAAGGAGGAATTTTGACCCTCTAAAATCATGATCTAAAAGAAAACACTGGTCTCTTAACTATCGAAAACCAAGAGTCCAATAAGCAAAGCTTTGTTTGCCACTCCTGTGATAGTGTAGTGGTTAGTGATGTGGTCTCTGCTATCTGACTCACTCGGTTCGATTCCTACCGCTTAGCTTTCCCTTAAATTGTTTAAAAAGTTTTAATAAAGAACTATAAAAGGTTCTAAAAATCAGGTTCTTGCAGGAGATCCTGTGGCTCAATTGGAAGAGCTTTACCTCTGGGTTGAGAGGTTGCTGGTTCAAACCCCGGCCAGGGCTCAAAGTTAAGCGTGTGGAAGGTTCCGGTGGCTGTAGTAAGGAAGGTGTCAGGAATGACTGCGTGGGAGGTTGGATGTGGATGGTTTCGGAGGGCGTATGCTGAAGCAGGGGGGCAATATCCGGGCATCTGCCCCCCCCAGCGTCTGAGAAGCTGAAAACAGGGGGTTATGAAGCAAAAACGTCCAAAAAAGTATCGACTTAGTTTTGCATATATAGGGAAAATTTCTGCCAAAAACCTATCACCCTCACTTTTTCTGAGGCTGTGAAGCAGCAGGTCTTCACAGCCTTTGTTCACAGTCAACCACTCCATTGCTCACCACAGAGTACTTTCCACACAGCTTACCCAGTGCAGGGAGAAGCCAGATTTGAACCAGCAACCTCTGAGCTCAGCGGCGAGGCTTTTACCACAAAGCCATCAAGTCTCACAACACACCTTCTTTTTTTGGGGGGTTTATCCTTCGTTTCATGCTTTAAAACAAGAAATTCAGACCAGACAGAAACACAGAAAGCAGGATTCGAACCCTGAACCCCACCAACAGCGAAATACCAGTCTTAACCCACTGAACCATCGGGAAGGACTGGCTGTGACGATTGTTTAGCGGGGTCTATCTTTTCTTTCAAACCATCAAAACAAGAATATACAGAAGAACAAGCTGTGAAGTTTGTTTAGAGCAGGTCTATCTTTTTTTTTAACCCATCAAAACAAGAATATGAAGATGTAGAAATCAGGGATTTAACCTACCTCATGACTAGCAGACAGAAAGCCAGGTTTGAACCCTGACCACCAACATTAGCAAAGTACCAGCCTTAACCCACTAAGCCATCAGAAAAAAACAGGATGGGAAGCTTGATTAGAGCAGGTTTATCACTCTTTTCAAACCATCAACACGAGAATTTAACGCTAAAGAAAGCTGTAGGAAGTGAATACAGATGTAAGTAGCACAAGTTGAACCCACATTGTAAATAGCAGGAAGAAAGCAGGATTCGAACCCTGATCCTCACCATCAAGTCAAGTCAAGGAGCTTTTATTGTGATTTCTACTATACACAGTGGTACACATTACACAGTAAAAACGAGACAACGTTCCTCTGGAACCCTGGTGCTACACTAAACAACAACAAGCTACATAAAGTGCATCGAGTGCAACTTAGTGCAAACAGTGCAGACGAAAAACAGTACAGACAGACAGTGCAGACAGAAAACACAAGACAACACAAGACAACACAAGACAAGACACAAAACCTGAGATAGTGCCAACTAGTAAACCTACTGTATACTCTGAATATACAGTACTGTATGAGGAGAAGTGTAAAAATTATACCCGGGACTGAATATAAACAGACACAATGTAGTGCAAAAAACAGCAGCAGTCAAGAGGTGCGAAAGACAGCATGTAAACAGTATAGTATAATAACAGTATAGTGTAATAAGAAACAGTGAAGGTGCAAAAAACAGCATGTAAACGGTATAATAGAGCCAAAGGTGCAAAAAAACACCATGTAAACAGTGTAGTACGGTAGAGTATAAATAATAATAAATAAATGATGGTGGAATGGGCTGAGATGAGTAATGAGTGTGTGTCGAGTGTTAAGTCTAGGACTTCAGCGAGGCGCCAGCTTTAACCCACTGAACCATGGAAGAGATCAGACTGGGAAGCATGTTTAGATGAGGCACAAGCCTTAAACCACTGAGCGACCACTGCTGAAAAGCATGTGTGCTTTTTTGGAGGGTTCATACTTTGTTTCATGCCAGCGCAGTAAGAAAGAAGGCATGTAGGACTGGCTTTGAAACCTTATCACCAGCGTGGACTATATTAAGGACCATGTTCAGGCACAAGCCTTAACCCACTAAGCTACCACAGAAGTGCTTTTTTTTTTCTGGTGGAGTTATCTTTCATTAAAGACCAGGAAATCAAGAAATTAATCCAACACAGAAAGGACAGATGTTTTCAGAGTGGACAAGGTCCAGAAGTTTTATTTACCAACACAGCAACCAGCTCGACCAGGAATCAAACCCGCAAACTCATCCTCGTGGGGACTCTGACTTAACCCACTAGGCTATCACATTATCTATCTATCTATCTATCTATCTATCTATCTATCTATCTATCTATCTATCTATCTATCTATCTATCTATCTATCTATCTATCTATCTATCTATCTATCTATCTATCTATCTATCTATCTATCTATCTATCTATCTATCTATCTATCATGATGTGAGGTCCAGTTAACAGCTAAAACAGGTAGAAGTAATAACTACTTTTTACTTAAGTACATGTCAGAGCCAAGACTTCTTTACTTTCACTTGAGTAAAAAGGTATAATCAGTACTTCAACTTTTACCCGAGTATTTTAAAACATGAGTATCTGTACTTCTACTTAAGTAAAGGATGTGTGTACTTTTGCCACCTCTGAAGTTGGGTTCTCAAGTCTGAGACCAGATTGTAATTAGGGTTTTTTCTTTATTTATTTAACATTAGAAATAAACAGAAAGTTTGTTAGAATTTTTTGCATGCCTCCCAGAGTTCATCAATATTCTTTGGTTTCGTCTTCCATGCTTCCGCTTTCATCCTACCCCACATATGCTAAATGATGTTCATGTCTGGTGACTGGGCTGGCCAATCCTGGAGCATCTTAATCTTCTTCGCCTTGAGGAACTTTGATGTGGAGATGGAAGTATGCGATGGAGCACCATCCTGCTGCAGAATTTGGCCTCTTTTATGCTTGGGAATATAAAAGGTAGCTAAGATTTCTTGGTATTTTAGACTATTGATGTTGCCTTCCACCCTGCAGATCTCTCGCACACCCCCATACTGGATGTAACCCCAGACCATGATTTTTCCGCCACCAAACTTCACTGTTTTCTGGGTGAATCTCGGATCCATGCGAGCTTCAGTAGGTCTCTCGCAATATTTGCGGTGACTGTGGTGTAATTCAACATAAGATTCATCTAAAAAATCCACCTTCTGCCACTTTTCCAGCATCCATCCTTTTAGCAGGTTGTGGGCCTTGGCAAATGCCACAGGGTTTTTCACTTATTCGACCATGGAGGCCATTTCGAGACAGAATCCGACAAACTGTTCTGGTTGACACAGGGACTTCAGCTGACCAGGTCTCGTGGAGCTCTGCTGCAGTGGAAAATGGGCTGGCCTTGGATTTTCGAGCCAACAAAAGGTCCTCTCGAGCAGTTGTCTTGCAGGGTCTGCCTGACCTGGGCTTGTCAAAAACGTCTCCAGTCTCTTCAAATCTTTTTAAAAAATTTACTCAATGGCTTTACCAAGCTGTGAATATTAAAATACTTTTTGACAGTTTCGTTTTGCACTTAAACATTATTACAAAAGCTGTTGGGATTAAAATGAGCCATTTCTTGTAAAAAAAATCTTGATTAGAAATATATTTCAGCGGCACTTCAGGTCAATTTGTAGACAAGCGACAAGACTTTTGTCAGGGACTGTATACTTCTATACAAGCTGAACATTTACTGCTCTAAAATATATTAAAGTTTCATTTCTATAGTATTGTCCCTTGAGAAGATATACTACAATGGTTCCTGAAATGTGAGGAGTGTACTCAATTTTTGTGAAATACAGTTTATCGCATGGAATGCAGGCCCTAGTTTGGACATCCCAAAAGACTCTAGAGAGACTTTTTTTCACATTATTACATCCTTTCCCACCTTCTCGGGCAACTAACTGAAAATGAAAATTTTTTAAATTAAAATATTTGTTTCTAAATGCAAAGTTGTACAGTGTCTGTGTTGCCTTCACTACGAAATGCTCCCACAACATAGTGAATTTGACCAACAAAGCATGTTTATTTTATTATAACACAGGCTACAGAGAATAATTCTGGAGGCACTTCAGTTTTGTTCAACACATGCTCCCATCCAAAATATTTGCATACATTTGAACTTCAGCAAACTTCAAAGAAGAGCACACTGGTACAGTTCTACTACTTTAAGAAGTGTTTAGGCCATCATTTCAGGTCAGGGGTCTTCAACGTTTTTCAGGTCAAGGACCCCTTAGGCGATAGAGACATGGGGCAGGGACCCCCTGAGAGAAAATATGTCAAACATAGTCACTGATATTATTAGAAACCAGTCATATTATGCTAATTATATCATGTTAAGACAGTTAGAACTATGGTGTTGTTGTACATGCGTCATTGTCTATATATTTTCAAATATTCTAAAAAGATGTGTGCATCATAACAGTTTACACTAGTCTTTTATTTTAATATAAATGCAGTTTCATAAATTTTCCTTTTACCATGAGGTGGACTATTATACATTTACATGAACTTCAGCTTTAATTGTAATATAAATTAAAATTTAATTTTATTGTTGTGTTGACAATTATACATTTACAAGAACCTCAGCTGTTTTTTAACCCTTATTCATATATTTTTTTACAAAAAATTATTTGTGATTCAACATTAATTAGCAGACCCCCTGCAGTACCGCATGGGACTCTCTAGGGGTCGCATGCTAGCATGCACAGACTGTGCTAAGAATCATTTTTAAATACTTACACTTCATATTACTATTTTGAGTCACAATCAGCAGCAAAGTTAAAGGTCAGATTGCTTTCACAGGCTACAGAAATTCAATAACCAGTCTTTGCAACTATGGTGAGCAAAAAATCATCTCAGAATGCACATGGTAAGCAGAACTTTAAGCAGAACAAAGTCTTTTGTCCTCACCTGTGATTTTACTCTTTATGTTTATGTTTAATAGAAACATCGTTAAAAGATTTGCATGATCATTGCTGTAAAGGTGACAGTAACTCAAATAAACAATCTTTAGAAACATAGTGAGCAGTAAAGCATCTTCACAAATCGTTAAACCTTTGTGAGGTGAATGGGCTAGAATAACAGAAGAACACATCAGCCCCCACTCCTTTCAGCCAAGGATGGGAATGTAAGAGTCAGTGGACACAGGCTCACCCAAACTTGACCCATGAAGATTGGAAAGTTTAATGAAGTGTGATTTTTGGTGGGTAGATACACATTATGGTAGCGTTAGTATGGAGCCGTGGACCTATGCTGTCTTATGTTAACAGTTCAGGCTGGTGGAGGTGATGTAATGCTTTGGGGAATCTTTTACTGCCAGACACTGGGACCTTTATACAAATAAGGTATTGTTTAAATGCCATAGCCTATTGCTGACTATGTGCATCCTTTATAACTAAGTCCATTGGTCAATTGGTACCGGGCCAGACAGAACGAATAAATAACTTACATTATTTCCGTTTTATTTATTATCTGATTCTGAACGATGTTTTATTTTGGAAAATTACTGGATTCTCTCCGCCACATCTGTCTATGACTCACTCTTGATGCATGTCAAGATGCATCGGTCACATGTCTTACCTCCATCCGCTACCTTCTTAAAGGGGCTGCTCCGGCCACTAACACATAATACATTACCGCTAAATTTAAACCCCCAAGCGAGCAAAATGCAGTTCCTCAGACTACTAGAACTTCAATTTTGAATGGTGTTCTGAATGGTGTAGGGTTAGTTAATTATATGATTATTATGATGATATGATAGGGAAGTGGTGGTTCAGGGGTTTTGAGGTGGTTCAGGTGGTTCAGGGCTTATTGATCATAAGGTTGGGGCCCTTGAGGCTCTGGCTTATTGGTTATAGGGGCCACTGTTTGGCCCTTGAGCATGGCACTTAACCCTATCTGCTCCAGTGGTGTCATAACATGGCTGACCCTCTTCTCCAACCAAAGCTTTCTTTGTTGTGATAAGTACAAATATAAGGTGGAGGTAGCTCAGTGGTTAAGGATCTGGGTTATTGCTTGTAATGTTGCCACATTTGGGCACTTATACTAGGCCAGGAGTGTTGTATCCTCCTACCCTGCACTCTGACACCAGCTTTCTAACTGGCTGGAAAATTAAATCTCACTGTGCTGTAATATATATGTAACTTAAAATTTAAACACCTGGATAGACACTAAAGTCTTATTTTGCCTTTTTTTATCATATATAAACCTTCCCCATAGGCTCAGTTCTAGAACTTGATTTCTTTATAAAGAATAAGGTACATTTATTTAATCAACTTTTCTAATGTTTTTGGATTTTGGTGGTACAATCAATGCTCACACCTCCCAATTTACACTCATTATTAGTGTCAACGTAAATCACTTTTCATAAGTTAATACTACAGTAGGCCTCACTTTCTTAAAATATCTGCTTAGTTACTGCTGCTATAATGTAAACCGTAAGTGTTTTTTTTTTTTTTTTGGGGGGGGGGGGGGGATTGCACATTAAAAACTATTAAACCTTCTTTATTGAAATAAATAAATGTGTTGTCATCTTGTTGTGGTTGGAATAAAACACACCTGCTGTGTTTCATTCTTTGCTCGTTAAAAATATTCATTCCAGTTTCGTTGACAAATTTAAGAGTAATATTCATATAGATATAATAAAAATATTTGAGGTGGAGCAAAAAGTGTCTGAGAAAATGGATATTAATGTTTGATCACAGGATAAATAGATTGTGGTGGGAAATTACTAAAACACTACTACTACCGTGACATCTCATCACTCAGCGGTATAAATCTATTGAACACATGTATACACACATACGCAAACACACACAAACACTTGTAGCATAAACACAATTTTACTCCAGCTTGTTATTGAAAGAACAGCTCAGCCAAATCCTCACAATGCCATTCTGCGATTATAACGTCATTAAGCATTGGTGGATATGAAAGCAATTTGGCAAGGCTGTAATCATGAGATTAGCCTACAGAAGAAGGCTCTCAAAATCGCTGACAGCTTTACCACTTTCGTTCATGTTCCATGAAATTCAATTATTTCGAAAACAGAATAGTAATACATTTGACTACTCGATGTGAGCGATCTCTAGAACACTCAGATCCCTGAAAAGCCTGCACATTCAACTTCTAACTTGTCAGCCATTTCTGAAGAAATGTATTTAGTAATAATGCAAATTGTTATATATATATATATATATATATATATATATATATATATATATATATATATATATATATATATATATATATATATATGAACAAAGATAGCATCTCTGTGGCTTCAAGATACCAAAAAGTCAAGTCAATCCCAACACCAAAGCTTATTTTTTATTAAGCGCCTCAGCTGAATCGATCATGCGAAGAGGCTAAGAAGGGAGAGCTTCCTAATTGAATGAGTTGTAGTAGCACTTCAAACTGAGGTGAGAAGGAGGAAGTGGACACTGAAGTCAGAGTGGAAAAGTGAGTAAGAACAAGTCGAATTCCCACATGTAGGTGTAAATTACAATCACATTCAGATCACTGGAACGATCGAGGAATTACCCAGCGCACCAAAGGAGGTCTGTCCCATCGATCGACCCATAGAGATGTTTGTAAACTGGCAATAACATCCCCCCTGCACTTTCCCTTCCCCAGACAGGAAAGGCTCTGACCTCCAAAAGCGATTTCGATAGATCGGCTTGCAGGACCTACCTCTTGGATCCAGCGCCTATTGGGCGTCTGGTAACCCGAGAAGGAGCCCACCACCACGCTTAATGTACTCTATGGATCCGTCTGGACCGCCATCACACTCTGAGGTCTGGGCTGGTTGGCCGAGTGGTGGGATGACACACACCTGATACATTAACACCAGCTGATCCCACTTCTCGCGCATGTAACCGCTACATCTCGTCAACGCTCGCCGCTGGATATGAAACGGAGCAGAGAGCATCCACAGGTCAATGCTAACACGATTGACCTTTCATCAGGGGAAGGACAAGATGGATTTGAACTGTCAGAACAGCACAGGTATTTGAGCTGTAGCCATTTTGTTCGAAAACCACAGCCTGATCTGTTGCTGGTCCTTCTGTTTCCTTAGCACTAGTTTGTAAGTATCTGATTATGGCTAGAATGTAAGCTAGCCTTAACTGGCCGTGAGTGGTTTCAACTGGTAAGGGTCAAAATGAATAAAGAGCCTATACACACCAAGAACCAGTTTAGTCTATTTAGCACATGGTGTTCAATCTTTTCCACAAAGGGCCAGTGTGGGTGCAGGTTTTTATTCCAAACAATCAAGGGCCACACCTGAGAGACATTGAAAATGCATTAGATTTAAACAGGTAGAATTTTGGTGTGGACGTCCTGGTTAGGATGAAACCAGTCCTTTGGCAACAAGAGAGGACACCAGAAAACCCAGAGGAAACCCCACACTAAATAAACTTTTTGAACCAGGGACACTGGAGATTTTCCCCTGCTGTACCAGCATGCTCCTAACACATGAATGGTAATCAGTATTACTACATAATGCTCCCAACATCTGCCTCTTTTCATCTCATGATCATCTGTATATTTTTGCATCTTTTGGTAGAATACAAAAATCAAGACAATTTCAGTTTTAAATCAGTGCGAAATTGGTGAAATCTATCAAATGAAACAGATACTTTGATAAGATTTGAGTTCGTCCAGGTGCTTGGATCCATCAAGGGAGAAGATCATGGGCACAAGTAATTAGCAACAGTAGATCTGGGAAGAAGGCCAGCACAGGACAGTTGGTTCAGATGTACAATCATTTAATTACTGTCAAATGAAGTTTACAAACGGGTAAGACACGTACCATTTCCAAGAATTATACAAGGACACAGATCGGCTCACACAATTGTCTTGTGCAATTCTTTTTTCTTTTTTTTTTGCACTGGGACAGGACCTTTTTTTCTCCAAAAAAAAAAAAAAAAAATGAAATGGAGTTATTTCTGATCAATAATCTCATACATTTAAACTGTTAAGGACAGCCTCGTCTTCTATGAAGCTTGGGAACGCCACATATCAAATTTGAAAACTGGTTTATTTACAGAATTGAAGGAGATTATTCTCTTTATTAATCTCTTAGCTAATGGTGCAAATGAAAAAAGAAAATATCAATAAAAAAAAATAATAATTGTTGCAACATTTGATCATTTATTGCAGGACTGGGATCAGCAATTTGCTTTCTTTTCTTGAATTCTTTTCCCCTTTGATTATACCAATATAGGAAAGAAAAGAAAAAAAGTCACAAAATATGCAGTTGCACAAATACAAAAGTTCACCATCTCACTCCTGGACAGAGTGTAGGGACTAAGCCATCTGTCAATCATCCGGTCCTGTCTGATCCTTCTTGTAGAAAGAAAGAAAAAGAAACGCATCACTGTCTTCCACAATGGGACAGAATGGTCAGAACATATCCTAAACAAACAAGGGTATCCAAAGATAGTTTTTTTGTTTTGTTTTGTTTTTTTACATTCACATAGACCCATTCTGGAAAGGTGTCAAACTTACACCAAATGACAATGATAAAGTTGTTTATTCCTCATTCAAATGATTTTGTTGTCATCAGGGTGGTTAAGAGTAAATTAAAATCAGTCCAATATTTCCAATATAAGGCAAAGAAAAAAAAAAAAGATGAGCTTTAGATTTGAATCTACAGTTTATATCGTATATCAGAGTTGGGGGGGAAAAAAACAACAAAAAAAAACATACAGCCTAAACCTTTAAAGCCTAGTTCGAGTACTTCATTATTAATATTATTAAATTTCTTCCTGTACAATGAAATACAACTTCAACCTCAAGACAACAACACCCGTTTAAAAATACAGAGGGATTTCTTTTTCCACAAAGACTGAAACATCAGCCCCTCCCCTCACCCACCCGATCCTGACCCCAACTAAAACTGGACTTTAGCAATATATACTCGTGTGTGTCGTTTTTTTTATTTTGTTTATTTTTTTCAAGTGTGTGCGCATGTTATGCGTGTGTATACGAGTGTGTTCTCTATGTCATTAACTCACAACACCGTAAACATACAAGACTATAATACATGTGCTTGAACTGGTTCGTTGAATTTGGTTGACGTCACTAGAACACCACAAAAGAAGTGAAAATTGTGTGTGGGTGAAAGAGAAAAAACACAATGACACTTCGAAGAAAGGAATGAAAGTGACGGAAGGGTGGAGGCTAAACTATTATCTTTTTTTTTTTTTAGTCCCTGCCGGGATGTAGGGCTGTACCAGCTGAAGACTAGTTCAGTGGACTTGCTGAAAGAGAGAGAGAGAGAGAGAGAGAGAGAGAGAGAGAGAGAGAGAGAGATCCATCCAACATGCACACACAGACACACACGAACACACACTCCATCGTAACGGACAGAGGCATGTGTCAAAGCGAAGCAGGGAAGTGGGCAGCAGCGTTATGAACCTGCACCGGAACATGGAGCACCACAAAGAGGGGGCGGGGGTGGGGGGGATTAGAGTCAGAGGCTGGGCAAGAAGTGGGAGGAACTTCTCACTCACAGGGAAGTTCCGAGTCTATACATAGTCCTTACAAGTCCCTGTGCAGTTTGCTGCTACATCGGATGATCCTCGCTAATATCGGCACTAGACTCTCAGTCTGGAAAAGGAAACTGAAATCCACCAGAACAGAATAGACAAAAATAAAAAAGGAAAAACAGGGGAAGAATCTGGACGCTGATGGTGGCTCGTTCACAAATACACGCGTCGGAGGTCTCCAGGCGACGTGATGGTGTTGCACTGTGGACACAGTTTCTTGTTTCCCTGTTAAAGAAAAAGAGAGAAAACAGTCAGTTGGTTGCCTACATGAGGCTGCTACATATTCAATGATGCAATGTAGATGGAAAGATTCACAGGAAAAATCACATATTCTCTTTAATACACTGTAGAATAAAACCCGAACTTGTTCCAGTATGGCAATGCATCTGTGCACAAAGCCAGCTGCATAAACATATACTTATCATACTTTGGAGAGGAAGATCTTGAGTGGCCTGCTATAGAGCTAGACATGAACAAAAATGTCTACAAGCACACTCAAAAATCTAGTGGAACATCTTCCCAGAAGAGTGGAGGAAAATTGGAGTGCGACGCTCTAAAAGCACACACTGTACTCATGACCAGGAGCCTGCAAACTATTGGCAATACAGTGTATAAGAGAAGGCACACATCATATAACCTGCCACTTAGAACCTCAGCCATTACCCATAAATGGCAGGCAGTAAAGAAAGCACAGCAGGGGAGATCACATGCACATACTTCAGTTGAAGCTTCAGAAAAAAGGAGGCCGAGTCAGCCGAAGTCTTCAGCACTAATAAAGACGGCGTGAGTCGAGTTTAAAGAGCACGATAAGGCACGTTAGGACGACCAGCTGAGTGCGATATTTCCACGTGTCAAACAAAAAGACTGCCGACTGTTCTGCATTGCCAATTTGCGTAGCTGAGGACGGACTCATGTCCACACACTAGCGTAAGGAATCTCTATATAATCTCTAGACCACGACTTCCAGCATCCAAACAGTGCCTTCACACGTCGGTGCCACGGCCAGAGGGGTCACATCGACAAGATCAGTCGAGTAGAGGCTGAGCAGAGGTTCTAGCTCAGACACGAGAACACACAGCTGTGAGCAAACACAGGTGTCTGGAAGCAGTGCATGCCAACCTCCCACTCTCGCTCGACTTTTAAGCGCATAAAAAGGATTTGTGCCTGTGTGTAATATGAGGCAATCATCCATCATTGATTCAACAACGCACTTTTTTTTATTCCTTTATTGTTCTGTGCAGTTTTGTACATTCCAACTGTTGCACTACTTCCAGTTTATGTAGTGTTTTGATAAACTGAGAGCGAAATGCCAGGCTACTTGCACAGTGCCACAGTCAAATACCTCATTCTGGATTGCAGTTCCAACTAAACCTGATTTGACTGCCTTTCCCCGGAACCACAGGGTGCTGCAAGTTTCATTTGGTTACTTTGTTCTAGCTAGGCAGGGGTTACCTGTATTTAACGAGTATGTGTGAGGTGCGGGTTCCTCGGTTAGCCCTGTCTGTAACCAAATTACACACACTCGCTTTGATCGAGATGCGAGGAGCCCCGGCGTGCTGCCTTTTATTGCAGCCTTAAGGCAACGGTTTTAATGCCTGCATTAGTAACAAGCCTCGGTGGCGGAGTGGGCTCACCGCACACGCTCTTCTCTGATCCCTCACCCCTTTCCTTCATCAGTGTAGTGGACACCGAGGGCATTGAGAGCAGAGCAGGCAGGAAAGAGCTGATTTAATACAATGTATATTGGAAAAAAGGCTGTGGCTGGGAAGCATTTATTAATTGCTTCCTCGTGGAGCAGCGGAACACACTGATGGACTACTGAGAGGAGATGCTGCAAACAGCTTAGAGCATAGAGAGATGCAATGTGTGCGTGCCTGAGCTAAATTAATGAGTTCCATCAATCAGACAACCAGCAACATTATTCAGCACGGGTTCACTATTCATTTTCCTCATTCTGAAAGTGGAATCAATGGTGATAGAAGAACACGTGTTACGGCTAGGGTGTGCGTGTTGCTAGGTAACCAGAAGTGTACGCAAGATGAGAGATTCTCACCAGAGTCCTAAGCCAGCATTCTTCACAGTGGACATGCCAACACTGGATAGAGGTGAGGGGCGCTGTGTAGGAGTCCTGCAAAAGAAATTAGACTGTTTATATAAATAAAAAAAAAGTCTTTATACCTAATTAAAAACATTAGAAACATTAGAATGTTAGCATAAACAACGTAGTATTTTACTAAAGCGTATATAGTAGCATTCAAATTCTGATTTTGTGCATGTCCCACCCAAGAACACAGAAGCAAGCAGCAATTCAGGGTCCGAATAGATAATTACCAAAATGACTCTAAGCACATTTATTCGTTACTAGTAAACCGCAGCCCATTATCACTTGGACAGTGATCAAAGAAGTGAAACAAACAGGGAGGTCTGCTTAAGTGAACCTGAGCAGCAGGTGGCAGCAGACATCCACTGCAAACCAGCAGTGCAAGTCATTAAAGATGCAAGTATCTGGCTAGAGAACTGAAGAACTGTAAAGCATGAATGGAAATAGCTTATTCAGAACAATGAGTGAAGGCCAGGGATGATGGCAAATCGCATCAGCACCACTCAGGCACTTGAACTTATCAATATGCACCCTGTCCTGTTAATGTTAGACAGAATCTATGGAAATGAAAAAATGCAACCAGGAAAGAAAGAAAGAAAGAAAGAAAGAAAGAAAGAAAGAAAGAAAGAAAGAAAGAAAGAAAGAAAGAAAGAAAGAAGAGGACATACACTCGGAGTGCCAGAGTATGATATATTTGGCCGGGTTTTACAGCAACCCTCTGAGGCTAAAAATCTTTATCTTGCCAATATCTCTGTACAGATGACTTTTACAGAGTCACTGTAGCCTTAAGAATCATGACCAAGATACACAAATCAGTCTGCATTCATTTCTCACTTTGGCATAAGTAAGTAATACGATGTCTTGTATGAAATGTATTCATACCATGCAGATCAGACACTTGTATCGGTCTCCTCTGAGGATCTGCTTCTCCAGTTCTCGGATGCGAGCCTTCAGGGCGTCCAGTGTGGTGCCTGTGGAATCTTCTGTGATTCTGTGGGAGTAAAAATATAATGGAAATGTAAAAAAAATGTCCATTTCTCATTAAGTATCATTAGGTAGAAGTGAAGCTGCTAATTATCTGTACAAACAACAAGAGTCAAATATGTAAACAACTTATTTCATAAAAAAAAATAAAAATAAATAATAATAAAAAAAATCCCCCCCCCCCCCCCCAAAAAAAAAAGCAAAAACTTAATGCCTCTCCCTGATCATTCAGAATATTCTTAAATCCTGTAGAACTGCATCATCACTATATGCTCACATGGTAATGCAGTCTCTTAATCCACTACTTCTCTCTCCCCCTCTATCTCTCCATCTCAAGCACTCACTACTCATCCACTGATGAATGCCCGTGGGCTGGTGAATGTACATTTAACACTGTCCGTAGCATATGAACTCGCAATAACTAAATCGATATGGGTGCCATTGATTGGGCGACGCCTTGCTTGGTGGGATGTTTATGGTGATCCGCTCATTTTCCAGCCAGATGGAGCGCTGATCTACGGTATTGATCGCGCTGGCATTCTCCCCGGCACTCTCCCTCCGATTAGTGCCTGTTCCGTTCCGCCGCCTTTTCCAATAGCGCCATTTATTACAAGCCAGTGCCGGGCCTCAATGAGGACTTGTCTACCTTTCACACAAACACAGTATACAGGATGTAAATCAGGGGAAGGAAGGAAAGGGGGGAGGGGGGGGGGACAAATATGGACTGCAGCTATGCTTCAAGGCAAAATGGAAAGAGTGATGCTTACAGTGGTGGAAGGAATCATTGGGGTCCCCTTTAGATTGAGTTATAACCAATTCAACAAAGAACCACATACATAAAAATGGCTATATCTGAAGCGGACTTAATGCGTTGTCATGGTACTGAGGTGACTGAGGTAAACTGGTGCAATGCCTTCAGTGCTGTAACCCATATTGAAAGCGCAGGTTATAAAGTTTTCAGAGTCTCAGCATGTGCCTGGATCAGTCTTAAAAGGCAGGACACAGACCTTGAGCAAGGAGAGCCAGCTGTACGTCTGGCAGGCCGGACAGACCGACGGTCAGCTACTCACTAATCTACAATCAGCACAGGGACCATAAAGCTTTAAAATCTCTTCTTACTGGTGGGCAGCTTGTAAAAAAGCATTTAGCCTTGATTAGCGTGCTTGCTTATAAAGCAGATAGGGGCCCGGGTGTATGAGCTGCACTTCGCGCCCACCGTTTTCTTTAACGGCTTCGTAAATCGCTGCGGCGCACTCCGCTCGCGCCACTCGGAACTTTCCAGCAATAAAGTGCAAACCCTCTCACACAAGGCCACAACACCATGAATATTCATCTGGCTGAGATTTATTGAAAACCACATTTGAAAAGTTATTTAATCCCTCCGGGTAATAAAAGGGTTTAATCCTTGTTTATGTGCGCAGAGAGGTGCGGTAGATGGAGCACTGAGCTCAGCGTTCTTCTAAGTGCAGGGACACGCCCGATACACAGGTCAGGATGAGCTCACTCGCAAAGGCAGGAAATAGTCCCCCCGGCAGGTAATCGCACTGCAACATGGGGATTGAACAGAGATATTAAACAGGTACTTTACAGACAATACCCTTATTGCAGAGCTACAGAGTTGCTCCAATTTGGTGTACGGAGGATAAACACCATGGTGTGGTCTTGGGAAATAAGCGGGAGCCTCAATGTCAAGAAAGCAATAGCGGCTTTATCGTTTCGAAAGAAATGCAGCATTTGCACATTATTCACTTATCGGTTCATACAGTTGTTCACGTTTAGGTGATGCCTTGTCCAGGTTAGGGTCATGATGGATTCAGAGCCCAGTCAATGAAACTCAAAGCAAGGAATGAACTGGTCAGGTCATCTCAGGGCAACATGCATTCACATAAAAATAACCCTAAAAGCCTGTTTTTTTTTGTTTTGTTTTTTTTATAGAAAACAGCAGGAAAAAAAATTAAGTAAGCATTAAAAAAAGGCCTTTAGTTCAACTCGTACAGTAGTATGTCCAGGGACTCTGCACAGCCCTGAAGGTTAGAAGCCCTAAGAAGTGCATGTGTGAAATGGACTCAACTGGACTTCTAAAGCCTTAGACTGTACTAAACGAGGTTAACATTTTACACAATACAGACCCAATGATGCCAACACCTCCCTACTGGGACATTGTGTGAAGCATCCTGAAGCCTAAAAGAAGGAGTTTGCATTTAATGCAGTAGCAGGCCACTTGTATAAATCTGAGACACTGCAGGCATAGAATTGATCACAAATCCCTGTCTGACCCCTAATCATGACACACGCTCTCACATCGAGACAATCCCACCTTGGAAAAAGCGTGCGCAGTTCTCCTCTCCCTCTCTTAACCATTCACAATGAATCACTGTAACTAAACTCGACAAATCTCATTTTCATTGCAGATTGAAACACATTCGGCTCACAAAACATTGCGGGGGGGGGGGGGGGGGGGGGTTGTTTTTTAGCGTTCTCTGCTGGAGAGGAGTCATTCAGCTACTTGTCTGGCATCTTTAAAGTGCACTCAGATTAAAGCCCTTCACTTTAGGAAATTGGAAATAACATCACCGCATGGCCACATTTTTGAATTCGGGGCTTTGAGGTCAACTCTTGCAGCAAAGCAAAAAAACGTTTTTCAAAAACGTGATCGCTAGCGTTTAATCGGCGCAATGTTTTTTAATTAATCTCAATCTAGGTATATCATCACTTCTATCACAGATACAAAAAAAAAAACCCACCAACTACAAACCCCCGCCCACAGCTTAAAACCTCTCAGTGGCTGATTAATGACATCATCATCAGAGTTGTGTGCGCTGCTCCTTCCATAATGTGATATGGTGTAACAGCTGGTGTGCTGAGACAGAGGAAGCACCGTGTAGAGATGCTCACTGTCATGGAGATAGATAGATGGGGACGAGCCATAAAGAAATATTGTGGGAGATATTAAATAAACACGTGCCTGTGTGTGTGTGTGTGTGTGTGTGTGTGTGTGTGTGTGTGTGTGTGTCTGGAGCTATGCGCTAAGCTAATAAAGAAAGGTTACAGCAGGAGGGCTGCTCTCTGCTTCCTCCTCTTGCTTAACTTCAAACAGCTTCAGTGATTCATACTCCAGCAGGCTAAAATACTTAATGCTTCCCCCCAAACACACGTTTGGTCTAGCTTAAATGTCTGGCTGTTGTGTGCGCGAAAGAGAGAGCAAGAGGGTCTTTGTGGAAACGGTGATGAATCAATCTAACCTGTCACACTTCTGCTGTACCACTTAGGAAGTGTTCTGTCCATCTTCATCCTCCCACTCACATACCCACACAGTCTCTCCCCACCCCCACCCTCCCCACTCACACAAAAGGGAGAACGGTCATCACGGTGGCGCTCGTTGACTCATTCATTTCCAGATATTGTCCGTCACATTGAACATGCATGAAATGCAATTTCGCTCCAAAATACATAACTTCAACAGCTTCTTCCCAAAAGGCAAACATGGTTAAACATGCACTCTGCAACTGTCACGGAAGATGTGCGTCAGATAAACCCATTCCCTTTCTCTCGCTCACACACACAAACTCTTACACACACACACTAGGGAGGGACGTGCTTCCAGTGCACTGATGGAAGAATCAATTGTGCGAGCTTTACCCTGCCTATTCACCAGTTCTCAGTTCTGATATTTAATATGGGGCACGGAGATGGGCAGCCACGCATGGCAGATTGATTCAGCCGCACTAGACAGCTCTCCCGTGAGAAGAGCACTCGGAACGAGGGAGTTTTATATATTTAAAAAAAAAAAAAAAAAAAAAGCATACAAAAATACATTTTGTGCATACCAAAATTCTTTTGTATGCACAAAATAATGAAAGGAAAAAATACCAATTTATGTGAGGAAAAAATGCTGTGGATATAAGGATAGCTCAGCAATCTAATATAAGCCTCTACAAGGCCTTGAATACAAGGCCTCCTCTAAGAGCTGCAGAATGGAAGGAATTTTGCAATTATGCATTAAGCGGCAAATGAGTGTGAAAAGCGCAAGCGTTTTCTTGGTATGAAAATGACTGGACGCCCCATATGTGCTGTAATGCGTATTATTGCTGTGCACTTTGCTTTGCATCTATAAGCTGTGCGACCAAACTTAAAGATTGAAATGTTGGCCGTTTCTTAACAAACTAGCCTCAAAATATCACGAGCATGGGGGGAGGCTGTAGCTTATTGGTTAAGACATTGGATCCAAAAATTATAAATTCAATCCCAGCCACACCAATCTGCCATTCCTGGGCCCCCCAAACAAGGCCCTTAAGCCCATAGCTGCCCAGTTGTAGGAATTAAATGAATGTAAGTCGCTCTGGATAAAGTAAATCATAAATGTTAGACAATAAATGAGCATATTTAGAAAAAATATTAGTAGAGCAGCAAATATATTAGATTTATAAATCTAAAAGATGGATGCCAAAAAAAAATACCAAACAACATAATAGACACTCACAAACACATACAAAAAGAGCTGTGCTGAACCCAATTACCCATGCAGAGGGGATGGCGCTCTCCACCACTAGCAGGGGCAAATTGTTTTGCGGGTGCACTTGTCAAGGAATATGGATGAGGACGTGGAGATGAGGGAATTAAAGGGGCCGGCCTTTTCACACGAGCCAGGTTATTCAAATTCATCTTCTGCTCTGGGCACCCTTCTAGCCCACCTTTCAGTATCTCGATGGTAATCTGTGGCTAATGTCCGATCCAAACTCAAGTCCATAGTCGGTTCAGTTACTACCTTACCTGCTGCACATCTACAGTTCAGGGCGAGAAGTTGGGAAGGTACTAAATGCTGCACATTGCCACAAACGCTTCCATAACCTGGTCTCGCGCATCCCTGGGCTCCCTCGCTCACCTTTAGTTTCCTCCATTACTTCGCGCTTCACTACAACTACTAACTGCCGGTGTACAAGCACTGAAAAAAGTGTCGCATTAGCATTCTCAGGGTATCTTGGTAGTAGGGACAAGGCTCAGCTGCCTGAGATCAATAGCACGAGCTCCTCCCTGTGATCGAGGCTGCGCTAGAGAGACTAGCACATAAAATGCATCATTTATGACCCATCACCTCTAACACAAACTCATCTTATCCCAATACATGAGCTACTGGGAGGGCTCAAAGGGGAAGAACTGTCCGTGTGTGTGTGTGTGTGTGTGTGTGTGTGTGTGTGTGTGTGGATTTGTACTTACTTTTCAATCTCACTGTTTTTGCAGGTCCTGGGCACGGTGGACGTCGACGCGGAACTGGCCTCCTGCTTGCTGCTCTCGCCGTTGCTGGTGGACGGCATTTCTGCAGACACAGACAATCATATTAGACTGGAGGAAAAGTCATATAGAAATGATCCGGTTTTAAATACACCACGGAATGCAGTCTACAACGAAATAAAGTATCATAAAACGAGGGACACTTTAAAGTGCTACTTACCGTCGCTAGCCCACTTAGAGAACTCCGGTGTTATCCTGTTGGATGGCATGCCTCCACTGAGCCAAAAAAAAAAAAAAAACAACACAATCAAATAATCGCACTTGAAAAATAGTCAAATTTTAAGGGGAAAACATCAGCGGTCAAAGACGTACTTTAAAACGGCTCCACGGAGTGCCTCGCGTTCTTTGGTCTCCCCTTGGTCTTCGCCGGAACAGGGAATGATATCTGCTTCGGTGTACCTGCAAACGCTAGGTTAAGGAAATCAGCCCACAGCCATTCAGTTTATATCAGTAAACACTTAATTCCATGAATGTAGTTGAGCGAGGTTAAGGAAGGATACTGTGCTTTGCCGTACTCCAGCGTGTCGTCTCCGTCCACGTCCAGGTCGGCATCGCTGTCATGGCTCTCTTTTGTGCTGCACATGGCAAAGCCTGTTCCTGTTATAAACACAGACATGGTTTGTTTCGATGATGATTAAATGCTATCAATCAGTTGCGTCGGTTGATATTATCCACACAGATGCAACACTTTCAACATCTGCTGAAATGTTTTCTTGATTTTAATCACAAGCGGCCACCAAACAAACTTCAGCACGAACTTGTTTACCTGGGAATTGCAATCTCCTGAGCACAATGTTAGTTTTGCTTCCAGACGATCTAATTCATCATTTTCACTTTGTTGACCTGTTTGTTTTTGGCTACAAATACTAACATTCATGTTTACATCGAACAACATATCAAGAACACCCTGTCTGAACAAACATTAACGTTTGCCTTGTTTTATTTAAAAATCACATCAGCTAATTTTATCTGTGAAATATTCAGAATTTTTTACCACACTGCAATATATACTATATAAGCCTTGCCGTATAGCTTCTAACCTACAATGTCTCCATGTCCACTTTCAGTCCGGTCTCGTTATAGAGGCCAGAGCAACATCAATTAAAAGCCCCAGCTGCACGCTGATCGAAGGCGACAAGGCTGTGGCTTCACTCGCCAGTGTCCCAGATGAAGTGAGGTACAAGTCACAGAGAGAAGCCTGGTGCAGTGGAGCGCAGCACCCGACTGGCACCTCTATAAACCAGGTGATGAGCGCGCACAAACTCCAGACGTCGCCTTCAGCTCCAGTTAAGATAAGGAGGCTCCCAGAACATCCTGACAGGTTCAAAAGGTGCTACGCTTTGTGTGTGTGTGTGTTGAGTGTGAGAGTTGGGGGGGGGGGGGGGTGAGACGGGACTGCTGCCTCCTCTCATCCCACTGAGTGATGTTGGAGTGATCTCCATTCTGCGGTGTTGGGGAAATGAAAGTAAAGAGTGGCAGGAGTAAGGCACACAACCCCCCCTCCCTCTGTAGCTCTCTAAAGGGAACCCAATGGACCAAAGAGGGGATAAAAACGTGCTGCAAGCGCTCCCTTTTGTTTTACCTCTTCTAACAACCTTGTGACGGTTTTTAGTAAGCAAATAAAAGAAAGCTTTTAAGTTTTATTTGGCCCCTATGGCTGTGCTAGTGTATGTGAGCAATGCCTTAGTATTATAAAGCTCCCTTTTCCAAAACCATTGGTTGAAGGAGACGGCAAAAAGGTAAGAAACCTTGTCTAGACCGCATCTGAAACTCCTACCCACCATCCAAGATTAACCGGCAAAAGACGCTGAAGCGTTAATTCGCTACGAAGATGTGGGAACGAGTACAAGCGGAAAGGGGAAAACGGCCAAATAAATAGATTGTCCTGACCACTAATGATTACAAGGCCTGGGGAGGATGTGGCAAGCCAAAAGGAGCAAAACAAAAATTCTTTGTTAATTCAATCAATTGATTAAGCTGTGGATCGTGCATGGATGGTACTAATGCAAGGAAGGAGCCATTTCAAGGAAGGAATACCAATCCGGAGGGAATCTTCAGTGGTGTTTTTGCTTCACTTTAACCATTGTTTGTAAAACATTATCACGCATAAATAGCTAAGTGGTAGACCTTTCAAACAGCCTGTAAACAAAATAACTGGGATGAGGACACTGATGCAAAACAGTGTAGAAGCGAGCACATGAGAGATGTTCAAGACAATACTAATGTATTGGGGAGGTGGTAGCTTAGTGGTAAAGGCATCGGACTTATGGATTTGAAGGTCATGAGTTCAAATCCCAGCCACACCATTCCGCCACTGGTCGCTCTGGATAAGGGCGTCTGCCAAATGCCATAAACGCGAATGTACGAATGTGCGTTTACGCCAATACGCAATACTTGCATCTTCACGATGACAGGACAATCTAAGCTTCTGCTGCAAGGTTATGATGGGAGTTGAGCGCACAGTCACACACTGTGCGTGTTAAACTGCATTTGTTGAGTGTATAAAATACATTAGCAAATCAGTTTATTTTTTATGACGACCTTTGGTACGAACAAAACCCGTCTATTCCCACATATAAAAATTGCACCCAAAACCCAGCACTATTTCCCCATCAAGCACAAGGTTTTTAATGAGCACAATATGTTCAGACGACATAAAATACATTCATAAAATAAAGATAAACAGAGGGCATTTTGTGCTGGGATAAAATTTTTTAAATAATAATTCTATAGCCACTTCACTTATTAACCACTCGGCTTTGAATTTCCACCACTTCCATTCAGTTGCACATATACAAATTTAAAATTTGCCAATGCAAATGCCTTTGTACCTGAGAGGTGTTGGAAGAGTCGCTGGCTTGCTGCTAACTGGACCTGGCAGGCAATCTAATCTGTGCTGAAAAGGTCAGTGGCGCTCTAACTGCCTTTCAGCCGCATTATGCACGGTGCTGCACAGTCTCTCTCTGCCTGTTTCCCCCCCCCCCAGGGAGAGTGTCCTCCTCCCACCCAGTCAACACACACCCAATCAATAAAACATCTCAGCCACACATAACATGTAGCTTTACTGGTTAGCGCAGTCTACTTCTAGCACAGAGGCAAGTTCTGGAGCCCTACAAAAAAAAACTAGTCTTGCTGCCCACACATAGATACAGGCCAAATGTCAGTGGCGCAACATCATAAATGGCATGCGTAAAATGCATAAAACGTGCTGTTTCTCTGTGATCCCCTGACTGAAATAAATATTACATCCTAATCTACATACTGACATGCCATGCTAATCTACATATGCCACAGCAGGAGATGACAAGAAGCTAACTACAAAAAACTAACTAAAAATAACACAGCCTTGCACACAAGTCACCCTATTTCTGTTTGGAGCAGAGGTCAAAGTTCACCTAATCAGAATGGCATTTAGCATGTCCCACTAGAAAAGGGGGGGTGGGGGGGGGGTGGAGATACAAAGTATATATTTAAAGAAATAATTTACAAAGGCTTAAATCGTCCCATGTGCTTTGCACCAAATCTCTATCTCTCTCACCACATCTATCCCTCTGTCCACTGTGGCTAGTCTCTATCTGTTCATCAGCCTTACAGCTCTCCTAAGCCTGGACACAGGAGGCCTGGAGCTCCAGCGTCCAAAACTGATCCGCTTCGATTTCTTTCCTCTCTTTCACCTTTTGTTCAGTTGAAAGTGCTTCCCTTCGGCTTTCTTCCTACACCTTCTGAGAGATAGAGACATCGGAGCTGGAGGTTCAGAGCTAAGAGGCCTCTTATCCCATTGATGGCTCTCTTCTTTCCCCTCTATCTGCTTTCTCTTCTCCCCGTTTTCCTCTCTGGGGGGCTGGAGGGATTCCGCCACTTGGGCTTGCTGGCCGCCTGAGGACTTTAGCTGAGCGCTTTCAAGATAAATACGGGAGGCTTTCAAGTGCTCTGGAGGCCGGTGAGCTCTCTCGCTGCATGATTCTGGCTCTCCATCGTCGTCGTTTCAAAGCCTGAAAATCTCCGGCGCGGACCCCCGAGCTGGTCACATTCCAAATTGATTTGGCCAGACTGGCTGTTTAGCTGGGACTAAGAGAAAAAGCTAAGCTGTTTCCCCCATCTATCCATGCTCACAGCTTTGTTATTCGGTTTCTTCCACTCGCGATCGAAGCATCTTGCCTCCGTTAAGAGCACTGAAGTTTACAAAAGGCCCCTGAGGAGGAGGAGAAGCTCCTCACCAAGTGTGTCCGTGAGGATAAAGCAGTATTGGGGTTTTAGACGCTGAAGTAAACAAAGCGCAAATCCATGCACCGTAACTAAGCTGTGCATGTTTAAAAAGCGTTACGCGAAGCACTAAACACGGAGTTAGCTTTCAGACTACTCGAAACACTATACTGAACAAACGACCTCTTAAGGAATAAGAGCAGCACGCCGAGTTAGAAACTCATCAGATGTGGTGATTTTTTATTTATTTAATAAACTAAGCTGAATTCTTGAAAAACTTTTCTAAAAGCTTGCCACTACAGACTGCGAGTGGGCCGGGACAGTGTGCGAGACTTCTTTTCCCAGGTGAGCGGAGGCAGGCTGGGAGTTATAATTGCATAGCGGCAAGTGGACTGCAGGTCACCGGCACATTTCTCTCCCACGGTGCTGCGTGGGTCAAATGCTTAACAACTTAAAATGTCCACTGTTTAAAATGCAGACCAAATAAATGAACTGAATGTCCTACTGACCAAAGCAAAATCTTTGAATTCGAAGGCAATACAACGGCAACTTGCATTAGATGTCGCCACAGCGGATCATCAGTCTCGATTTCCCCGTCCTCTACATCTGCCTCTTTCAAACCAACTACCTGCAAGTCCTCCCTCAACACCTCCATAAACCTCCTCCTTGCAGCTCCATCAGATATAGATATACTCCATGTACCTTCTCTGCACATGTCCAAACGAAAACCTCAACATCTTCAGCTCTGCTACCTTCAGCTCCACCTCTTGTCTCTAAACCATACATAGCAGGTCCCACCACAGTCCTATAAACTTTCTCTTTTACTTGCAGATACTCTCAGACACTGTCCTCATACATGTCCTGGCAAGTTACATTAGTAATTTAGATTTTATTATTATTATTATTTTTTTATTATTATAAATATAATTATTTTATTATTATGTATACATAAGCATAAATAAGAGCAAAATACTTTTTAATGCTTATTAAAGATTAAAACAAAGCTAACAGTTTTATGATCGGTAATTGTCCTTAGTATCTAAAAATGGCCTGCAAAATTGTGTACCAAGAGCTGAAACCAATAACAAATGCAGGTTTATCATATTTAAATAATATTGTTTGCAACAGCAATGTGATCTTGAGATCATCGTGTTCCAAAATTCAGGTCTCCAGTCAGGCTTTAGTGAACTTGATTCTTTTTCTGTTCACGTTTTTACCTCTAAAGCCTCCCTCCAGCAGAGAGGTGGCTCGGATCCTTTTCTGGCCGCACCACTCGTACTCTTCGAAGCGGGTGCCATTCTCGCCTTCTGCTTCGGCCTGGTCGTCCTCCATGCCGCCCTCCCTCTGAGGAAACAAAGCCGTAAGAAAACACTCGCACACCAAACTCACGCTGAATCAATACTGCTCTACGCTCTTGCATTCCTCTAAGCTTTTACTAGCATTCTTACCTCTATAGCAGCAAGCTGACGGTCTATTAGCGCACATCTACTTCTACATACTACTAAAATCTATTGCATTTAAAGTGAGGTGAAACACGTGCAAATCCCACCACCAAGAGTGCATTAGTAATGCTACTGGATTAGAATTAGAAAGAAATGGATGGGTAGGCATCCTGCATCCTGAACCACTCGATATTAAAAACACAACGAAGCAACCGAAACACACCTGCCCCACTTTGTTGTCTTAAAAATACTCAAAAGTGGGTTCAGGAAGCCAACCTCGCCAAGCCGATCAGATATTCTACATGAGAAAGTAGGAGACCCTTTTTAGAAAAGACTGATGGCCGTACGGCTTCCCCTGGACACTGTCATGTCATCAGACTTGATGCTTTATAATGCTTGCCACTTGTGTATGTGTGTATATGTCTTAATATATTTGCAGTCCAGGGAAAGGAGCAGGCAAGGAAGAGACAGGGTGAACTCTAGAGATTCTGAGGCTCTGGAAAGCCCAGGTTTGAGAGGCTACCTTTAACAGACACTCTTCCACATGCCTATTCATTTCCTCAACTGTTCCTTCCAGCGGAGCGCTGCACAGCGGACATACCTGTCCATCTTCTGGCTTCCGCCGCTTCAGCTTGCCGATCCGAGCTGCGGGAGACAGAAGGGAAGACAGAATGGAGGGGGTGAGTAGCTCCAAAGCGACATAATAAAGTATCATCATGTGCTTTTACTGTTCGTTGAGACTTATTCTATTAACACAAGACAGAATCATGAGACACATGGACAGTTGATTTATGACATGGAACATTCTTGACATTTCAGAACCGACAAAGAGGCCAAGCTGGGCTCTTTATACATACATGAACAAATCCCTACTCCCACCCCAAAGTTCCTCCAACAGTGCATTGGCAGGATCACTGAGAACAGATCCGATCGCAAATCTGTTCAACAGAGAACGAGACTGAACGCGCTATGCTGAAGGGCAGAGAACCTCCGAGGTGTAGTAGACCCCGATACCCTCGTATGCCACTCATCTGTGATGCATGCAGAAAGAAAAAAAGAGGTGTGTGTGTGGGGGGGGGGGGGGGGGGGGGGTGTTCCCTCTACCAGTGCGCGTGTAATTAGAAATTTAACGTAGCAGAACAGAGCCCATTGCGCCGTAAGTCTCTGTCGCTTTTTCTTAACTGCAAATGGCAAGCGGGGACATTAATTTTTAGGTGGCTGTGATTGCCAGAGAGGCTGAGGGAGACTTGAGGGGGGAGAGAAAAAAAAAAAAAAGAAGGGCGCATGTGTGATAACTTCAGGGGGAGGGTGTGCGAGTGTGTGCGCGCGTGTGTATGAGAGAGATGAGCAAGATATGGTCTGCGTCTCAATCTCGCGGCGGACGGTAATAGAGGGGGCCGCTGGGCATCATTAAACAGAAAGAAAAAGAGGCAGATTAATTAGGAAGGGCAGGAGTTTTCCCAGCCAGTGTCTCAGGCGAGAGGTGAAATACGGCACGAGGGGCCACGGTTTAAATAAAGACAGCTCCATTAGCCGCTACGCCGCCTGCCTAGGAGGAAGTGTGTGGGATTTGGGGGAATTCTCACCGTCGTGTAGGCAGTAGGAAGCTAGGGGCACATCTCGGGGCACATCCTTGCCGTAACGCCTGCGCCAGCAGAGGTCACCGACTGTTGACATATCAAGAAGCGAAGGGTTAAAGAGATCCTCTGCTAGGGCAGGCGCTACAGACAAGGGAACTGCACAGAAACGTGAACAAGACCTGACCGGCTCGGCCTAAAATCACTGCTGCACTGATATAAAAACCCAGACATGTTTCAATTCATGCTAGAGGGAAGACGATGGAATAAAGTTTCAAATACTGATCAAAGCGCAGGAAAATCATGCACAATGTGGATTAAAGGCATCATTAACTGTGTTTAGTAGAGATCCAAAAAATAAAAAAAGATCCAAAAATTTAAAGAAAAAAATATCTGTCTTTTTAGATCTTTTCTCCACCATCAATGTCTAATTACAACGTATACCAATAAAGCGGGGAATTTAGTGAAAATTGTAAAGAAATCTCTACATAGACTTTGTTGCAGAAGTATGCGCACCCCTGAGTCTAAACTTCTGTTGTAGCTCTTTTTGCATAAAGTCTATCATTTTGCCAAAATCCCAGATCCAAACAAACTGTAATGGGTTTTCGAAACGCATGACACCCCACTGATTTTTAGGTGGATTCGGATTCGGGCTCTGGCCTGGTCATTCATCACAATTTAAGCCATTCCTTGATCTGGATGTTCGCTTTGGGACACTGTTGTTGTGCTCTGGAAGCAGAAACAAAGCTCCACTATGCTTCCACCACCATGCTTCATAATGGGTTCTTTAGCACCTGACACACCTGCATTAAAGTCTCCGCTGCCGTGTTTTGCCACACGTTTTGGAGTGATTTAGTACATCTCGTTTTTTTTTTTTTGTGTGCGCGCACGCAAGAGAGTCATAGCCCAGACATGTTGAGACTATAAAAAAAACATTGCTGTCATATATCGGGCACATTAGCAGCTGAGCAGGTAAGTTTCAGCGTCGCCTTTTTATACGTCCTGTTTCCTGGTGGCGTCACTGTGGTCCTTATTTTGCCCTGTTTCTTTAGTATGGCATTTGGAATGATGTTCAAAGAGCCTGTTTTGGACATTTTTTCACACCCGTCTCCTGATCATTTGCTTTCAACAAGTCAGATACCGGGGACACTTGGTCGTCTCTTGGCAGTATGATAATGGATATTGAAAACTACTTTTTTCCCCTGAGAAAAAGTGTCACAGCCTCTGAGATAAAAATTAAAATGCTGTACCATACAAGTTTCTGCCTGTTTTTTTTTTGTTGGTTTTTTTACATTTTTGGGGAATGTCCTGTTCCTCGTGACGTCACCGTGGTCCTCATTTCTCCTTATTTCTTGATGACGGCCTTTATAACGGACGCTTGGTCGTTTCTTTGCGTCCCATCAGACGTAAGGATAAAATAATTCGCATTTCACTGGTGCACGAAAATGATTTTTTTCTTTCTTACAAAGACGGTCATAGCAGGGACATGCAGAGAATCTGAAATATTGATGTGCTTGTAGGTTTTTGTCTCGTCCTTTGATACACTTTGAAGAGACGTCCTGTCCTTGGTGACGCTGCTGTGGTGCTCAGTTTCTTCAAATGGGTTGAACACCATCTTAAAGGCCATCTATTTTTTGGCGATTTCTCCAAACAAGTCTCTCCTGATGATTCGCTTTCGACGAGTCAGATACCGTGGACACTTGTTCGTCTCGTTCCCATCGATACTATAATTCTTTAAATAATAGCTACAAATAAATTCAATGGTGTATGATCACGTCTACTGAGAAAACAACTATTCTTTTCTAAGTACGAGCATCATAGCCAGGACACGCTGAGAATATGAGTGCATGTTGGATTTGCTGTTGTTGAAATGGCAGAAGTTTTGGCCTCATCCTTTTTTTTTTTGGAGGGACGTCCCGTTCTTGGTTCTTGGCAATGGCGCTCACTTTTCCGCTATTTGTTCTCAACGTACCTTTGAACGCCATTCTAAATTCCGTTTCGGTCATTTGCGTGCGTGCCTCGGCGTCTCACTGTCCCGTCAGACGTGAAAGATCTAGAATTCATAGCTACAATTATTTTACTGACGTATGAAAAGGATTACTTTGCACAACCAGGTGATTATCGCTTTATTATTTTTTTCCCCTTCTTTTGAATACGTTGTAATTACACATTGATGGTAATGTGGGATGTACGAAGACACCACAAACCCCCGAGATTCCCCAAAAACATTTCCTAATTCAAACCCGTTAAAAGATAAATTCCCGGGATTCTCGGATGGATTGACTCTTATTTCTAATTGATCTCAAACTATAGTTCAATAAACTTCCAAATGAAAATTGGTCCTCACTTGGCATGAAGTAATTAAGAGTCTAAGGGAGCTTATGTGGACTAATGGAACCTGCATCATTAGTTGGACAAACCAGGATGGATGGAATCAGGAGGGATTTGAGGTGAGGATGAAAACATCTACGTACCATTCAGTCGTGTTTGTCTGTTCGCCCGCACGCGCAGAAATGTCTGCAAGGGAACAAGGGAGGAAAAGAAAGAAAGAAAGAAAGCACAGCAGTTAGAACTCAGACTGCAAACTTCCTGTGGAAACACTCGGCTCACGCGCATTGAAGCGAATTCTGCCAGATGCCGCCGGATTGTGCAACACATTCAAACCCCCCCCCAAAAACAACAACACTCGAACACCTACTTCTCTTTTGCCACTTGTTTTCACCTCCTCTTCCATGTCTACCGCCTCCGCGAGAACACACTGAAACCCGCCAAACGCATGTCGCTGGATAAACGACGAGGTGCGTGTCTTTCTTCACAAGCCCGCGAAGGCCCGCATTTTCGATTTAAAAAACGGATGGGAAAGGATTGGGAAAACATTACTATAGTAACGAGCTACTCGGCCCTACGAGCGAGCGCCATTTTGGCCCGAGTCACGTGATCGACGCGCGTCACCGCCGGCGAAAGGTCAAGCGACGCACGGCTGCTGTTTCAGCGCACGCCGCTGGGGGGAGACAGAGTCAACGTCTGATAGGGGGTCCAATAGTGTTTCATTAATTTAAGTGTAATAATATAATATAATATAATAAAGCTATAAAAATGTATGTGCATGGGGATGATAAACTCTCAAAATGACTATTTTAATAATCATCATCATCATCCTCATCTTTACATGCGTAAATGTTCAATCCTTCACAGTAATATCTTAATACTGAGGAACATACTATTAAAATGATTATGCAGAGTTTTATGTTTTTATGTTTTTATGAGTTTTTATTATTATTATTATTATTATTATTATTATTATTATTATTAAAAATAGAATTGTTATAATATTATTATTATAATAATTGTTATAATAATACATAATATAACAATTATTATATCATCATTATCATCATCTTCTATACATTCATACACATTCACTCTTGAACAGTAATATTTTAATATAAAAGAAAATGCTATTAAAATAATTATGCAATAATAATATTTAATACACCAGCATTCTTTTTTTTTAATAGTTTTTATAAGTTATATTTATAAGTATTGGAAACCTGATACATACAGAAATAAAATGATTTAGTGCCTAATTAGTTGCTTTTTCGCATCATAGCTATTTCTCAGCTATTTTTTTTTAGTCTAGTTTAAAATGAGGTATAATAATAATGATCTGTTGCATACATGTTTAAATATGTGATTTACATATAAGTCTCTGTGACATCAATCCTATGTGACTGTAGATTGGTTTAATGCGAATTCTGGTTTAAAAGTAGGCCTTACAGTAAAAAGACGAGTTTTATACATCGAAGTCGAAAGTATATACTTAGGCTTTATAATTTTAACTTCATGAAAAGGCCTGATTTATATCTGGGCACTGAATATTAGACTTTTTTGAACCGACATGACAGTCTGAAGAGATAAGATCCTCCCAAGCCCGAGAGACAGTTGAGGTGAGACCTGATTCCATCCAGCCAAGACTCCAAGAAGAAGGCAAAGTAGCAAACATTTCAAGGACATCGGAGTGTTGGGATGGTGTGTGGAGGCCAGTGGAGATTAGCCCCGGGGTTAAACCATGCATGATTACATATTAGAGCAGGGCACACATTATGGCCTGAGCAAATCTGCAGCTGGAGATCGGGAGAGGAGATCTCTGTCCCTGTTAATGTGGCCAGCAGTCAGATCCATTCAGGGATAAGATGGAGAATATTAGGAGAAGAGGAAATGCCAAAGCGCATGTATACACAACGGCTCATATATGTATATATATATATATATATATATATATATATATATATATATATATATATATATATATATATATATATATATATATATATAATCTATCCTGACTTTGACATTGCACTTAATTGCACTTTAATCGACAAGATCTTTGCTTTTGTTTTGGTAAGAAGCAGTTGTCATTCGCTATCTTAAGCTTC
Source organism: Silurus aristotelis (assembly GCF_946808225.1). Classification (NCBI taxonomy): domain Eukaryota; kingdom Metazoa; phylum Chordata; class Actinopteri; order Siluriformes; family Siluridae; genus Silurus; species Silurus aristotelis. The sequence continues at coordinate 7,396,469 of NC_139578.1, forward strand.
CCCTGAAGGCTTTAAATCTAACTTAAATAAAAGGGTTCAAATATGCATGTGTGTGGAAAAAAAAAGCCCTGCTTCAGGTGTGTATGGCATTGGGATTCTTTGAGCAGCGCTTGTGTGTGTGGTTGAGGTTGAGGTTCTACGCCTGGCTCACCTGGTATCTGTCAGAATGGTGCGGGTCATCGGAGGACAGTGGTGAGATTACTGGAGACTCTCCCTCACGCTTGATGTGCACTGACAACAGGAGAGACTGAGGAAAGAAAGAGACAGTGAGAGATGAACAGTCTGCCGTCATCCAACAGGATAAATATGTCACCCACAGCCCTGTTCATCATTTCTGACGGACCGCTGCATGCTATAGAACCCGTTTAAGGGCACTAGGTTTAAGTTTGCCAGAAGGCTATAAAGACACCACACAAAATAGAATCATAGGATACACTTGGTCTATTTTCATTACAAGTCTCTGGGAGAAAAAAGAAAAAGAAAAAAAGAAAAAGCTAGAGGGAAAAGATTTGATTTGTCTTATGGCTGCAGGAGGGCAGAGGCACAAACCCGGGTTTTTTTTTACTAGGAGTCTTGATCTCTGGCTTGCCTTTTATGAGCCTGCTATAAAATATTTGTATTTACAATCCTCTCCAATTAATCAAAGTGAGAGGAGGGGTAGTGGCTTTAGTGGGTGACAACTGTAATCTAATATTAATATGTGAAAAATGGCAGGCTCGCTCCACGGGGACAGTAAATTAGACATTATGCATGGCTTCTTATGCTTTTGAATTGCAAGGTCAGGAAACAATTTATTTGCCAACTCAAAGCCTTTGGAGCTTAGGGAATATTGGAAGAGAGGGAGACAGAGAACGAGAGAGAATGAATGTGTGCGTGTAGATGTGTGTGTAAAGCATTTATGTGGCTGCGTGGTATATTGAGCATGAGAAATGGAACAGCTGCTTCACAATATAGAAATTTCTAATTGTCCGCGGCTAGTTGTGCAGGAATATAAAAATAATCGAAAATAATGACATTTGTAGATGACACAGGTTGCTGTTTTGCTTTTAGACCAATTGGAGTCATTCGTTTCAGGCCGATGGGAAAAGAGGAATTTGGCAATGGAATTGGCCTCTGACTCACTGGATTAGTGCCAGCCTGAGCTGGCATGGAGTCGCTATGGCAATGGGCGCTCAAGAATAGTGTGAAAAGCAGATCGGGCCAGATCGGGGTTAATCCCCTTTAGAACTCGCATGCCAGGCCAGATCCGTCAGCAAGCATGGACCCCCAGTCCCAGTTGGCCTCTTCATTTTCCACACACCGCTGAGGAATATTAAATGCTAGCTGTGGAATGCTCAGTCACGTCTGCACTCTACCTCTCGCCCACTTCCTTGCCCATTTTTTTGGAGCTTCCCGATTTTGCATAAGCACAGGTCGGAACCTCATTTCCCTCCGCCGCAGGCATGGGTCTCATCCAGCCTGGAATAATGATGTGAATCGCTTTTACAAGCCCCATCGATCAAAATCATTGCACTGTTTAAAGGTTCCTTTCTTTCGATGAGGGCTTTCTCTGAGCTGGCATTTGAAGAGAGATAAAGTTAAAAATAGAGCTCAGTGAGCTCAAAGTGTCAGTTTTACATGTATGACTTGATGTTATTTTAAGTTGATATTAAAAGCCCTATCTAATCATTCACGTATGACATGTGAACCAACAAATCTCTTTTACAGAAGTCAGCGATAAGAGCAGACTTCTGTGCCAAGCGAGCCTGCATATTTGGCAAGACTCCAGTGATAGGAAATGTCATATCTCTCCTTCTTTTTTTACTTTATCTCACATTCTCTGTTTCCCTTTTCTCTCCATTTCTTTACCATGCCAATGACATATTGATAGATATGAAGAGTAGTTTTAGAAATATCAAACAAAATTCAGATTCAAACAATAAGGCTAGCGCAATCCCCTCGCTTCCTATTAAGACTGAGTGGAACAATAAACCCTCACTGGCATAGTTACCATATGATTGTTAATGAGGCCCAGCAGGAAACCATCTTAAGCTCTCACTTTTCCATAAGTACATTACTGCAGGAAATAAAGGAGCATAATTCCATAATTCCTCTCTCATAGCTAAGTGGGGCTCTTCGTTTGGCCTAATAGAATGGAGAAGAGCTCTTATTGCCGTTAACGGCGTTCGGACCAAAAAGACCATCCTTACCTTGGGTGTGCCGGGCGCTGTGCTGAGATCCTTCTGTAACGGGTTCTTACTGCAGAAAGAAGGAAATAAAAGATCAGAGCTGTAAATATGACAATGCACCAACAATGTGAGGCCAAAGTAAAAAAACAGATGCTTTTTAAACAGTAGAATATGGACTAGATGTAAAAGAAGTCTATCACATTTTAGACAGACAGGGGCTCTCGGAGCATTTTAAAGAGCCTACTTTGTCCCTTGTCCATCAATGCTCATTTGTGCTTGAGACCAAGTCTCTGAGGTGCCTCGCTTTGAAACCCAAATGGGCATTTTTACAGGACAGCTGAGACAAAAGTCCACAAAGCAACACAAATCACAGTTTTAATCATGTGCAGATGAAAAAAAAAAAAGTGGTGCTTTGCTGCTGCTGCAGCCGTGCCCTCTGTGCCACTCAATCCTGGCAGCCCAGGGCCATGCTGTATTTGAAACAATTACTGTCCAAAAGTACCTCGGCTAAGCAGATTTGGGTTATAATTTTTTTATTGAAGTAATCATTCTCATGGATGTGCTCATCCAGTCGTTCATACCCTCTCTGCGTCTATGTTCCCTCTGTCTCCCTGTCTCTCTCTCTCTCTCTCTCTCTCTCTCTCTCTCTCTCTCTCTCTCTCTCTCTCTCTCTTTCTCTCTCTCTCTCTTTCTCTCTCTCTCTCTCTTTCTCTCTCTCTCTCTCTCTCACACACACACACACACACACGCACACACATATATATATACACACAGTTTGGCTCAGGCAGGAGGAAATAAATGATTTTGCCATTATTTGATTTGTCAGTGAAGCGCCTTGGGCACTTAGGACTTTGAAATATGTCGAGGACAATGCGCCGGCTTGTAAACATTGTATTAAGGAGGCAGAAAGGAACGGAGGGGAGTAGGGGAGGTGAGAGGGGAAAGACCCCCCTCCACACACACACAACACACACTCTTTCAAGCCTGGGGGGTGATGTGCTGGTGGGGAGGTGGGCGGGGGGACTACATTGAATCACCGCCTCATGGACACAGCCGATTGAAGTTGACTGATTAGAAAGCAGGAAATATTAAACGAGCCGGCTAAAGCATCCACTGACAATAGGGACAGACACATCAAATCAGATCTCTGCCTGAAACATTAATATTGCTTATTCCAGCTTCTCCTTCTCATCTCTCCCTGTCTCACACACACCTGCACACAATGACTTTCATAAATCTCTTTTTTTCTGTGTCTGTTTTTTCTCTTATATGGAATATTACAGAATATGGAATATGTATGTTTTCTAGTCAGTCATTCAACCTGCATTCTTCTTTCTCCGATATTCTATACACATCAACATAGACACCATAATGCATCCTTTTTTTTGGTTTCATTCTGGCTTTCAATTTTCTTGTGTTTCCCTAAACTAGTCCTGTAATGGCTGTGGCCTGCTCTGGGGTTCCTAATGCTGAGAAATGATGAGGTGAACTGCACTGACACAGGGGGAAAAAAACGTCACCCATGTCATGTTCACTTTATGTCCCTTGTACACTGCCCGAGCTTTGAAATTTAATCTGCTCCAGCTTCTAAACCAAAAACACGATTTGGCAAGTGTGCTCATCTCTGCCACTTACACCCAAGGAAGGAGGAGCACAAAGTTAAATGAGATGGATGGATACAGCAAAGGGGTGTGACTTCTTTTTAACCCTTTACAGTACACTGGCATTCCATTCTATAATATTGTATAGAATAATTTCAATCAATTGAAAAAAAATGTTAATCACAAGACTATTATAAGATTAATCAGTATGTAGAGTACTGTGACTTTGCGTTTAGCTGAGCCCCCTTCTGGCCAATAGCATTAATAGAGCGATTAAAAATTGTATACAATAAAGCCACAATAAAATAATATCTAGAACTAGTAGTCTAAAAAATAAATACTGCAAATTCTAAAACTTGAAAGTGTCTACTTTCACGAGTCATTATCCTCCACTGCAAAGTATGACATCACACATAACAACAACAATTTATCATACAATATTAATTAAATTAGTGCTTCGAAAACGAGCTAACAACCACAAGTGAGGGCGGAGTCAGGAGCTGACTCCGCCCTCATCCAGGTAATAAGCTTCATGCCTGCCTCTCGTGCAGTTAACATGATTGATCTTACAAGACCCGAGCAGAGAGATAGAAAGAGAGACAGAGAGAGAAAGAGAGGAAGTGAAAGAGACGACAAAAAAAACAGGACAGGGCCTTGAAAGAGGATGAATTGCCCTATCGGAGGCAGTGCACTGGTTGTGGGATAATAAACACACTCCCCCGGCGTCATAAATCCGCCACTATGGCACAATGGATCTCGCTGGCCCTTACTCACATACACACACATATACCATGAGTGTACTATACCGACAAGTTCATAAGCATAAAAAAAAACGGTTCGTCTTACACCCTAAAGTGTGTCCTTCTGGAGATACACTAAAAGGTACCCCTCGTTCGCTCAGCTAGGAGAGGATTCTAAAAAGAATTCAGAAGAAACAAGAACCATCAAGCATCCAAAGCCATTTTGTTTCTCTTTTTCCTTTGCTATATAATGCTGAAATGGAGAATTTGTATACCTGAGTGGCAACTTTACAGACACAACAAGAGCATCAGGTCCTGTCTCACACCTCTTCAAAACAGCGGGGGCAGTGGGGGTATGCTCTGTGTCATGTGCGGGAGATTTTTATTCCTTGTTCTTTACTGCTTTACCATGCATGGTGACAATGAGAGAGACTGACTTTTGAAGAGGCAGCCATCACTGCCAGAGAGAGAAAACAAGGAGAGGGAATGTTGAGGCCCTGTTGTCAATGTGACAGATATGTGAGCGAGAAAGACGGCAAGAGATAGAGACAGAGCGACATAGACAGAGAGAGTGAGAGAGAGAAGGGCCTGGGAGAGAAGAGGAAAAAGATGAAAGTAGACACGGAGACAGACAGATCGGGAGATGCAGAAGGAAGGCTGGAGACACTTTTTCCCGCGTCACGGCTGCTGCGTCGGTGGGAATGTCGTGCAAAGACATCAGCGCAAGCTTTTAGTCTGTCCTGTCAGCCCATTTTGATATGAGCGACAAAGCCGGGGACAGAAGGAACAGAGGAGACATATAAAGGTTGAGTTGGCTTTCGCTAACGAGACACCAGAACAAAGAAGAGAATAAGGAAAAGGAAAAAAGGAGCCCGGCTACGGCTTACGGTCTGTGGTTATGAACGGTTCAGGAGTGGGAAGATGACAAATCTATAAGAACAAGTTTCTTTTTATCAGCGCCACAGTCCTAGAACAAGAATTAATTCCAGGCTCTCAAGAAAACTCTTTCTGGATGAACCGAGCTCATGCTTTGACTGTCAGAACGAGAAAGAGGAAGACAAGGCTTGAGTGCACAAAGGAGATGTTTTCAAATTAAATAAATACCAGTCGAAGACCGAGGGTGGGGTTGTACACTAGAGATAAAGATTGCTTTTGGTACCGTTAGCCACCCTGCTCTTCCTCGCTGGGGTTGGTGGCAAACTGATTAGGTGGAGGGGTTTGGGAGCATCTGGGAAATTGTAGCGGTAGATGGGGGCGTGTAATGTAGATTGCCCTGTGCAGGCGGATGTGTAAAGGGCATGATGGATTCCCATTTCCATACACCAGGAAGCGCTAAGGAAAGAGAGAAGTGAAAAGGAAAGGATTGGGGGGAGAGGGAGGGAGCGAGAGAGAGAGAGGGAGAGAAAGCTGGCAGTCCCAATCTCAGACACGCTCACCCACATCCATCCAGACATCTGCCTAATGCTACATCTTAAATAGCCTTCTCCATTTTACATGCACTCCATTCTCATTTGCTGCTGAATGAAACGGTATCATTAAAGGGAGATTTACTACAAATTGCCACAAATTTGCCATGTCACTTTCAATGATCTGTGCGAGTGTGTGTTTGTGAGTGGGTGCCTGGTGTGTGTGTGTGTTTGTGTGTGTGCAGCACTGGCTTGCCTGAGAAAGAGGAAGAGGAAGAGGAGAGGTCTACTTCTCTGAATCAGCATGCAAAAGGATCTCTGTTGTTTTTGAATTGAATGTCATGTCAAAGTTACATGTTATATCTTAATATAAAAAAGGCCATGTTAATTGCACTTTTTATAATAGCCTAAGAAAACTAATGAATAAACAACAAAAGATTCTTGTTTGATGTAGTTTATGGTCCCCTTATGGAGGGGAAAAAGTAAGAAAATTAATATCAAGTGTTCACTTTATAATTGGGCGACCATTAGATTTCCAGAATCCTATGGATACCATACCATATTCATCGATTACTAGGAATCCGAAGGTCATGGCTTTACGGCTGTATTCTATAGTGGTACATAAGCAGCCGTTTGGAAAAGAAAAAATTGACCTTGCCTCATATGTCTCAGAGCGCAGTGCTATTTTCAATTTTATTTCTATAGCTCTTTAAACAATGGACATTGTCTCAAAGCAGCTTTAAAGAATGTAAGAATGAATAAAGTTCACATATATTTAAAGTTATGTGTATTTATGCAACTGTGGGGGAAAAAAATACTCCCTTAGATAGTATGAGGAAGAAACCTTGAGAAGGAAGCAGACCCAAAAGGGAACCGATCCTTATTTGGGTGACACAAAGAGTATTGTAAATCATTAAAACATTACAAACACCTGAAGTGAGAAATATCCTGAGCACTGGAGTGTGTTATTATAAAGGATGCCCTTTCTACAGTCTTATAGCGTCAATATGCAGCCTAAGAGGTAGCTATAGGACCATACTAGCATAAAATGGAAAACCTGTAAATGTATACATATGATAAGATTACACATAAAAAAACAACAATTCAACAGAAAATGACAAGATGGCAGCTTGTAATCACAGGGATTAAGAAGAGTTGAGCGCGCCAGGATAAATCAGACATTCTGCAGTATCTGCTTCTGATGAATGAGGAGTGATGATAGTGTTTCCTTAAATAGCCCCCGCTGTCCAGGTTGGCAGCATTGATGGCCACACACTGCCCTTTATTAATTATTAATACCTGAACTCTTCAATGATATGTGGTGGATAACTAGCATTAGCACATGCTAGAGAGAGAACTCATGCACAGAATTATTGAGCTGCAACCTATCTGCATAACTTTTATCCCTAATAATACAGATTTATCTAGAAAAGCAATACATAAGCCATGTACTGGATCTTGTTTATATTGTGACTCCTGACTTCCTTTTTGACAGGATACTGGATTGTTTCAGCCTAGAGTTTTCATCAGGAGTTCATTGTAAGCTTAAGTGTTACAGGTTGTCGACTTTCATGTTGTGTCATGAGGCGACCACGGTGAGTGATGGCACGCTGTATGGATCCCTCTGATCCACTCCACATGCTTAACCTGGCCGGCTCCAAAGCCATGACAGCACCGAGGCTGATTTATGACAGATGGGCCTTCAAAACTGACTGAGCAAATGCTGGGCCTTAAGGTCAAGAGCAGGTCATTGCTGTCAGACATGAGAGCTCCTATCACATAAGAATTCACCGTATGGTGTCTACCTGATGTGCAAATGGGTGAGCCTCTCCATCTCCTGCTCCATGTGCTCCTGCAGTTCTCCAGGACGCAGCAGAACCTGGCAGATCGGGCAGATGGGAGCCTGGCTGTCATACAAAGACACCTTCTTCTTGCCTGAGAGGGAGAGAGAGCAGAGATAGAGAGTCAACAAAGAATCCAACAATAGCGAAGTGACCTACATGAAAACTTCTCAAACATACTCAAAATGTTCTTTACATTGCCAAACCAGTCAAGCAGCACAGTATTTGAATCTGATTTGCAGAACAGGGAAACGGAGGATGAGGAAAAGTATAAGTGAGTGTTCTGTGTGTGTGGTGGTGGTGGGGTGTTGTTGTGAGTGTGTGTGTGTGTGTGTGTGTGTGTGTGTGTGTGTGTGTGTGTGTGTGTGTGTGTGTGTGTGTGTGTTGAAGGGCAGGGGTGAGAGCTGTGGCTTGCTCAGGATACTGTGTGTGTGTGTGTGTGTGTGTGTGTGTGTGTGTGTGTGTGTGTGTGTGTGTGTGTGTGTGTGTAGCTCGTGGATTAAGTGGCTCGGATTTCAGTAGCAGGAGAATCCGTCACCCTCGGCCTCCTGTCTCCAGTTCCCTCATTAGAGCAGAGGCGAGCGCAGTCAGCCCAGCAGCCTGAGAGGAGCTGCTAACTTACTTCACCTCACCGACTCTCTACAGCATCTCCACTTCACTTCATAAGCTCAGTTTTCGATAACTTCTACTCCAACACAAAACGAGCTGAAAAAATTCACTTTTATACACAATATAGTATACAGCTATACTGTATATATACTTTATTTATATATGTGCATATACTTTATTTATATATGTGCATGTACTGTATATGGTGTTTAGGCTGGTAGTGTAAGTGATGTTTGATTAAATCACTGACAGGTAAAACATCACCAACAGGTAAATAAACATCCCCAACGGATATAACTATTCTGAAATATTATCAGTAAATGTATTTTACACCATAATGCGCATGTGTTTGAAAGTTAAATATAGATACTCGAGTTATTGAAGTTAATGGCAAAAAAAACCACTGAAAGTAAAGAAAAAACATTTATTGTGAGGGGGAAGAGAGCAGCTGGCAGGAAGGAAGGGCAATGTTGGAATATTTGGATTGTAATGAAGGCCCACATTCCTGTTTTCTAATCATATGTTAAGGTTTTTTACGTTTTAAAGTGTTGTACCTTGGATTGGAATAGTGTGGTTAATGAACAGGAATGAATCAATGAATGAATGGATGATTGAATGAATGAATTGCACATGATTATATTCCAAAAGCCCAACACTAAAATAACACTGCAGTCGCCACCTGTGTGGGCTTGGCATGGTGAGTGTGCGCGCACTGTATGAACTCATACCTTGTATATAAAACCGAGTTCATGATCTCAAAGTGTAAAAATACACCTGAAAGCTCTCAGCACGATTTGGAGACTTCCAGTCCCGCTCGGCTGTTTCTTGCTCCTCTCGCATCTGGATTCGGCCAATCACAGCGGCTATTTTTAGCAGCCTGGACAATGGGTCTGCCCTCAAAACAGGATATCCTGGATGGACTGGACATTATGAACAGTCTACATAGTACTAATGTGATAGGTGCTTACCTCATCGCATATACCCTGCGCAAACCACAAACAGGAAGTGAAAGACTTGTTTTTCGTGGCCACCTGCAGCTCGCATGTACACCATAAATCAATGGAATAACCGGAAAGGCTGGAGTTAATTGTGTTTGTCTGGATCTAGCTCAGATTGCGTTACGTCTTTGTTTATAATGGATATAAAGATAACAGCTGCGAAATACAGTGCCTGCTTTTGCAGAGTACATCAACGTAAAATGACAAATGCAATTTGAAGTGGCACGTGACCCAGGAAAATGTGCGCGAACGCCAAGTAAAGTGTGTAATCTAGATGAGCCGAAAGCTTATCGTCTATCAGGGCTATCAGTTAAAGAGGTCACTTTTTATTCAAATGATGAGATAACCCAGGAGAAAAGTTGTCTCATGTTCTCTCTCTCTTTCTCTATCTCTCTCACAACACACACATATGGACACACGCATACACACCCTTAGTGAGTATCCGTAATCCAAGCACTCTCTATATAAAGTCCAGAGCTCAGTCTGAACGTGTCCTTGACTTCAGAGGGCATTGTTGTGTTTGTCTTCACATGATGTGTTTACTGTTTGAGTGGGTGATGGATCAGTAACCCTCCTTTCCCACACACACACACACACACACGCGCTTCCATACATCCGTATGCACACTGCCACTGCCATACACGCAGACACACAGATGCGTAGCAGGCAACCTCTGGGGGCACATATCCTCGCACACATATTGGCCTGTCAGAACTATTTCCTGAAAGAGCACAGATCCATCAGTGAGAAGCAAGCAGGGTCAATGTTAGCATGCCAACTTGCCCCAATAATCTCCCCCCCTCCCTTTTCTCTCTCTCTCTCTCTCTCTCTCTCTCTCTCTCTCTCTCTCTCTCTCTCTCTCTCTCTCTCTCTCTCTCTCTCTTTTTTTTTCTCTCGTTCTCTCTGTCTCGGCTTCTCCCTCCCTCTGCACTCTCCAGTCGTGCTGCCGCATACTTAAACCCTGTTCCCCGGCACTACTACTTAACGGCCCTGTGCTCTGGACACTTTAAGTGACTTTGAAAAATAGGTAATCGATTACAGTCCCATGCACCTCTGTTTCTCTCTTACTCCTCACTCTCCCTCCCTCCCTCCCTCATACTCTCTCCCTCTCTCTCTCTCGTTCCATCCTGCAGTATCGCTTTACATCTATTTCTAATCATCTCTCTTTCTCTCTGTATTTATTTACCAGAGGGTTGTCTCCTTTTGCTACTTTCCCAGCTCCTTTAATTTATCCTATTTCTATTGTTCTTTCTTTTCTGTCCTATTTGGTTGCCAAGCCTTTACGTTGAATGTTTCTTTTATCTTCTATGATCCCTCTCGTTTTCTTTTCATCCCTCTCTCTTTCTCTCTGTTTCATCTCACTCCTCCCCTTCAGCTCTTGATATCACCCATTCTTCTGCTCTTCCCCTGTTTCATGTCCAGGCTCTACGGTGGTCAGCTTTATTGCCCTGACAAGATAATGCGAGTTGTGCCAAAGCAATCACTGTCTGCAAGAATAAACAAGGCTAGGTCCAATCTAGCTCAGCAGTTAGACCACGCTCTATACATTCTAGAGTGGAGGACAAATGTAGCATGTGCTCACTCTTTCTCCAACCACAGTTATTTTTACATGGAAAATGTGGGTTAATATTGGCTATACAGGCTGCCTTGCCTGCATATATCTTCACCTGTGCTCGCTTTTCCTTCTCTCGACATGACAAGCGGCTTGATGAACCAGTAGGTAATGATGTGCATGATGTGATGCTTGAGGAGTTACCAGTTCACACGTATGTGTGTAAGTGGGGTGTGAAGACAATGAAGGAATGCTTCTCGAATCTCTTTCTTTAATTCATCCGTACACAATCAATAGGCACAGTAATTGAGTCCTGATAGCTTGGTCGAGCAACTGTCACACCCTTAATCACCTCCCTGTCACCTGTCACCCTGAACACACACACATTCCCCTCCACATACACACTACCTAAGGAACATTGTTTGATGGTCCTTTGCTTCATTTAATGCTCTATTGCAAAAAACACTACACAAATAACATTGAAATTAAATTCAGTTAAATTAGCTATGCTGTTGTTGACTTTAATCCAGTACAAGTCTTCAAAAAATATTTTTGGGGCTCTATGGCGAATACGCAACTGTTGTTGATAAGCTTAGATTAAGTCTGATCAGTCAAAGCAGACTTTTGTGCATTAAAGGACAAGTTTCTTGTTCATTCTGGACCAGTTGTAAAAGCTTTATATATTGGGAGGAAAATACTCGATGAGAACATACATTCTATTGATTTCAATTTAGTCCAATTATTGTCCGAAGTTAGATTCTAGTGATCCTAGTGATGCTAGTGATTAGAGTGAGGGTGTTTTCGAACACACAGCTGACAGATCTGATATCAGAACACCTCACTGAAGGTAAAAAATATGCTGACTCAACTATCCATCAATACACAGTCTGATGAAATGTCAGCCGCAGACTAATGGTGCTTGTGTGGCAAAGAACGTGGGTCTGCATAGTGTTTTGAAAGGGTTAGGTGTGTGTGTGTGTGTGTGTGTGTGTGTGTGTGTGTGTGTGTGTGTGTGTGTGTGTGTGTGTATGCGCATCTCACAAGGGAGAAATGATTAATCATTCTCTGTCTCTATTAGTCAATCCTCTCCGGGGAGGCTGTGAACACCAGTAGCACACACATAATACCTCTGTATATAGGAAAAGCATTAGGCTAACACACACACACACACACACACACACACACACACACACACACACACACACACACACAAAGCTCTCTCACCACACTTCCACTATACCCCAAAATGCACACTGATAGCATTTAACTTCACTCTCAAGCACAAAACATTTTTTCTCTGTACAAACATAGTGACCCCATGACATTTCTTCAACAGTATCTCAAATGCTAATCTAGGCTACGTAAATAATGTTTAGTTACTTGAAAAATGACCACTTTGTGTCTACCTTAACTACCTAAACAAACTGCTAACAAAATTTTAGTGTGGTAGAATTGTCAAGCTAGCCACCTATTTGTTAGTTACATGTTTAGACACTCCCCTGATGTTTTAGGGAGATTCTATCTTCAATAGTTAGTGATACGATGAACCTTATTGTAAGCGTAGCTAGGTTATTTAAATTTAAGCTTGATAGTTTTTGCGAACGATTAGCCATGGTTTTCAAAATATGTGTTACACTCTGGGATATTATTATGACAGACACATTAGCTTATGTATTACAGTATTTGAGATGTCATGGGGGACCAGCTAGAACACCAACAGAGTAACAGATTTAGTATTAGCACAGGCAAGCACTAGACGAACATTCAGCTGCTAAAGCTATTCCTCTGAGGAAAACCTTTCTGTTTCAGTCGCCTCAGTATTTTTTTTTTCTCCTGTCCCTTTCTTTTAATCATTCACCCTCCTCGCAGACATGCTACCTTTCTCCTCTCTCTCTCTCTCTCTCTCTCTCTCTCTCTCTCTCTCTCTCTCTCTCTTTCTCTCCCAGGTGACTGATGGCTGGTAGCAGACAGAGAGATAAATCCGGTGGACGGAGGAATAGAGGAGGGGATTCTGGCGCACGGCGCTTGTCAGCGCTTTAAAGATGATTAATGTGGGATGCCCTCCTGCGCGGCATGGCGGCAGGGCCTCCGTTTAATCTGTGGGACCGCCGGGACCGGCGTGCAGAGAGGGCCAATAACAAGGAAATAGGACTGACAGAACTTTTTAGTGCTGAGATTCCTCACCTAAATGCCATGTGGAGCGAGAGAGAGAGAGACTGAGCGGGTGGGAGAGACACACTGACGGAAAACGTGAGCGAGAGAGACATGCTTTTGACAGCCATGACTGAGTGCAGGCCTCATTCTCTCTAATGCGCCAAGATGGATCATCTTATCTCTTGCTCTCTCGCTCTCCATCTCCCACTGCCTTGCGGCGTCTTACTTTTTAATCTCAGCTGTGGCAAGACTTTCTCAGGGACCCTTTACCGGGTCTCTTCACCCGGACCTTGAGTCGGATAGCGCAGCTAATGAGGGTCAGCGCGGCCCCATCGCAGCTTTCAGCCTCAGATGATCCCTAATTATTAAAAGCACTTTCATCACCACTAACCTCTCCATAACCTCGCTCGAAGCACAATTACATACTGGACCAGCAATGTAGTGTATGCTAATATTCTTGGCGAGCTAATATTCTCTCTGGCTATGGAAGCTTTAGTCGCCTTGGAATCCAAGCGCGGTATCCAGCAGCTGCCAGCTGTTCAACGATGTAGCACTTTTCTCCAGCTCGCTCTTACACTCCTTACAAGTTGTTTTATGAGCCGCTGTGTTAAAAAAAAAATCATGCTTGACAGAAGCTGAATCAAACAAGCTCTTCCTAGGCGGCTGGCAGCCATCCACGAGTAGCTCTGGGCCTGTAAGCGGTCTGTCTTTACGCTCATTTAGCAGCATAACTCGAACGGTTTGTTTAAAAAAATACACTAATATATCTGTCCATAAAAATAAAGCTAAACTGTCGATTTTGATGGAAACACTGATGTCAAAGTAAAAAAAAAAGTATACGTCAGTAAATGGTGCTGTGTTAGAGCATAGAAAGTATATATATTTTTTTGGATGTATAGGTATATTTTATACATCAATTACATAAAAAAACTATACTATATACTATACTATACTAATATATATATATATATATATATATATATATATATATATATATATATATATAAATGTAAAATATCTCATGGAACTGCTTAGGATGCTAATGGCCTTTTAAAATAGCAAGCTTATAACATGCGGTGAATTCATTCGCTCAGTCGCTTTACTGCGGTCGTCTGGTTTGGTTGTTTGCAAGAGCATGCAGTGTACGTGTGTGTGTGTGTTCATGTGTGTGTTTGCCAGGTGTGTGTTCACTAAGCAGAATCAAGTGGTTCTCTTAACGCACTGGCGAGAGAACAAAGCCTCTGCTAATGGGCAGAGAGGGAGTTGCGGGAGCCTTTTGAATTCTTTCTGTGTTAACAACGTGGTTCTGCTGGGTAAGTACACATGTGCAGGCAAGTGCGCACGCACACAAACACACACACACACACACACACACACACACACACACACACACACACACACACACACACACACCTACATACAGTCCCTGCTAGTATCATTCCAAGGCTTGTGTGTAACCTCACAAGGGAAAAGCTAGTACTGGGCTTGTAGTTTTCATCTTTTCTTGACTGATAGACCTCCATGCTACATGCTATAATACCTCTACAAATATTTTAAACAAAGCTGAACTTTCTAACCACACACACACACACACACACACACACACACACACACACACACACAAACACACACACACACACACACACACACACACACACACACACACACACACACACACACACACTTGCTTATGATATAAGTCCTGTTTGGAAGCAAGGGAAGAAGTTAGAAGTTGTAGAAGGTAGGATGTGGTAATAAGTGAATTTGTTTGATTGGCTATGGGGTAAAGGTGTCATGTTTCAAAAGAGATGAGGGTTTTTGCATGGTTTTGGTGTTGTCTCATGTTTGGAAGGTAATAATGAATAGAATAGAAAATGAGCTAGATAATTTAAAACACTGTCTATGTAAAAAAAAAAGAACCTGATGAATTAGCATTTAATCTAAAGCCTAATTATTAGCATGCTGACTGAGTTAAAAAGACATAATAGTGCTGAGAAAAAGAGTCCTTAATGGACATATTTCCAATACAATACTTTTAGCTCATCACAGCAGTTGTTTGGAGGAACTTTTTTTTTAAACTGCCTAGCCTCTTCATTTGGATTAAGGGTTCAAAAGCATTAATGGGTCTTAACCACTATAACACAAATACAGCCACACATTAAGCATATTTCAGTTTGTGTGTTCACAGTTTCTTCCTTGCATTTCAATGCTATAAATTTAATGGACAATTGAAGACAACTGAGGATGAACTCTTTAAAATGAATCATTAGAACTGGTTCCGCATTTGTATGTAGACAACACCTTATTCCTGATTACCTGTGAGGACCTGAACAAGGACCATTTGCCTATGTCCTTGAAGAAGCCACTTGCACCCTGTTGCATCTCCTTGCTGCCTTTGATTCATCCTAAATAGGTTTTTCCTGAAGTGCATACAGCGTTTACACCACCCTGCCTGTCTCTGCTCATCCCTCCTTCCCTCTCTCCCTCCTTTTCTCCCTCTCCTCCACCCCTAAACATGCCAACATCAGTAAACAGTGAAATCTTTCAGCCCCTTACCGCGCGTAACTACATTACCCTGCCCGATAACGTCTTCAAATAACGCCCGATAAGAGCAATTTGATTTGATTCGTGAATGGCCTTCTTCCCCCCGCCTCTCCTTCACAGAACCCCCTCCTTTCTTCTTCTTCTCCTTACCTCAGGCTGTACACCCTCCTCCTCCTCCTCTCTGCTCTCATCTTCGGCTGCTAAAATGACACTGCTTCATATGCACAATCAAATAAATCCAGCGGGCCTGTCAACCTTCATTCTTTGGCTTGGCACCTTCTTAAATCAACTCAAGGTGAGACGCCACGAGTCATCTCCATAACGGCAAATAAGAATGCTCTGCACAAAAGGAAGGGAATTAGAGTGTGTGTGTGTGTGTGTGTGTGTGTGTATATACAAGTGAGAGAAAGAAATTCTTCTTATGCAGGGCTGTGGAGATATTAAACAGGTTGGACTCATAGGATACAGAGATACCAGTCGTGAAGAGAAAGGAAGAGGAAAAGAGGAGAAAAGAGTACAGAAGAAAAAAGTAGCAAAAGCAAATAAAAGCAATGAAATGAAATTAAATCGAGGGAAAAGGAAAGGTGTAGAAGTGACAAAATTCAAGAATTGATATAAATTAAATGAGGAGAAATGTTAGGAGATATTAGGGGAAAAGAGGATAAATGTGGGTGAAACGAAGACACAGGAAAGGCGGAATAGTGAAAAGAAAATTAAGTGAAAGGAACCAAGAAAAGAGGAAATAGAGGGAAATCAGTGAAAAGAGGAAATCAAGTGAAAATTGGGGAGCGAAGAAAAGGAAAAGGCAAGAGGAAATGTGGAAAAGTGGAAGCGCAGAAAGGCAAAAAGCCGACCAGTGGACATTTGCAAAAATGGAAAAGAAGAGTAGAGGAAGAAGGGAAGAGAGGAAAGGATAACAGAGACAAGGGGAAATTGGGATCAAGAGGAATGGAGAGCAAGGAGGAAGGATGGGAAAATGGTACCAAAGGAGAGGTATAAGACATTATTCTCCCTTCCTGATGAAATGGAATGAGGTCGACCTCATGTTGTGCCCACTGAGCGCCTGTGTTAGCATCAGGTCTAGCAAGGCCACGTGCCACTGACAGTGATGCATTGTGCTGTTTAATAACAGCCGCCACACACTCCGGCTCGAAGCCGATCACACAAACACTCTCTCACGCGTTTAAATAGGCAGATGCAATCATGCTGCGGCGAGTGGGGACGGAGGGCGTGAATGCGAGGGGCGGAGTGTTTTGCTAAAGATGATGTGTGTGTGATCCCTGTAATCGGGACGAGGCTCTCCTTTACGGGAGAGTGACGCCACTCAGGCGCAAACAAGATTCAGCGGCGCATATAGCAGGTTAACGGAGGGGAGGAGACGGTATTATATGAAAAATGAAAAAAAACAGTGAGGACTTTTATTTTTTTTTGCCAGTGTGCAAAGTGTCCAAATGCTGTCTCAGGAGGTCGTGTTCAGTGTGCATGTGGACTGAGGGGGTGTTGGTGAGATGAGTGCTTGTGTTTGGAGGGTGCGGGTGCTCACAGTAGTGACAGCTGTTTATTCAATCAATCACCTCGCGCTTGGTACAGCAGTTTGCCTCGGCTGGAGATTGAGTTTTGCCTCACGGGGAGAATGGAGCAAATTAATAGAGCATTACCCAGCCGCTGACCCAGGAAATGAGTCTGACACTACTGGGTTAGATCTGCCAGCTTAGGCTGCTTCCCTTCCTGCTCCTCTCCCTCACACACACACACATACACACACACACACACACACACACACACACACACACACACACTAAGGCACTCAGTCCCAGCTGTGGTGTATGTCTTGGTCTTGGCTCTCAGCTCGTCCCTAGGGGAAAGAGCCATTACGATTCGCACTCCCTGCCAGGCCGGCTGGAGCAGGAGAGGGCATCGGGCCTACTTAAATATGGATGGATTTGGGCGGCTCAGAAAAACGTTTCAACGAAAACCTGTTCAGACTGGTGGCCAGGCAGGAGTAAGGTCACAACCTAGAGCAAGGGAGCCCTACTGAGACCCTGCCATGTTGGCCAAACTCTCCCAGTCAGGCCACCTTTCAATGAGCATAGAAAAAAAGCATAATTTAATCGATAAATAATAAGTACCATAATTATGACTCTGCAAAAATGGTGGTTGTTCCTCTCTCTCTCTCTCTCTCTCTCTCTTTCTCTCTCTCTCTCTCTCTCTCTCTCTCTCTCTCTCTCTCTCTCTTTCGCGCTCTTAATTTTCTCCTGATTTTCATTCTGATAAGTTTTTTTGGAAACTTTCAAAGTGACTTGCAATCAGCTAGGGATTCCATTTAATTCATTTTTAATTGTAAAGCCTTTTGAACAGTGGACATTGCCTCAAAACAGCTTTACACAGATAAAGCAGTTACAAAAAATGTATACATTTGTTATAAATGTAAGGTTTTACCTAATGAGTGAGCCAATGGTAAATGTGGCAGGGAAAAACTCATGGCATGAGAAAAAAACCCCGTAAAGGAACCAGACTCAAAAGAAAACTCTATCTCATCTGGTTGGCAGCGAATGTCCATTTATTGAATTTTTCAATGTGCAGTGATTAAATGCAACCTGTGGTCCTAAAGCATTGTAGTAGACTGCTGATATTAACACAGTCCAAATCTGATGCATTAATACTACTTACAACCAATATGGAAAGATTTAGAGCCATAAAGGCATACAAAACATTGAAAAATAAAATATATATATATAACTTTTAAAAAATTTCTATACAAAGTACAGTTTAATGTTATCTTAGAAATTCTTTACCTCAAAGACACTTTCCTGGGGAACCCCTGTAAAAGATAGGGTTTTCCTGCTTTAGACACAGGAGATCTAATTTAATCAATTGAACCTCATTATAATAAGGACATCAAATCCGCAAGAATTCTGCTTTGATCATGGCTGGATATTTAACATTAACCCAAAAAACTGGCATGCGGGTGTTCTATTTTGAACTAAGATATATCGATAACATGAATGTCAGGACAAAAGTTACATTTATAATAGGAAGCTTAGTAACACTAGAGAACTTTGGTAACCAGGTAATCAGCAACTTTCTGTAAATTTGGCTACTCGTGTTTGCTTTAAACATTTTGCCAAAAAAAAAATTGTATGATGAAGAATAAAAAATCAACACTGAAGAAACCAAATCTGTAGCTAATGTCAATTAAGTTTGCGAGTGCAGTTTGTTCCAGCCTGTAAGCGATACTAAGTGCTGCTGGCTTCTGTCTGTCCATTAGTGGGATCTTTTTCTCTGACATACATAAACACTGTTTCCCAAATAACGCCTAACCATAATTGATAGCACAAAGCCACAGATAACCTCTGCAAGGTTCCTTTCGCAAAGGCACAGCCCCATCACTCTCCATTCTGCCCCCTCTTTCTTTCTCCCTCACTCTTCCTCTCTTCGTTCTCATATGCTGGAGAGTGGGAATTAATTACCAGAGCCAATTTGCTGTTTATACTCTGATGTTTTAACTAATTAGCACTAATGGCAACAGAACAGCAGCCAGTGGAGTTAATTGAATTCAGACGGCGATGTGGAGGAGAGAGCCGCAGGTCTGTCGAAACGGAGCAGCTCGGAGCTGTCATCACCGACGGGCCCCTGCCTGTGCCTGGGTTAACACTGCACACACACTACATGTACGCACACACACACGTGCGCGAATGAACGGCTCGCAAATGTATTTACAAAGGACCTGTCTTCTCGCCTTGCTCTCGCTGTCTCTTCGGAACCGCTTTATGGAGACGCTAATCTTTCACTCTGCTAATTCCGGTCTGTCGTCTCAGTTAGTCACACAGTGCCAAAGACTAAATGAACGACTCTAATGCCGAACCCATCGCGCTATAGCGGCGAGCCATAAAAACCCATGGGGACACTCTAAAGGCTTAATCATTTGAAAGTTACAAGAGAAAGTGCTGTTGCGAATGGCGATCAATCATATCTAGCACAGCCAAATGGTCTGGCTTCTGGCCTCACGCTCAGTGTGCAACGACATACACATACATGGGGAATTTGAGAGTGTGTGTAATAGTTGACCTCCCAAGACAAGTCCTGTGGATGCAGGTGTGAACCCGCAGGTCCTTTGGGATTCTGGACCGTTCACTATGCAGTCCATTCCGGATGAGGTACATTCGGGGAACATTTGATTATAATGTGAAACTTTTGCAAACAATAGAAATTAATTTTAACCTGTATCTCCCTGATATATGGAATCTGTTTTTTTTTCCCTTAGTTTTCTATAATTGTCCATGTAATGTGATCATGATCCTCATATTGCTCAAAAGCATCATAATGACCATTTTAGATGTAATCAACTAATCCTGCCCTGGAAGAAGAAAAGAAAATCTCTTGATTTTATGTAAAAATTATATTTCTATTTTTTTTTTTATCAGATGAAATAAAAACAGCTCGGACACAACTGTATCATTTGCACCATTTAACTGGAATCAATTCGCCTATTTTAAGGCCTTCTTTCGAATAAATCAAAAGCTGCGGAGGCATAACTATGCGCGATTAGCCGCAGTCACTTCTGGCTTCACTTCTCTCTCTCTCTCTCAGTTTTTTTTCTTTGCATAAACCGACATTGATTTCTTTTCTTTTGGAAGTCGTGGTTTAACACACGGTTTTCCATTGCACTCAGTCGGAATTATGGAGTCGCGTCCACTCCGGGGGGAGCGCTCGCTTTGTCTCTGTCCCTGAGATTAAGGCTCAAAGTCAGGCTGAAGTGTCACGCAGGGTAAAAGCGATCTGTCTTCTCACAGCTCTGGTGTAGGCCCGAGAAGGAGGAGGAGGTTGGGGGGGAAGAGAAAGTGAGCTACTGATTGATTCGTCACTGGAGACTCTCCTGTGTCTGCTTGCCTGCTGCTGCCTGGCTCTGCAGTACAACATCTGTCACACACACACACACACACACACACACACACACACACACACACACACACACACACACACACACACACATGCACACACACAAGCGCACGTGTGTTTGCCCCCTCTGGGCTACAGGGCCAGGGACTTCCTGTTCCTAGCTGCTGCTCATCTGTCAGCTTCTGGAGTGAGTTGACACTGGCTAACCCCTTCATTGCACAAAGCATTTACAGCCTCAACCTCATCCCTTCACTTCCACTCACTCTCTCTCTTCTGTTTTTGGAGGTAGGACCTTGTTGTTAACACAGCACCTGTCTTGAAATGCAGTCAACACAGAAACCTCGAATCTGTTGTCATGCACACGGTATTATTAGTCTTATCTTGTAACTTGGTTTGTTCTGCGCCAACCCCAGTGCCACGACTTATTAAAATGTCCGCAGGAAAACCATCAGATGGATGGAACAGATACCAAATTGGGTCTTGTTAGACGGCTCATCTGCATACTGCGTTGCCAAAGGTCACTACTGCAAGAACGATTAACGTACAATACATCACGCAGCCTCACTGCTTAGCACCTGACACAAGCGCTTGCTGACCTGACTGTGTGTGTGCATGTGTGTGTGTCCTCGTCCATCAGAAGGTGCGTGTCGGAAGCGCTGAGCTTCAAAAATATGACCCAAAAGGTCAGCACGAAGGAGCAGGGGGATAATCAGCACGCCACTGGTTCGACATCGCTCACTACAATGGGCTGTGATTTATTCTCCATGAGCGACCGGAGCAAAAGCTACAAATCTGGTCTAGTTATACGGAAGAGGGAAGGGTGGAAGAGGGGAGAGGAGAGGTAATGGAAGGAAAGGGAAGAAAAGAAAAGAAAAGCAGAGAACTCTCTACTTTCTGGCTCTGCTGTTGATTGTTTTGCGTTTGTCTCTTTGACGTCACCTAATTTTTTTCTCCTTTTTAAAATCTTTTATATCTGAAGTATGAACTGTAATGCCTGTCTGACTCCTTCCATACTATTTTTATGGGTATAATTATATGAAGGACATCCACATTCTCTCCATTCCTTCGTTCTCTTTTTCCTCACTCTCAGAGCTCTTGGACCACTATCAAAAAAGCAGTCTAATCCTTTCACTGCAGCACCATATCTGTGGCTTTAGCTGTCATATACTGTATGCTTCACTCGCCCTGTATGTCTTGCTATGTAGCGGTGAGAGCTTAATAAATGCTGGAGGAGTGGAGCTAGGGTGGGAGATGCCTATCAGGAGAAGTGGGTTTTACAAGAGAACGATAAAAACAGGGCCCGAGGGTTCTCGTGGGCTGGCGGAAAAGGAACGAGATGGAGATGGTGCACAATCGGACATGCCACGATTGCATCTCACATCATCATCGGACATCGTTGCGATCTTATCCTAGCGCCTCCTGGGCCTGGCAACCTCAATCCCTTCTACTTATCTCTGTTCTGGACATCTCTGTCATCACGAGTGGTTTATGCATTCCAACAGTAGAGGGGGATGTTACACTTTGGATGCAATGCGTGAGTGTGCGGGTGTATGTGTAGGACCATGCGTGTGTGTGTGTGTGTGTGTGTGTGTGTGTGTGTGTGTGTGTGTGTGTGTGTGTGTGTGTGTGTGTGTGGCAGGCTGCCTGTTTAACCTCTCAGATTATGGACATTATTCACACAGTGTCAGTTTGCCCCGGAGGCAGGGGGTGGGGTGGGTTTGGGGATGTGGGGGGGTAAGCGACATGGAGCAGAGGAGGAGCACAAGAGGAAGGAGGGAGGCGACAGAAGGAAACCTCTGCTTCAACACACATCAGTCCCAATTCTCCCTTTAGACCAGGAACATGGCGATCAATACGAATCAAAGAGCCTGGAATTGCTCTTGTGATGCTCACACATTAACCTCCCAGCTCCCCTATCATCTCTCTTTCCCTCTCTTTTTTTTTACACTCTCATACTGTCTCTTTCCCTCTCTCTAGATGTCCCTCACGTCTATAACATGCTGCTACGTCCACAACAGGCCTATTTCCCTTGTGGGAAAAAAAACACTGACAGGGCAACAGCAGTGTTTAGGAGTTTCGGCACTAAAAAAGAGGTTTGAGAAAGCATCAGTGCGATGTAATGGCCAAGAGGGAGAGAGATAGGGAGAGAGAGATAGAAAAGGGAGCTTTGGCTGTCAGCTTGCTGTCTTGGGACTCAAATCTCAGAGCAATTTTCAGAGTGCCTGATTGGCAGCTTGATGTGTATTCTTCCCCAGCAGGAGCAGGGCGATAACTCGGGCCCATTGGCCCGTCAGCAGCCCGTTGTGGAGCCATTACAATGACGACGCCGATAAGGGACATTTATCACTCCCGCGGCGCTGTGACAGAGGCGTCCCATCAACAGGTCTAGCAACCAGCAGTGGCCAGTGGGAGTTCACAGAGCCTGAATTACAGCGCGCTCAGCTGGAAAACAACACACACCCACAAACACATACACATGTGCACCAAACGCACACACATCTGATATATGTAAATGTTGCAGTTTTTGACCTTAACTTGATTTTCTGTCTCTATTGCAAGTCTATTTCTATGACATACAAGCTACTACTGTATAGTCATAAATAAGTCATATCTGCATGGTGAAGACTCCAAAAGACATGTATACACATTTCAAGAGCACTCCTACTTGCCACAACACTTGCCCTAACCACTTGTTTGTTTCATGTTGTCTCAGTCACAGAACACATTAAACTTGAGAACTCATTAAAACTGTTTAATAAATATTGTAATATATATATATATATATATATATATATATATATATATATATATATATATATATATATATATATATATATATATATATATAGACACTCCTGCTCTAAACAACGTTGCTGCTTTTAGTCATGACTTCTTCATGAAGTCTGCTTTCCTGTAATCATGCATTGTGTAGGCACGTCTACCCATCCTGCAGGTTTGCCCATACACTCACTCTGGATGAAAAATTGACCTTGTGTTGGCCTCAAGGAGGTCAGAAATCTCTTTGTGCCTCTGTGCTGTGTGGTCAAAGAGTCAATTGTGTGGCAAGCGGGTGGCACGGCCTGCTGGTGACGGGTGGCGGCAGGGCGACAGGGGAACGGTCTGTGACTTTCACCTCATATGATCACAATGAGTGATGTGGTACGGAGTTACAGGTAGATGCATGGAGGGAGCAAAAGCTATATGAATGGCCAGGTGAAGTTTGTAGAATTTGCCACACTGTGAAGCATTAATATAATGGAAATTATAGGAATATCAAGGGCATAGTGAAATATTTTCAAAAATATAAAGCAAAGTGTGGTAGAAAAGTGTAGATTATAGCTATAGTAGATTAATGCTATATTAATTGTTTATTATATATAGATATTTTGTTGCAGCTCAAAGAGACATTATGTCTCTCTCTCTCTCTCTCTCTCTCTCTCTCTCTCTCTCTCTCTCTCTCTCTCTCTCTTTCTATGTGTCTCTCACATTCAGTTTTCTCCTCTGACCTTGAGTCATTAACACCCCAACCCTCCAGACGAGGCAGCTCCTTTACAGCTTTGAGAGCACCTCAGCCCCACCTCCAACACAGGCTTGCACACACACACACACACACACACACACACACACACACACACACACACACACACACACACACACACACACACACACACATATACGTCACATACACAGACGCACATACACAAACTGATTGAGAGAGAGTGAAATGAAAACTGTTGAAAAAAAAATGGCACCTACAACACAATCAGGATTTTCACGCTGACCATCTGTTTCTATTCTGTAAAAAATATGGGAATAACTTCGAAACAAGTAATCAATATAATCCTTGTAGATCGAGTTGACTAGACTTTTGAGTAATAAAGCACTTCAGATGCTTTACAATTAGAACACAAGTTTAAAACTATCCCACAAATCCAGTCACCTCACCTCCCTGCCGCTAGACCAATCAATTACCTGAATAAAAAAAAAAAGCAAACCAGAAAAACTGAAAAATCTGTTTCCTGTGACAAACCGCAACACAAATACTATATAATGATTCTTAGATTAGTCTTCAAAGATCACTTCCCTGTGAATTATGATAGCACTGCTAGCCACAATATGTGTGTACAGTAGCACTGGCACACACACACACACACACACACACACACACACACACACACACACACACACACACACACACACACACTCACTCGCACACTAAACATGCAGCGCCACCTTGCACAGAACCCTCCCTATAATCACCATTTATCAGTAAACGCCCAGCACTGACCGCACTGCCTAAACAAACTCCCAATGATGGATGAGCTCCTTTCTGGCTACAAAATTATTAACTTTTAACCAGCGCCGACTGCTTGGCATGAGAGCCGTCCGCCAAGAGTGAATCCCCTGGGGTGCCAGTCTATACGTCAGGCCCAACTTTTCCTCCCTGTACCAATCCATCTTTCTGGGGGGCCGCTCAGCTACTATCCATTCCCCATCAAGCTCTTAGGAGATCACGGTGCAGAGGAAAGCATGTGTGTCACTGTGTTCGACAATGATTGCTTCCTACAGTCATCTGAGAAAGAATATGAAATTTAAAATAGCACAGTAGCCCCATTTAGGTGAATGACATGATGGTAAGGAGTTTCTCGTTAGCCGGTTATGTGTGTACGAGAGGCGTTGTCTCAAATGAGAAAAAAAGGGTCTAAATATTAAGTTCCAATCTGCACAGAAGGTTTTGTGCTTGTGTCATATCTTGTGTCGGTTTCCTGTGGCTTGGTGGTTAATAAAAGCGAGGTAATGGGTGTAATAGCAGTTGCTAAGTGTGGAGCATGTGTCTTTGTGTGTGTGTCTGTGTGTGTCTTTGTTTGTGTAGGTGTGTGTGTGTGTGTGTGTGTGTGTGTGTGTGTGTGTACTGCAGTGTGACCCATGCCCTGTTTATTGACAGACTCCAGCCAGTCTGGAGTTCATCGGGAGTCTCCATAATCTCTCCTGAGATGATTAAAAATTAATTGATCAGTGCAATACTATCCATACTGGCCAACCAACTAACACAGATGACAAGCCGTCCTAATAAACGTTAATGACTGTTTTTCTTTGCCTTCCTGTTTTATGGCTCCTCGCCAGTGGTTTGGGCCTTCACATATCAGGTCATAAATTCATTAGTCGCTAACACACCTAGCCAGAACAGCTCATTTAGCAATAGCAAACACGATTAGGAGCAGGGGCGAGGGTTATTCCACCTCCTTACTCTTGATGCTCAAACAGCCGTGATAAGGCCACTCACCTGTCTACTACATGTACCTTACGAGTAAAAATCCCAATTGAAGAATACCTAGCTTAACATTCGCCGCGATTATCACTTGAGCAACACAGAAGTGGTAGATTTAGCAGTAGTAGACTTAGCAGTGTTTCCTAACTGTGTTAAAGAAAAGTTTTTAGTTTCGCTGACTTTATCATGATCCATGAACCTCGAATATCATGCCAAGGTCATGTTAAAGATAGGTGCATATGAAGGCTTGTACATGTGTACACGTGGGAGGGTATTACCATGTTGTACTAGTGACAAGGAGCTAGTCACTATTATGACCCTGTACAATGTAACTTTCGAACAGTAGAGAGAGTCCTCAGATTATGTAAAATTCTAATCTACAATTTCATGAAAGCATAATTTGTTTCGTCTCAAGTAATAAAATTCTCGCCTGAACAACTTGCATATTAATATTACAGCCTTTGATTTACTTGCTCTGAAGACAGATATGCTTTCGTATTTTTGTCCAGCTCTTTTACATGCTCATCTGTACACTCTGTATAACAGATCAACTTCTAATATCGCTATCAAAGCCATCATGTCTGAGACCCGAGATCACTGAAAGTCGATCTGCTATTAACGCCATTGTACTTGTTCTATCAGTGTCCCTTTATGACACTATAAACACTAAACTCATCAAAAATATTTAAATATTAACATATTTCATGTCTTTCTATTCACAACATCCCTGTCTCTTCTAGCACCCTGATCCGCTGTGCTTCCTATCCAAACAAGAAAAAATAGAAAGTCCTAGTCTGCTGTGTTAAATTAGCAAATAATACAAGTCAGGCACCAGGCTTGTCTGCACAAACAAAAGAGCGCAGCCGTCATTTTTATCGTAGATGAAGAAGTGCAGCGAAGGGTAAACTAGACGTCAGGACAGAATCAAAAAATCAATCACTAGGTGCTTATCAGCACTGGCTCTGACAAGCTGACAGTTTCCTCTCCTCAGGAAAAAAAAAGAAGCGGGGGAAAAAATATCTTCGAAAATGTCATTTCATCTCTTCACAGCCAGCACTTGAACTTATAACACATTTATACCAGGAATGCGTGCAGTTTTGCACTCCCAATTTCAATTTTACACAAAGTTTCTGGCCACTGGAATGTCAAGAAACCCATCAAACCAGTAATGAACATTATGACTTGGCCCTTTTCATAGCCCGTGTACTGATGTACCGAAATTGAGAATGGAGCTTCTAACCACAGCACGAATACGAACCATGGGAGTCAGACAGGCCTGAAGCAGAAATCTGTAAATGTGTTTATTTACAGACAGAGACTAATGCAGGCTTAAATGCTCAGCGTGTTGACAGAGAGATACTTGTTGGCCTAAACTCCATTAAGCCTTCAATCAGTTCACGTTAATGGCTCCAGCCTCCACCGGTCTAGAATTTGTATTTAGGTATTATCGTATTATATAATGTATGGGTTTCAGTGGTTTGTTTCTTTTAACTACCAATGTTTGTGCTGTAATTTTCAAATTAAATCAATTAAGGTGAATTTGGCTAATAGAAGAAGTGATATACCAAATCTGGTTCTACACCTTTAATAAGTAAGTCAAGGGGTAAAGACTCGAAACCAAATCACTGTAAATTTAGATTTAATTAAAATGATTTAGCTAAATTCCTACGCCAAAGGCTCTCTCTCTTTCCCTCTCTCACTTTTTTTTTTTAAGGAGGTGTGTAGCATGTGTGCAGTTTCAGCAGTCGATGGGACATTTTCCTGATGACATTTCTCCACAATGCTCCCTGACATGTGCGTCAACAACTGGCATGCTGCGCCACTGAAGGTCAGGGATAATGGGGGAAAAGGCCAGGGAAATATTAGAACGCATAAAATCACAGGAGGCTCAGGCTTTCCAGCAACTGTCACTTGTAACTCAAGTATATTTGAAAGGCCAGGAGAGAAGGGCAAATCTGCATGTCTGTCTGTCTGTCTGTCTGAAAAATTTTATTTTGGGCAAGCATCAAAACATGACGCTTGAAGTGTGTGAAATTGTGCTAGATGGTTAGTAGAGTAGAAGAAATGTGAATGAGTGAATAAAATGAGCATGTTCGTTCCAGGATGATATGGAGGTGCAGTTTCCTAATTCCTCTCCGTTATAGGTTTTCAAGGAAGTAGATTTGGGCCAGAAAGATTGTTTTGGTTTTGCCAGGAAAATGCTGCTGATCTGAAACGAAGAACTATGGACATTAAGTTCATAAATGAACATTTACATTTGTGGCATTTCTCAGACGCCATTATCCAGAGTGACTTACATTTATCTCATTCATACAACTGGGCAGCTATGGGGGTAAGGGGCTTTCTCAGTGGTCCAGGAGCATCAGCTTGGTGTGGCTGGGATTTGAACTCACAACTCTTCAACCACTGAGCTACCATCTTCTCTATAAGCATGAGCAAGACAATTTGGTAATAGTAAACGAGACTGATTGTAATGTGAGTGAGACAGATTTGTGACCATGACTGAAGCTATACAAGCTCAGCAAGCTGTTAAAAAGACTGAGATATGTCTGTGAGAAGCAGTGTGCCATATACAGGTGCGAATTGTGTAACAGGATGAAGCAGGACGGTGTGTGTTGCTTGTTAAGGCCGTTAGCTAACCACACCATCGAGGGCCTCTTCCTCACAGTAACGGCCATCCAGCTCCTCCAGTGACCTGAGAGAAAAGTACGGCGAGCTTTCACAGGAAACTGAGGTTAGGACACCACACATGTTACATGAACGCCGAGACGTGCCATCGAGATCGGCATCTGTCCCAGAAAGCAGGATTAGATAACAGAACAAGTGCGGAAGGCAGATACCACAAAACATGTCAATCTGGGGGCGAGACCGCTACGAGCTGCAAGAGCTTCCTCAGATGGAGCATTAGCTTTAAGCAGCCGTCATTAAACTCATCCTGATTCATTAGTCAGCAGCTGTTCTTCATTAGCCCACACACTCTGTTTGTGTGCATGCACTCACACACACACACACACACACACACACACACACACACACACACACACACACACACACACACACACACACACACACACAAACACTGCATCTAGCACCAGACTCTCTTTCTTTCTCTCTCTCACACACACACATATGCTGTTCTTGTATTTTTCTTCTGTCATAGTGATCTCTATAAGCAGGGTTTTTACTGCCTGTGCACTTTCTATAATGTGGCACATCACTATTTACGTGTTCACAGCAAAAAAGCACTGTGTGTTTGAATTCACACACACACACGCGCACACACACACACACACACACACACACACACACACACACACACTGGCTGTGGTGCCGTTACAACCGCATTCCCAGCCATGCATTCTACCAATCCCTTCCTGTAGTGTCCTGTCCCATTTCCACCCATTATTAGTTAAATTGTCATTAGTTTCCTGTTGACTCTTTTGCAGGTATAAAAACCTCAATGATAGTCAGTAATGATTTACATCACTGTAACACATTTAGTAAGGACTCAATGCCTCTAAAAACAGACCCCATGTGTAATATGGATCCTGAGGTTTCTTATCTGAGCAAGAAGCAGCCTTAGCCATTGCTACATTGCCAAACAAGATAAAGCTAGACTTGCGCTAGCGACTAAACTCTTGCCAGTATAAACATGTAGCAATTGTGCAAATCTGTATATGCCACATCTTTGGTATTGCAAAAGCTTTTTTGCTAAACTGAAAAGGATCAGAGAGCAATTAAGACTTTGGTTATGCTGTTTTTGTTTTGGTTGTACTGGTGCAATGAGACTTGAAGTGTGAACTAAAAGTAAAACACAGAAATAAAAGATTTAAGCAATGAAAAATGGCAAGCCTACAACGATTAAATAAATACTTTATCCTTTCCTATTTGTTGAAGGCAAAGAATGTACAATTTATTTTCTAAACTGATTTTTATTTTTCACATTTTTTGAAATACTTCAGCCAGGGCTATCTACACATGTATAGGTTAGAGAACCAACTTGAGCTGCATCTGAATTCTGCCAACAGTCCTTTTACATTTTCATAAGTGGGTCTCAGATCAGATTGAGATGAATAGTGGTGACAGCCTCTCACCAGCTGCCCCGAAAAAACAACCTGGAAAAAAATGCTGCCACGCAATTTTATTTAATTCCAGCAGATCAGCCCTTGTCAAATCCCACATGTTTCTGTCATCCAACTGAATGCACCTAACCCTAGTCCTGAGACCCCCCTCCAAGTAATTTTTGACGTTTTCTTTTCACATTAGCATGAGTCTCTGTCATTCTGCAGATCACGCACACTCTCCCGGGCCCTTCAGGACCCCCAAGGGTGGAGCGATCTGGCTTGTTTTCCCCTACAGTGACAATTTTGTGTTTTCTACACTCCCCTGCTATGTAAAAAAAAAAGCATCCTTTAAACCCAGCACCAGCATGAGCAAAAAGAAAAAAGTTCCCTTCGCAAGACATAGATTGCCAATGCCAGTTTCAATATGATAAGTGCCAGCATTATGAAGACAGACATGATCCAAGATGGGCGGGGTGACCTTTTCCAAATGTCACATGTCATCTGAGTTTTATGTCACCCTCCAAACAATATGTCAAGAGCATAAAAAATCATTACACCCAAGAATTATGTTATACAGGCCAAAAATAATAATTAAGATTATATTATTCAAACCCAAACTGAGGTTCAGGGAAATTTACGATTGGCCTGAGCGTAAAAGGGTAAGGAAACACGTTGTCGTAATGTCGAGCCGGTGTGGATTTTCAGTTCAGAGCTTCTCTTTGTGCTTATCTTTCGCTGTCCATGCAAAAAAAAAAAAAAAAAACGCAGCTTCAAGCTGCCCTTCGAAAGGCACTCGTAATACACTCTTCAAAGTCAAAGGTACACATTCTTACAGAGCTCCTCTGTGTCCTTGACTCTAGCGATTGCCAGTGGACATTTTTACATAAACCAACAACAGAAGAGATGGCACTGATCACCTAATTCCTAATCACATTATTGATTACCTGATGGAGCTGTTGTCTGGAGATAAGGGAGCACACAGAGAGAGGGTATCATCAGACTTATGATGTTTCATAGCCTAAAGCTGAAGGGCAGATATAAGTAATGCAAAATCCTGACATGTGTCTCTTATGTCTTAGAGTAGTTGTGCATGTCAGCGCAGGTGTAATGCTCCCTTACATCAGCGGTTCGGGAGCAGTCAATAGAGGGAGACTTGTCCAATCAGCAATATGCGGCACACGAGGTGAGAGGTCAGCATGATGTCATACATCCTCGCAACACAATAAAGACTGTCTTAGTCAGTCTTCCTGTTCTGCTCTCTCTCTCTCTCTCTCTCTCTCTCTCTCTCTCTCTCTCTCTCGCTTTATTTCTCTGTCTCTCAGATAGTGTAATGGGCTCTTGTCTTTGTGAGCTCCATACGAAAGGCCCGTCTTTCCTCAATCTGGCATGAGGTGATAAAGCACTTCGTGAAATCTTTATTGCTTTAATAAACAAGAAAGAGTGATTAATGTTGGTCTTCTCCTTTAGTATTTCAAATAAATTATGACAGCTTTATATCACGGTCAAAGCAGCCAACTCCCTATGAAACCTGTCCATGGAGGATGGATGGTCTGCACTTATGCATGTAGAAATTAGCCAAATAAAAGGCTGTGCCATTTCGGGAAAGTTTTTTTTTTTACTTTGAATGTGTCCCGACATTTCAGGTCCATTCTGAAGAGGGGGACTTTTTTTTATTCTTCTGTTCTTTCCTTTGTTATGAGATCGTATCTGGTACTCCTCTGCCAACCGGCTGAATACAAGATGTCTAGTAAAGCAGCACTTAAAAATATTGCTGGAGACTTAAATGGCCAGGGAATTAGTCTACGAGAGGGAACTCTGGCCCGGTATGTGTCAAATAAAAGTCCCCATGCCAGGACTTTCTGGACCCTCGGTTCTGACTCACACACATTAAATGGGTGAGATGTGCGTCAGTTTATAACGGTTTAGCGATGACAGTAATAACCTGGCTATGACACTCTCTAGCAGGTCATTATTCAATTAGAATGAATTGGACATTTTATAGGTTGGAAACATTCAAGGTATGCAATATGTATGTTGCAAAATAAAGATCTGGTTTTAGGGTAGAAAATATGGCCTGTCTCTGTGTGCACAATATGTATGTATTTTTGTAGATGGATGGCCAAAAGACTACTTTGCTATTTACAGTCTTCTTCATGGCCATTTTTAGAGTATTTTGGCACCCTAGGCCTATTGTCATACAACCCCGCCATGGATCCACCCTCTTACCCCTACACCATGCATCAATCATATGTAACCTTCCATAAAAAAGTTGAAACAGATTTAATAATCATTGGAAAAGTGCCTGAATTCAAATATGTAAGCATCTACTGTTTATTTAGATTCAATTAAAAAAATTTAAATAATTTAAATGGGTAAGGGGTTTGGGCGAGGGTGGCAGCAAGGCAAGAAGTGCTCACTGACCCCCCTTCCCCCCCAAGCTTCATGCGCCCTCGATGGCCACGTAGTATGCCTATGCCTAGAAACGGTGTTGGTGTTCTATATGTGTTTAGGCAAATGTAGCGTTCCTAAATCCATGTAGCTTCGCTTTCCAAACCGCAGCCCATCCCCAACCCAATTTTAACAGTTTTCCAACGTTAGGAATTTGGTCATTTTGTTAAAATCAAACCAGATATGCATGTGCTACATAAAGCCTCAACGTCGTGGCTTCATTAATTAAAGTCTGCCTTTATAAGCCCCTACTTGGCAAGCCTGACCACCAAGAGAGAGAGAGAGAGAGAGAGAGAGAGAGAGAGAGAGAGAGAGAGAGAGAGAGAGAGAGAGAGATTTAGAGAAAGATAGAGAGACAGAGTGAGAGTGGAAAGGCTATAACTGGATAACTGATCAAAACTGGAAATGGGTGCTAATATATGGACGAAAGTTTATTATGTGTATGTGTAAATAATTATTGTGATAAATGACATAAAGCAATACAGTTACACCATAGCCAGCCATCTCAGTGAGAGTTTAAAGAGCAAGTAAATTAGGAAAGGATGTCTGGCACGAAACTGTTTAGCTTCTGGACAGCAGACTGTGATTTTAAAGGTTTTTTTTTTTCTTTTTAAAGTCTCATCTCTGGTATAGTATACAAAGCTGTCAATCAGGGGACTTTTATGGGCATCAAATACACTCCCTTTTCCCCCCATTTTTTTTACAAAGAGGCTGTAAAACATTTCCCTAGAAAAGAGGAGAAGCTTGAGCAAACCACCTATTACAGTTGTAGCCTTGGGAAAAGGCACGTGGCGCCATACCTGATAATCTCAGCGGTGGCTGAAACGTTGAGCGCTTTTACAAGCTCTTTACAATCTCCTTCTTTCTTTAATCAATTATCACACTTTGTGAAGGGGTATGCCTCTCCACCCTCACTAGGCAGCCTTTCAGAAGGCCTGGCACTATTGTAATGAGGTGGCTCCCTGAGGTGGGACTGAACGCCCAGGTGCAGGCAGAGCAGTCAGGTGTGTGCATGTGTGTGTGTGTGTGTGTGTGTGTGTGTGTGTGTGTGTGTGTGTGTGTGTGTCTGTGCGTCTGTGCATGTAATGGAGCTTTACAAGATGTGCCAAGTGTACCAGTCCTGTAGCAAGCCAGGAGCTGGGAAATGAGTGCTGTGAAGTACAGCCTGCCCCCTTTGTCTCTCTCTGGAGCAGAAATGACAGAGTAGACAACCATCTACTTCATGACTTATTGAGGGGCCCATCATGATCAGTAATTATTACCCCCCACACATATTCTCATTGCCATAAACTCACATCCGGCCCCTTGTTCATAACTAAATAGTGTCAACCCTTTTCCCATTTTCTGTCCCTTGGTCTTTACTCTCCAATGTTCTCAATTAACTGAGCGAATACATTACACAAGGGGGGTAATAAATTAGAATACCACATCCATACTATAATTCTATGAAAAAAAGTCCAGCGGGATCATCCCCTCTTATTGCTCCTGTGAGGAATTGGGGTTGGCAGTGTTCAAATAGAAACGCTAATACCATGTTACATGTAATTGTCCTCTGCCATTTTCCCTCGCTGCAATAGCACTTTATTAATAGTAATTGCGGGAATGAATTATGAATGGAATGATTTTCTCCTAACACACAAAAGTGAAGCATAATGACCATGGTCCTAAATCATCATTTTGACCCTCTCAAGCTATGTTTGCATTATCTCTCTCTCTGTCTTTTTCTCTCACACATATTGCCTCATTTTCTCCCTTCATCTATCACTACTTTAACTTTGCTTCTAATTCCCAAAGAGACAGAGAGCAGGAGTGTGTGACTGCAGCTTCTCCACTGTGTGAGTTTGCCTAAGCCTGTCAATTATACATGCATGCAAGCTATACGCCACTCTGTTCATTCTGACCAGTTAAGAGTTTTCTAACACATGTTTACTTCTTTTCTGTCCATATAATCTTATTTACTGGGGCATGAAACTTACAAAGTGATCCAATGTTTCCTGTAGCTTGCAGTAATTGAATAATGCGAGTGCTGCCAATAGCCAGGGGTAAGGGCGGAGGGGTGGTGTTGGGGCATTTTTTCCCCCTTTCAGCTTTTTTAAAAAAAGATTGGCTTTCCACACCTATGATCAACCGCCGCGTTCGCCCGAGCCGAGCATGGAGGCCCCAGGTCTGCTTCTTATTTCGAAACATCAAACGGTTCACTTCATTAAGGCCCCCTTTTTTTAGTCGCATCTGAAGCATGTTTTCCGAAACAAAAGACGAGAAGGGGAGCAGCAGGGGGGAACAGAAATCGCACAGTCTGCAGCAGTTTTATTGGGGGAAATAATGGGCAATTGAGGCTAGGTATTTAATAGGCAAAACCAAGCGCAGCACTGTATCGGCCGGCAGAAAAGCCATTTGCCAGCCTGGTGAAAAAGAAGCCTGTCTTTCTGGCCAGGTTTTTCTTGAAGACCAATGAGTCTGTCGCGTTCTCCCAAAACACCCATGGTATACCCATTAAGAATGAGTGAAGTCACAAAGGAGGTGGAGTGAGCATTTGACAGACAGCTGAGAAAGGGAGGACTTGATGCTGCCCTGTGCAAGGGCATCTGCATATAAATGAAAAGCAAATGGACAGAAGGCAAAACATTCGAGGATCAATAGTCCAATAACTAGAGCAGGAAGACTCCAATAACTGCATCAGTGGCCACCGATGGCTATGTGGAGGGAAAAATGATACACAATTGGAAAAGGAGCGACCACGCTAAGTGGATCAGGCCTCGGCCTCAATGAACGCGACTTCCAAAAATGAATCATTATTCAAGAGACCAGCAAAGCCGTTTGCATTGATTTCAATACACTTCATGCTAAGCCTGGCACCAAAATATGGTCATCACTAGCCATGAGATAATTGTAAAAGTTATTAAGTAGCGGTCATTTATAGGGGGGAGGGCTTGGATGTGGCAATAAAAGAGAGACAAGGTGCATCCTTTACAAATCAGATAAGCAGGGACACGAGTGGACATTGAGAAGAGTGCTCTGACCTTAGTGACCAGTGGTCAGTATAGAACTGACCACAAGGGTCAATACATCCCCCCCAACGTCACATTCACAGCCCAATCAATGTCGAATTATGGGTTATTTATTGAATAATCAAAACATTATTATCGCCATGGCTCTCATGGAGGCTGTCACAGGGGTAGACTATTTATCAGACTGCTCGCAAAATTAGGGTAATCACTTAGCATGTAAACAAGAGCCAGCAGCTGCCTGCCAGAGTAAGGCTATTACTCATAGGTACTTATCAAACACTATGTCTGTGTGTGTGTGTGTGTGTGTGTGTGTGTGTGTGTGTGTGTGTGTGTGTGTGAGAGAGAGAGAGAGAGAGAGAGAGAGAGAGAGACTGAATGAGCCAGATTAAAGGTGAAAAGAATGCACACATAGGCACAGACACAAACACAGACACACACACACACACACACACACACACACACACACACACACACACACACACACACAGCACACAACTGTCATCGGAGTCCAGTGATTTTTACAGAGGTCAGAGAACCTCGTTTCACAGGGGTTATAAAGGACACAGGATGTAGCTATAAGCAGATTGAGTTTCTTTCCTAGCCACAGGCTGGAGTACACTTGTGTACTGGCCTCACACACATCACACACTTGCACACACTTATGCACAAACAAATAGAACCGGTAAACAATCTGGAGCGAAAAATTGATCACCAGATTTAAAAATATCATTTTAAATTGAATCACCTGCCAACACTGCCAACAAACAGCCTTACACTGGGGAATAACAGAAAGACGTGTTTACTGCTTATTTGTCTTTCTGTCCATTCTGGCAGGAAAGACGAGCCGTCGGTTTTCCGTCACCGAGTCCATAGCTGTATGCAGCAGGTTTCCGGATCTACTCATTTGTTCTTTGGAAATTAAATAAATGGACATGTAGACTGCTCTTAAACAGTCCTATAAATCACACGCACTTATGTCTGCCATAAATTTCAAACCAATCCTAGTTGCTCTAATGCCCTGGCTGGAGCCGCTGAGGTACAGAAAGGGGGATCTATAGCTGTGGTTGGCAGACCCGAAAGCTTTCCTCTATTTATGTTATTATCTGTCACCATATTTTTGTCTCTTAAAAAGCATTAGACAAGCTAGCGATGCTTCCCTAACCAGATTAGAATTGGTTTTGGTTCTGGCCACCAGGGAGTTCGAGTTACAGACAATAAGATCAAAAATGAGCCAATTCCTTTTCTATTCTCATTCAAAACAAACAAAAGGGGGCTAATATGCCCTGCATCTGTGGCCAGAGCCATGCCAGGTCGATATGTGCACTGATAGATGCGAGCTGCGCAATTGCTGGTTATTACGCTACTGAAAGGGCCTTGCCTGGTTTAAGTGGTCAGTGGCCCCTAAAGCCTCTGATCATATCTGGCCGTCGGAGATTATCAGCCATAAAGCAGACCAATGTTCACTTATCGCGGTGAAGACTCTGCTCGAGAAATGTGGCGATAAGCATTATTGGGTAATAGCGGGGGGAGTTGTATTGAATGCCCCATCTAATTATTTACAATGGCATTTTTACTGTAGTCCAGTTGAACAAAAAGCCAATCGTGACATTTACAATCATGTCACCTTCCTAATT
Organism: Silurus aristotelis; assembly: GCF_946808225.1. Classification (NCBI taxonomy): domain Eukaryota; kingdom Metazoa; phylum Chordata; class Actinopteri; order Siluriformes; family Siluridae; genus Silurus; species Silurus aristotelis. The sequence goes on from NC_139578.1 coordinate 7,433,404, forward strand.
GCGGCTCCCTGTTGTGGCTATATTGTGGATATGAAAACTATATTTTTGAATGTTTCAGATCATTCAAGTCTATTTGAATGTTTATTTGGCTTGACTTGATGTTGCACTGAGTACGATGCTTCAAAATACAGTTGACCCTGTGCTGGGTAAAGTATGCAGATTAAAGTTTGGTTAGTATTTGATGATGAGGTCCTGTCCTATAGTGTGGGCTCTGTTATGATGGAGGTCCAGCAAGTGTGTTTCTAGCAATAACTTAGCCTGGCTTTACTCTACTTCCCTGTACTCAGCTCTCCTCAGGGAACCATCACCTCTGTCCTCTTGCGTGATTCAATTCCAGGCTGCTTTTCCTCCCTTGATGCCCAGGCCTCAGGCTGTAGCAACACCAGCAGCAACCTTGTCTTAACCCCTCACTCAGTGGTGTTAATTGTGTTAGGGGCCAAAATGGAAGCTTTGTAATGGGTAGGTCTGCTTCACTGTTTGGGATAAAGGACTCTCCTCGATCTCGTCCTCTCTCGTTATACAACATTAGTCAACTCCTCTGCCTGGCTCAGGTGTGACCAGCCTCTAACTATGTTAGTGCACTTGTTAGTGGAGGAAATGTTCACCCCTCTGCCTGCCTATATATCGATTCCACTAGAAGCCTCACCTTTCTAAGCCCTTTGCCTTTATGACCCCCTGACTGTATTTATTTGCTCTGTATGGAGATGCAGTGTGATGCTTCTCATGAGCTCTGACTGAATCCAGCCAGACCATATAAGGTATGAACTGCAGGTCTTTATGGTCTACACTTGTGGACTTTACCACCTCACAGATCCACTTGATTCTGTAAATGTGACTGTTATCATACAGTGACCAACATCTATGTTTCTAGGATGTCAAAAGCCTATAACATTTCATGTTTGAATTAATATTTAAAAGAAGACCAACATGGGTCACACCAATGCTGCTTCACCAAAGGCCATAATGGCACATGCCAAAAAAAAAACAAGGGTTGGCGACATGATTAAATGTATTAATTGCAACGGCTTGGGGACCTACTGTAAATACTTCCGAGGAAGGAACCTTGGACCCCTCTTATGAGAGCCACATTAAGCTCAGTGTTCCCAATGGACCAGGGCCAATAAATATCATATCAGACTGACTCCAACTGCACCCAAATCCCCACTATCCTATTACTCTAAAAGCTAGGGCTGCTATTTAACGCCATAAGGGCCCCTTTCCCTTCCCCTCCTTTTCCTTTCACCCTTTCCTACTCCCTGCAGGACAGGCTGTAAGATGTGTGTGTGTGTGTGTGTGTGTGTGTGTGTGTGTGTGTGTGTGTGTGTGTGTGTGTGTGTGTGTGTGTGTATATATCAGTAGGATGCGTGCTCAGCTTCACTCCCGGGTCCTGGCCAACCGGGCCTGATGATGATGGAGGCTGCTGTATAAACGTCCTCATAAAAATGACAGCTAGACATATGTATGGATCCCCATTAAAATTTTACTACTAATCACCCGGCTGCTGCTCGGGCTGCTGACTCCCCAGTAGGGCTATGCCACAGGGATGTGCTCTAAATGAAGATATCAGTCGCATGTGTTGAAAAAGGCAGTCAACAACTGCTTGCTGGAAGTGTCCTGTTATAGGCTTTATTTTTATCTCTTGGTCACAAAGACCAGACAATTTTAAGCTTTCCATTTTTGTGTTTCTGAAAATGGGAGCGCAAGTCCAAAAGGACAGAGTGAGAGAAATGATAAATGTTGTTCTGCAGTGGTGTAAGTTAGTAAAAATCGGCATTTTGGTTTTAAAAAACTAAATATTACATGAAAAGACATCTTTAGGTGATGATGTAATAATTCAAATAGCTTTTCTTGTGGATGAGCTATCTAAAAAATGGCTTTTTTTCTAATTAATTTTTACTACTATCTAAAACTCTCTAAAAACCAAAACTATCTTTGTTTGGCATCAGACAGGTTTGACCTTCCTTCTGGTCAGACCACAAGGTTAATGCAAACAGGTAGTAGGGTGACTGACCTAAGGTCAAAGGTGAAACGCTATGCTTTCTGTGGCAGCACGCAACCAGAGACACAGGGGTAGAAGTATTTTGTAATGAGAAGGAGGCTTGCTTCGAACATGCTGGATTGAGCCGTAAACATTTGACAGGTGTCAGATGGGGAAGAGCACCTGCGAAACCTCCACCACCATCTGTGCTTTCCCTGTGGTAGGAATTCAGACTGAATTAACTGTCTTCAAAAGCCAAATTCAGGCACGCCTGTTATGACTGAAAATGACACTCGAATTAGTCTCTTCAGAAACGTACCATCTGATCAGAGTTAGCTTAATCTCAGTCAGCCACAGCTAACTATGCCAACACGAGCAAGCAGGATGAAGCTGTCAAATTACACGTATTATGTTGCTAACAACATGGATTAGGCAAACTGAAGACGAAGGAGGGCCTTCTTTGATTCGCAGACACCAAACAGCTGGTAAATAGCATTGAATTTATGGGATCTAGCTCAGTGCCTGCCCTAACCTAACAATGATGAGTTAAATAAAAGTACACTTTCAATCAATTGGGGCAGTCTGTCATGTGGGGGAATAGGACTCAGAAAAACAAGAGGAGGAAAAATGAATACGCTCCAAAGCAGGTCACAGTAAGCAGATACCCTCTAAATGAACCCCTTTTATTAACCCCTCCTGCTGCCTCCCCCTACATTCAAAACACCTCTTTCTCTCTATTACCTCCATGGCCGTTTCATTATCCGAACTGAACTCTGTGTAACCCCCCCATAGTCATTTTTTATGTCACTCAGGGTACAGGGTCCATGATTTAAACATGCAGTGCCCATAATTTGATTTCTTCATGGGGTGCACCACAAAGGCGTGATGCTGGGGGTAGGGGCTCTGAGGTCGCATTGGTAAGGATTGCAGAATGATTTGAAGGGGCCAATAAAGTAATCAGCCTGTTCGTTACATGGTAATAATATTGCTTCTAAAACACTGTGAACTATTACTTGGCTCAATTATTATCGAATGATAAATAGCCTCCCTCCTTTTTCTACTCTCATTAGTGTCAGTTAAAAGATGACACGAGTAACCAGTGACAGTAAACTGCATATTATCATATTACAGTGTACTTGGATATTTTAGAAAATAATTCTCGACTAAGATAAATGAATAACTTTGGTATCTGCGAAGCATCAATTATACTAAACTGAACACTGAACACTTGCAGGCTGCATTCCATATAATAAAGAAAGCTTAAAATAGATATTCCCCAAAGCTGATTCTATTCAAGCTGATAAGTGGCTAAGCAGCACCTATGTTCCAAAAGCAATCTTCAAAATCCTCTATTTAATCTTTCGTTCTTTTACAGCCATAGATCTCTAGCCGTCTGCTGTAGAGAGGGCTATTGAGTGGCCCTGCTGCCACAGATGTCTGATCAGTCAAGTGCCATCGACTTGACCCACCACGTTTACACCTGGAGAGGACACGACGTGGAGCGGAAATCAATGGGAATCACCTGAGTGGCACCTTGGCCTCCTCCGCATCAGGGGGAGAGCCAGAAAGAGCCGGGAAGTAGGAGGAGGAGGAGGAGGAAGAGGAAGAGCAAAAGAGGCAGCATGGAGAAGCTTCTCCCTGGCTAGAAGGTGAAGGGCAAAGAAAGTGTTAGGTGGCGAGAGGAGAGAACGCGCACAACCTGCATTTCATGCATTGTGGCAAACTGGCCAGGATTCCTGATCTTAACTAAGATTTTGTTACGACATTTATTATAAATGTCTGTGTGTTTCTGTGTGTGTGTGTGTGTGTGTGTGTGTGTGTGTTTGTGTGTGTGTGTGTGCATTTGCTTTATCTGTGGGCGGATGTGTCTGGGAGTGCAAGAACAGTGGGGGTTTGGGCACAGCTAGTGCCAGTTCTTTACCATACAGGGACTCCATCTGGAGGGCAGACCTTGGGCATTGCTGCCAGTCCATTATGAGAGGGATTATGGGAGTTGTGTGGTGTGGGTTAAAGTGTCTGCATTCCAACAGGTCGCTTTCTCTGCCACTGCTAACACTTTAAAAATGTTACATGCTGTATCTATGCATGGCTGTCGCCAGCGCGGTAATAAGATGGCAGATCTGCTTCAGCAAGCACGTGGAGTCAGTGGAATGTCAGTGAAAGCATGTGGTATCGACATGGAAACAACCAGTGAAATAATGAACCTGCTGGGTTTGATTAATCTCCTCATACTTATGAAAACAAAAGCTGGCTGGGGGTGGGCTAGTGCTTTACAGTCAGTATATGTATTAAAACAAATGTTTGGTGGAGAAACATGTTCAAAACTTGACTTACCTAAAAGCAGAAATCCATGATGGAACAATGAGTCAAGCATGGAAAAAGAAAAAGAAAAATTAGCTCAGTATGCGTTTTTTGAAATTGCATAACAAAAAAAACTTAATCGTTTCATTTTACTTATAATAGATTTGCAAAATGATAAAAATGTCAAGAAATCATAGAATACAATAATAAATTTAGGAGAACTGTGGTTAGAGATAGGAAAAAGTACAATAGATATCCTTCCTATTGTGCAGTCAAAGGCTAGCACCCCTGTGTGGTTTTAGTTATTGAAGTCCTGCTCTGTATGTTTTCCCGGTGTGAGGCCGCATGCTGCCTGAGCGTTTGTGTGTGTTACCGTGTGCCCTCCTGTGCCCTTGCACTGTGGTGTAAACACAGATTGTTAGGTTAGGGGTTAAAAGTGTTGTGCTTAGATTCTTTGACAGTAATCTAATTTCTGCTCTCTCGCGCATCTATATTTATTTGGTTTTGTCAACACTCAGGGCTCTTTTTTCCTCCCTTTTGCCTTCAGCGTATTGATTCCTCTAATGGATTGGATCTGATTCCAGAGAGTCTAACATGCTTTCGTATCCTCTTATTTTCACCCAGGGAAATCGATCAGGCAGGCCTGAAAATCAACCAGGATCAGGTTTTAAGGGATCCACTGTGGTAGGAATGGTAAGGCCATGCTTAAAAGCACATTGGTAATGGGAGGACTTTTGATTGGGAGAATGGTGCATGTTGGTCAAGTCTTATAAATGGCCTTATTGAAAAGGCTTGCAACTAAATGAAGAGTACGCTGATGCTATACTCAAGCATATTGCTGGATTCGATACATAAAAAGCAATGTGTAGGTGTTTAAGTGTGTGTTGTGTGTATGTGTATTAGGCCTTCCTGCTGCACCTGTCCTCAAGCCATGCGAGCGAACCTAGGAAGTTCAACTAATCAATGGTGAGATCCCCTTCCTGCTGAGACAGCATCCTCTTCTCTCCACACATTGATTGATGAAGGAAGAAGTGGAAGCTCATTTGCTTTTTAATATATTGGCAGTGCCAGGCTTCTTAATATTTCCTATTAGATTTTATCCCAGCATTCATAGACTGTGGCAGGGGTATCCTCCCAACCCTCAACAATAATTCAGGTAATTTTGTCACACTATGGACTCACACATAGGCGAGTGTTAAAAAGTAACCAGATCTCGATCAATAAGCAGGATAGTATTGGTGTGTAACTGTGTGACTGGAGTAAGGGGGGAGTGTGAAACTGTTCCCTTCCGCACTTCTCTACAGTCCCCGTGAAACCTGAGAGCAGAGCCTGATCAGTTGGAAATGGCACAATATCGATGCCCCCTTGGCTCTTCACACAGCTGAGCAAATTGGAGGATTTGTCGCAAGTCACAACATGAAGGCGCCAGGAAGAGGAAGAGAGAAAGCAAGGACGGATGCAGGAGATCAGGCCACAGCTGATGTCAGGTTGTTTAGTCAGAGGTTACCCATCTTGGATTTGTCTGGGCTCCCACAAGGCCTATGAACAAGGCATATTGGGAAGTTCTTCTTTCCTCAACGTCTCGCTAATACACATGAGTACAGGGCAGTAGGAAGGTCGAGTCTCCCATTCCGCATATGTGGGTTCGGATCATGTCTTACAACACTTCTGAGGGTTTTAATCCTCTTTACGCTTTCTCTTGTTGTGATCATAGATGCTTATTTATTTATTAGTTTGAATTACACATATAAATTGTGATTATTTTTTTGTGATTTAGAATCAGACCAGTGTAAGGCTGTGATTTTCTATGCTAAAGAAAGCAGTTCAAGCCTTGTGACAGATAAGCGCTGTCTGCTGGGGGTTAACAATGTGGAGAGCAGGAAGTCACTGACACATCATAAACCTATCCATTTCAGAGACCAACCTACACACAAGAGATAATTTCTTCTCGTGACCTGTAATTGTAATTAGTTTCCTTTAATCTACCTTAACACACACAATAACAGAAACGAGAGCAGGACTGTTTTTGCTGAAAACCTCTCATGCAACACGTTTCTCTTTAGTAGTCAGTCTCTTTAACAGTGCATCCATACACACCTGTCCTTCAATCACCCTCATGTTTGGAACCAAAGGATGCAGAAAGTGCATTACGTGCACAGGTGTTCCCCCCTTTTGCTTAGCCCCATTGCTTTGAGGATGATAGCAGATGCAAGGAGATGAAAGAACCGCTCTTCCTCTTCCCCCTATCCATAGATCAGATCCTATCAGCCCCACCATGACATTTAACAGTAGCCATCTTCAATAAGAAGGCTGATATCATGGTTTGGTCTTCCTCCTTCAGACAGACGCACCAAATCGAGGTCAGCTGCTCTGGGTGTCATTAACTGCCGGAATGCTCTCCCCATAAAGACAACAATGTCAAAGAATGAGATTAAATTACCTCCCAGTCTAAACAGCAACATTAAAGAGCAGATACTGATCTTGACATCTCACTGATCTAATATCAGAGATTGGGCTCTTATGAGTGTTCTTTTTGAAACTTTGAAAATCTTTTAGTCACCAACTTAAGGGTGAGTTTGCATGTGTAAATTGTGTGTGTGTGTGTGTGTGTGTGTGTGTGTGTGTGTGTGTGTGTGTGTGTGTGTGTGTGTGTGTGTTGGGGGGGGGGGGGGGGGGTTTACAGAAAGTCAGATGATCGAGGAGGAAGAATGAACTCATACATCCTTTAATGTGATGTGCATTTAAGGTGATGGCTTTCCAGAAGCACATCTTTTGCTGGTGTGAAATCAAATCCTGCTTTTGTGCATCTTCTCGCTCTTGCATACACACATACACAAGTGTTCACATACAAGACACACACACACGCACGCGCACATGCAAAAAGTCCTCCTCACAGATTTATCACCCAAGCCCTGCTCCCGTCGGCATCACAGTGGCTGATTTTCTCATTTCATAGGCCACCGAGGTAGAACAGGCATGTGCTTGTTCAAATCCACCCAGCAAGACGCACCGGTTTCACCACACAGCTTTCTCTTTAGCAGCTTAACAGATGCCAAGCAGAAGGGCAGCCAGGGGAGGGCGAAGAGGGTGCAGAGAATGAGACAGAAAAAGGGGTGGGGGGCACAGCCACAAACCATTAAGTGCAAGCCCTCCCCATGCACGTACATGGCATGACCGAGCCAGGAGAAATGAGGTACCCATGACCCACGATCTAATAACCATGACTCGAAAGGAGAAGCAAGAAGAGGCATTTTTTTAATTTATCATTCCAACTTCATGCTTCGAAATGATAGCACGGTGAGCACACTTTTCGGCCCACATCAAGCGGTGCACAGAGTCTCTCCAAATATAGTGATCATGTTTGTATTGTTTGACATTGAGGCCTGAAGGAATTCTTATTCTACTTCTGCCGACACACATACGCACACAAACACACACGCACAAACTCCCTTGCTGGGCTGAGGCTAAGAAAACACACACACACACACACACACACACACACACACACACACACACACGGCATCAGGGCCACAGACCTGGAAGGCTATTAGGGAAAGCAAGGAACCACATGAAAAACATCTGCTGTGGCATAGTGGAGTGCCACATACTTGCCAGGAGGTGTGTGCATGTATGTGTGTTTGTGCACATGTGCACACGTGTAATGATATTACAGTTTATGCGTGCCAGATTGCTTAAAAACAGAGACTTTTTGGGTTACAGTTACTTAATTGCACCCCTTCTTTAGACGATGTTGGCTCATAGATGTAATGATTTACTCATTGTGCAGTTAAGGAGGTACAGTAAAATAATAGTGGCTTGTTAGGAGGCACAAGTCCAGAACACAGCAGTTTATCTAGAAACCTACCAGGACACATCGATGAGCTAGGCATTCCTAATGAAGGGCGTTTTGTTCGAGAGACAAGGCAGGCTCTGTTACTTCAATGTAAATTATGAATCCCCTATTTAGGGACTACACATGTTTGCACACACAGCCATAATGAGAATAGGCAGGGATACACTATAGTACAGTTACTCTAGGAACAGGTCCATGGATACAGTACAGTACAACTTCCACTAGCACATTAGAACATCTGAGTCTTTGGAGCAAACAAATACATTTCAGAAAGCTGGGGGGATATGCATGAGAACACACACTCACACACATGTATATGCTGTTTGAAACTCTCTGTACTACAACTCAGGGAGAAAACAAGCATGGGAAAAAACTCCCTTTTCTTGCAATCTTGGTGGTTTGTGGTGAGAGCAAGTGAGAGAATACGTTACCTCTGATTGGGCGCCAAGCAGAGTAACTGTGGATAAGCACAGAGGAGCCAGGAAAATATACAAGGCACGAAGCAAGACTTGGTTTTTACAAAACAGCTAGCTTATAGAACGAACCCTCAGTTATGCATGAGTCCACTTGCTCCGGGCCCCATGGTGTCACCAAGAAACCTGGAATCTCAGGCACTGCTAGGACTGTTATTTTAACATGGTTAACACATGGGAATTAACAGCACTGACTATGTACCTAAATCCTTCAAACTGGCAGTTATCAACCCCTTATTACCTTGACCCCTGTCAGCTGTCCAACTATAGGCCAATATCAAACCTCCCCTTTATCTCCAAGATTTTAGAAAATGTTGTATCACAGCAGTTATGCTCTACTTAGGAATACCCTTTTTGAAATGTATCAGTCAGGATTTAGGCTTCATCATAGCACAGAGACAGCGCTAGTTAACATGGTAAATGACCTGCTATTGGCTTCTGATTAGGGTTTTGTCTCCTTATTTGTTTTGCTCAACCTTAGTGCAGCTTTTGACACCATTTATCATACTATCCTCCTTTCTAGACTTGAGAATGTTGTTGGAATAAAGGGATTATAGGGAATATAGGTCTTATCTGACTAATGGCCAACAGTCTGTTGGTGTAAATGGTGAGTTCTCCATATTCTCTTAGGTGTTCCGCAAGGATCTGTCTTAGGCCTAATGCTTTTCTCTTTATATATGCTGCCTCTGGGTGAAATTATATATAAACATGGTATTCGCTTCCATTGCTATGCTGATGATACACATTTGTATATTTCTGCAAAGACATTGAGGAGTGTGTAAAGGACGTTAGACAGTGGATGCTTGATAACTTCGTTCTGCTCAACTCGGTTAATGCTAGAAGTAAACTTTTCAATTATGTAGCATCTCTGGATGGTGTTTCTGTCTCAGTTTGTACAGCAGTCAAAGAACTTGGTGTGATTATTGACACTAGTCTTTCCTTTGAGGCTCACATGAATAACATTTCCAGGATCACCTTCTTTCACCTTAGAAATATGGCTAAAATTAGAAATATGATGTTGTTACAAGATGCAGAAAATGTCATGCTTTTGTTACATCTAAATTAGACTACTGTATTGCTTTACTGTCTGGGTGTTCGAGTAAGTGCGTAAAGCTTCAGTTAGTTCAGAATGCAGCAGCAATAGTCCTTACTAGATCTAGAAAATATTACCAAATCACCCCTGTTTAAATCAGTCTACATTTGTCTATTTGTTGGTACCTCAAATAATGAAGACTACAGCAGGGGCAGATCTTTCTCTTATAAAGGAACCACAGTTATGGAACAGCCTTTTAATTATTGTTCGGGACTCAGACACAGTCTCTGTGTTCAAGTCGAAGCTGAAAACATATTTATTTAGTCAAGCCTTTTATCGTTTTTTTTTTTTTTTCTTAGGTAAAGGAGCAGATCAAATCAATTCTAATAAAATAAAATCAAACCAATCAGATCTGGAGGGATCATTGATATAGTGTTTGGTGAATTGGGGTATTTGTGTGCAGTCGTCCCCTCACTCTCACATATTCAATCAGGTTTGTGGGGGGTGGTGTGGTGGCTTCTCTTTTCCTAGAGATCCCTCATGTCTGTGTTACCTTTTGTTTTAGTTATGCTGCCATAGCAAGTCTTACCGAAGTCCCCAACTGCACAGTGTCCTCAACTTTTATAAAGAAACAAGGAAACCTAATAATCCATATCCTTCTCTCCCTGTCAACCCTCTTCTCTCTCTCTCTCTCTCTCTGTCTCTCTCTCTCTCTCTCTCTCTCTCTCTCTCTCTCTCTCTCTCTCTCTCTCTCTCTCTCTCTCTCTCTCTCTCTGTCTCTCTCTCTCTCTGGATTTGGACTGTAGTTAATGTCAACAGTCTGCTACACTGAAACAGCACTACAGTTTTGCATCTAATCAACATGCTGTAACTGCACACCTCAACATCGTTTATCATTAATACATGGACATTCTGTGCCACTCAGATGAGGATGGGTTCCCTCTTAAATCTGGTTTCTCACAAGGGTTCTTCCTTATACCTTCTCTGGGAGTTTTTTCCTGCCACAGTCACCAACGGCTCATTCATTAGGGACAAATTTACACATAAAGAGCATTCTTATTTATTTTTTATCACCGCATTATCTGTGTAAAGCTGATTTTAGACAATGTTCATTGTTAAAAGGGCTATACAAATAAAAATGAATTTAATTTAAATGAATTGAATTGAATTGAATTTGAATGAGTGCTAAAACCAATAATTCAACTTCAGCCCTCCAACCAAGTACACCACTGAAGCCTACAAAGTACCAATATGGATTCTATCTCCAAATTTTCTTCCATAAAGAATTCATTATATATGTACAAAGACAGATTATGCGGCAAAAATTTTATGTCTTTAAAACTCTTATGATACATTACTCCCAGATTAAGCAAATGTGCAAAGACAACTGGACAGTCAAAGCCTCTGGATGCTGATTTGTCAGTGACTGTAGTAATCGGTGTTTGAGGAGCAACAGACAGAGCAGTTTTAGGCTCTTGGCACTTTGACTCCAACCCAGCACACATGCTGAACTATTGTATTTGGCAACGTCATTCCCACAAAACAGATCACAATGCGCTGGCTCCCGCTGGTCGGTGCAGTGTTTGCAGTAGGAGCAGCTGTCATGGAAATGGCCCTGTAAGCTCTTCCTAATTACCTAACATGTTCTGAGTCTGAATCCCGGTTAGCACTTAGATCCCCTCTTAACACACACAGACACACACACACTAACAGGCCTCCACTGGGTAAACACAAAATGGGGATGGAGGTTACAGAGAGAATGCAGAGAAGAGCTGAGTGGGGGTGTTAGTGTAGTAGTTAGGTTTGTGGGGGCACAGTCGTGCCCCACCTGCCCCTCCATCTTCTTGGGTCAGCCCAATACTCCTCCAGATAATATATCAGGCTGCCATCCCCTTAGCAACCAAGTCAGACCTCACACACAACACTCGAGGCTAGCCAGCCCCTTTCTACTCCCCCAGTACGGCCACCTGGCCCCCTCGGCCGGCCTCTCAAAGAGAGAGCCCCATCGCTCAGCTAGCAGTCCATTGTTCAGCTCATGAAGTGACTGCCGGGCAATTAGCAAGTTAACAAGTTAAGAGGCGGACTCTGTCAAATACGAAGCTTTTTCACCCGGGGGTCATTTGTGGGGGATCTCTTTTCTCATTCTGAGAGAGGAGCAGCTTCATAAAATGGCTGCTGATGGGCGTAAGAGTCCACCATGACTTTGCAACTCAGGGTCTAAACCTCTTTCTTTTTTGAAAAAGGTTTCTTTTTTTTCACAACCTGTACCAGTAAAAGCTAAATTCAAATCCTCTTAATGGGCTTTTTCAATCCCAATTTCTTTTACAGCAATTAGAAGTTTTTTATAGCTTTATAGCGTTTTAAAAGCCTCTGGATGATTCATTTTTAACCAAATCATAATATGGAATCCAGTGTCATCCTGCACATTAGTGCTTCCAGTTACCTGTCATCTCTTTGCTTGTCTGACCCATGCAAAATTGGTACTTCACTTTTTTCCTCAATAAGCAATTTGAAACAAAGCCCTGACATATTTCCCCTTTAAACTGTGCAATTTGCATTGTGTCGCCATGATTCACAATACATTCTATGGCCCCCCTGCATCCTTTCAATGTCCAGAGCACCCACCCACCCATCCCCAAACCCTTTCACTACATTTTCTCTTCTGCCACCCCCTCTGCTTCCCCAGATAGACAAAGCCCCCAATTTGTCACGTCATGTCCAGCTGTTGACTAGGGAAGACCTTCTCAACCAGTGAATGGTGCACAAGCTGGGGGAGCCAAATGGCTTTTTCCCCTTTTTCTGTGGGAATGTTTGCGCAAGGAGACAAAGCCTCCTCCCTGGGGGTTGGTGGAGACTCCCAGGGGGTATATGCCTTGCTCCATGTCCTTTAACCCTTTTACGGTAGCCAACCACCTTGAAATGGAGCACCATTGACTAGATGCAAGCTGGCAGAATAGCATCATTAAGCTCCACTAAACTCACTGTGTGCCTGTATGCAGATAGAACGGCCAATCATGATAAAATAATTACTGTTAAATCACAATTTCGGGGGACACCTCATATTAGGATTTGGCCAACAAGAGACAACCAAACAAAATTTCAGAAGTATGTATGAGGCTATACTCAACTAATAATAATATATTTAGATGGTGGTCATAAGATACCAATGAACCCCAAGCAGGTCTCCATAGGCTACAGCATTCATTCCACTTGCCACTAATAGAGTAAAAAATTGGTGGTTGCTTGACCCTTCTTGACCAAAAGCACCTGCAACCAATATATGAGATGATTAATTGATATTCATGTGGCATTTGTGTTGACCTCCTAACCCAGACTCTGGAAAGTAAATTTGGGGTGTACATGCATATTAAGTCTCCTTGTGCAGAAACGCCAAGGGACATAATGGACCACCCATTAAAACCAGGCTACCATCTTCTAAGGCCGATTCAGCCAACACCTATAATCACTCCATCAAAAAGACTTTCACCCTGAACACGACAGCACTAATCAAACCCCTCACTCCACTCTGTGGAATGCCTATTCCCCCACCCACTATTCCTTCTGTCACATTGTGCTTTCAGAAGAAATAAGGTGGTGGGTTTCTTCACCGGCTTTTAATGTGCTCCACAATTACAGCTGTCATAACACAAACCTCTGTGCACAGTGTGTTTCATTACAACCTCACCGCCCCAACCCCTTTTTTTTCATGAAATATGGAAGCAGGGAACAAGCCCTCTGTCATAAATACTGCCACTATGAGAGCTATCAGAATAGGAGCTTCATTGCAGGTGGGGGAGAGCTGGCAGGTGTGTGTGTGTGTGTGTGTGTGTGTGTGTGTGTGTGTGTGTGTGTGTGTGTGTGTGTGTGTGTGTGTGGGGTGGGGGGTGTTGCTACTCATAAATTATTTTGCTGTGCAATAATATTTGCCTTATGGAATGAGCCCCCTGTGGTGCATTTGGCCAGCAGGAACATCCACGCTGACATCTTCAAACTACTACAAGACATTACTACATAGTATGTTTGAATGCACAATTCAGATATGAAAATCTTATAGGGCTGAAAAAGGAACAGAAGTTTATGTTTCCAAGCTATACTCGGAATCATTGTGTATTGCTCCAAGAGCTTCTAAGCTACTGGAATCAATAAGAGAATAGACAACCATTTTCCACTTTTCTCATTATTCTCAGCTAGCTCAGCAACAAGCAGTCTAGCTCAACCGACCAATCAAGTTCAAAGAAGAAAAAAAAAAAATATCAACCCTACCCAACATTTTGCCCAAACATGCCATAGTTCCTTGACCCATACAACATATCCAGGTTCTGATCTCCCTATGGCACTTGACACCACAAGTATTGTAGCTCCCTACACCACAGCAATGGCCTGATCTCAGACTAGCAGAAGCCCCAGGCCTATCTCCTGAGCTTTTTTTAAGCCGTCAATATGCCTGTAATCTCTCTCACCAATACCCCAAGCCTGCCTGGCTGTGAGAACAAAGAGAGAGGGGGCAGCTGAGGTGATATAGATCCTGATGCTTTCTGTTCTTCCTTAAGTCGGGTCATGTGGAAAACCAGAAACCAGGGGCAGCACTTTGGAAAGGAACCTGATTCCGACTGACAACCTTGAGCGAAAGGTTCAGAGGTCGTCCTCTTCATTATTGAAAACCAACTGTCCATTTTGATCTGGGTACATTGCCACACAAGGACGCTAACAGGCATGGCATGCTTGTAAGCACTTGCAAATATAAAGTCCGTGCAAATTCTAATTCCGATCTTCTTATATGTCATATGGAACACTTCAGTGACTGCCTTCAGCATGAGTCTCTAGCACTAACTCATAAACATGAGATACTAATCCCATATGCAAATGAGATCATGACAAACATGCCATATTAATTAAGCAGGGGCAGATTAAGCGAAAAGCGATGACTGACAGATCCCAGCACCAATGAGAATGCTCCGTGAACGGATGGCACTCAGACCCCAGTGGAGCGTAGGGAGGTGAGGAGCTCTTCCAGCACTCCAATCTCATCCCTTAGAAGCCTGAGGAGTCATAATCAGACTCTTGTAATACACTAGTACTTGTGTGGTCCCCTGGGCTCATTTGCATACTAATTACCAATTGCAAATGAAGGAGGGGAAGATTGTGTTCCGCCTGCATCGCCTGGCGGGCGAAATATTCCGGTGATCCCACTAAGGAGCTTATCCAGCACAGCGAGGAGAGAGAAGGCAAACCACCACCATCACCCCCTCTCCTGGATATACAGCCCCTCATTAGTATTACAATAAAGGACATGAAAGACACATAAAACATTATATACTGCCAAAGTGTTGTTTTCATACCAATTAACACAGTGCCTGATTTATCACCACAGTGGATTGAGCACCTCACTGCCAGAGCTGTGCTATAACACACACACACACACACACACACACACACACACACACACAAGTGTCAGAATTCTTTTTGAGAATTTTTTTTTTTTGGGTGGGGGTGTTGGGACGGGGGGACTAGACTATTTCTCAACACGGGGGAGTGCATCCCAAGACATCTTCACATGTGCACTTATGAGCTCTGATGGGGACCCTGAATAACAGCTACCCCTGGACGACAAATCATCGTGTTATTCTGCACAGTTAGCTTGTCTAACGAGACAACTATCTCAGTCCTTGGTCTTTAAACTGACTCTCTTTTTCTCTGTAACCAAGCCCTAACACCCCCCCACACACACACACGCACACACACACACACACACGCACACACGCACCCCCCGCCCACCTTTCGACATTTTTAGGTCTTTTGTCCAACAACCACCCTCTAAAGCATAGACGTTTGTGAAGATGTTTGTGTGTATATATGTGAGTATGTCTCAAATTGGTGTTAGAGCAGACAACAATCAGATGCCATATGTGTTTTTAGACGTGCTGTGCCACCTCTTGTCTGTCTGCCTTCGAAGAACATTTTCGGGGTCTGTTGCACAGCTGCGCCGATTTGCCCTCAAAAACAGCAGGGGGTCTATGTTTCCAGCTCAGTCATAAGAGGTGACGTATCAGTGAGACACGCATACACAACAAAGTCACCACTAATCATTCGTAATGAATTACACAGAGTCTCCTTCAGAGATGGTATAATATTAAAGTTATTTTTCTGGGGGAAAAATGTATAATGGACGGAAACAGCCTAACCTTTAATCCTTGATTAAATTTGTGAAAGGTTAACCCAGATGTATAATATACTACAAAACAAACAATATTTCAAGAAAAGCATGTTTTGAGGGGGGGAGGTGGGGGGGTGGTAGAGACGAATCAGACCTCTGTGCGATTTGAGCCAAATGTGAAGATTGGGCCAAATTATACATGGGAGGCTTTTCTCTTTTGTTTACCCACAGTTGTGGGTTCAGTGATGTGAAAGTTGGAGGAGGAAATAAATCAAATAAAGCTGCTCTATAGTTTTCAACATGTGTTTGATTATAAAATTAGTTTAGATCCCTCTCAAAACCTTTCTGTAGCCCTAGAAGCATACAAGTTCTTTCTAATTGCACTTGTAATTGTGTTTTGCTTCTTTGTTCTGTGGTTTAAATATTCATCTCTATTTAGTATGTCTTCGAAGTAAGGGGTACTGAGAAAAGCCCTAGCTGTCCTCTCGCTCTCCTCACAGCAGGCTAATAGCCCCTGTTACTAGGCTTTCTTTAACCAGAGAATCAATCTCCCTACCACAGTCATTCTCTCCCATTCTCACTGCCACACAGGCTAAGCCGTTCCAAAAGGCCCATTAACCTGAGCTAAATCCCTTAACCACTGTCTACCATGAGCACACACACACACACACACACACACACACACACACACACACACACACACACACACACACACGTAGAGGAGAGGACATCTCAGCTGGAAAGTGTAACAATTCTCCTGCAACAAATCTCCTTTCTGGAGACTGTGGCATTAGGCTTTCTTCAAGTGCCTGCTTGCTAATAAGGCTGCAGCTGCTGGAGCAGCAGAAATTAGGTTATTTTCATGTTGAATGATTTTTTGAATAAATAGTTAAATAAACAATTTCAGGGCACTTTTTTTTGCTCAAAAGCAGGATTTGACACTGGTGCGAAGGGAAACACGGTGAACATGGCTTTTAATAATGTGCAGCATGTCCGTGTCACTTTGAAATATATATCTCGCAGCGCAAGTCAGACAAGGGCGGAGGAAATGGGGAAGGAGTTTTGTTTCGGGGCCTTAAATGTTCTCTGTGCATGGCTGGTGACACACACCTCCCTCTCTGTCTGAGAGCCTCATGCATGAGTATTATATCAGGCCTAATTTTCCCCTCCATTCAGCCTGCCGCTACGCAAGGTTAACACGGATCTTTATCAGCAATCTCCTGCTCGTTCTCTCTCTCTCTCTCTCTCTCTCTCTCTCTCTCTCTCTCTCTCTCTCTCTCTCTCTCTCTCTCTCTCTCTCGCTCTCACTCTCTTTCATCCTCTCTCACTCACTGGCACACTCACATGCATGCGAATACGCACACACATAGCCTAGATACACACTTCTTCCCATCTCTCTCTTTTACTCTCTGACATATGACATTTGGCTCCGGTAAAAGCAAATGCAGACAGTTGTTTTTATACCGTTTTGTCTTCAGTCCTTCTGTCTTTTGTGACCTCTCTGTGCATTACCACGAGTAATCATGTGGCATATTTGCGCCAATAATTCGCTATCTACAACACGTTGAACCATGTAATGCGATTACAATGCTCAGATGAAATATCGAAGACCTCCCAGTGCAAGTAATGAATCTGTGTGTGTGTGTGTGTGTGTGTGTGTGTGTGTGTGTGTGTGTGTGAGAAAAACAGAAAGAGAGATAGAGAAAGAAGCAGAAAGTGGGATTAGACAGATACAGGAGAACCAAAATCAATTCCAATGGGGCTAGAAGAGAAACTAGTGAGAGGTTCACAAGTCCAGGGCTGTCATCTGTTTTTCTTCTGGATTGAATTTTACAGTGCAGCTGAGACATTTCAGCAGGGTGATCTCTGTCAGTATAATGTGAACAATGACACAACAGCAATACACTACTTATAATAAACTAAAAAATAAGAAAGGAGTAATCTGATTACCTTTTGTAGCAAAACACCTAAATAATACTTCTGAGTCTAAATTATGCACATAAATTACCCAACTGATTAAAAATCTGCTGCAAATCATCTTTTCCTCTTGAATATAAATCTTTTTTTCTTTTCTTCTTTATTTCCCCTGCAGTGCTATGAATTTCCAGACATGCCCCAGGGATGAGAAGATCTCTCCCAGCCCACCTATTTCCCCTGCCTTCCAATGTGTTCTTCATAAAAACTTTGCCTTCTTCCGGATAGTAATGGGGTTTTACAGCTCTGTCTGCTAATTACTTCGGACAAGCCATCAGCTGTGTGCACCTGGCAGGCCAGGAATGAAAACTGAGCCAAAATCCTGGTCAAGAGAAACAACAATGACATACTTGCTTACCAGGAGAAATGAGCAACTCTGGGTTTTGGCACATTTCTTGTCGGATTTCCGCCAGGTTGAGTAAGAAGTCATCTAAAAGCTGTTCAGAATGACTGGCCTGAACTTCCTCCATAACCAGACATTATTTGAGGGCGAAGACAGATTACGTTCCCATTGAACTGGGCCTAATCCTAAATGTTACATTTTCAGTAAGGTCACGCCATCTTAGCAAGAGGAAGTCCCTTTGTTCGACCTCCCAGTAAGGCAGAAAAGGGAGTCAGAGGTGGCAGAGGTTGATGGAACCCTCTGCTACTTGGGGAATGCTGTTACTACTTCAACACACACACACACACACACACACACACACACACACATGGTCAGACCTTGAGTCCCAGAACACTTGAGCAGCAAAGCCCACCATCACCTAACAGTCCCACTCAGGCCAATAAATCCCTCTTGATAAACACAGACTGGAAATGGAAGACAGCAAAAAAAAAGAAAGGTGGAGGGTTGAAGAGAGAGGCGTAAAGAAAATAAGGTCAAAAGGAAGAAAGCATTTTAAAAGAGGGAGAGCTGGAGGAGCTAGTACTTTGTGCTTAACTCTTAAGCTGTGTGTATCTGCAGGTCGAGACAAACCAGGAAGGTCATTTGGAGCTGACCCTTTACTGCGGCACTACGACTCATTAGGCTGAACAACACAAAGGGCCCTAGAGGAAGTAAAGGCCAAAACATTCCCAGATGAGACAGGTCAAACAGGAACAGTGTTCCTCTGGGGTCAACAAGAACATCCTACACTACACCTCCTCCTGCACCTCCTCATTTAAGAAAAATACACGAGGTGTGTAAGTGGGAATACAGGTGCCACAATGATATGTGTGGAAGTGAAACATCATCACTGTCATCACCCAGATGATTTCTTAGATTTCTTACAAATATATTTGTAAACCAAAGTAAAGAACGCGTCTTGGTTACATGGAAAAGGTTTAGCAGCAAACGCGTCTCCCGTAAATGGTCTGGGCCTTTTAGAGGTGACCTCAGCCTTTGTCTTGGCTACGGCCAACACAGTTCAACAAAAAAATAAGCGTCCTTAAATTGGTCCGCCTACAAACTCGCTTTGGCCTGGGTTTAGCAATGTTGTGGCGATGGTGTCACAGCAAGACTACGATTACACCGCAGCCACATCACTAGGGAATCGTGGAAACAGCGTGAAAGTGCATTCCCGTGTCTGAGACTTCACCGTAAAACATTTGCTTTCTCTGTCTCCTGCCAAACCAGGACATTTATTTATATAAATGTTTACTTTTTTCCCCTCCAATCTCTCCCAAAGCATTCGAAACTAAACTGCCAAGGAGAACAGTGGAAAATAACAAATTTATTTTAGTCTGTAACTTCCTAATGTCCATTTTGTAGATATGCACTAATTTTTAAGCTTTTGAACTTTTCAGCACCAAGCTGAGAATTTCCTTTAGCTGACTGACACTTATCCTTTTGGGAATTGGGAGAGAATTTGAGAATTTAAACACAGCTTGTTTCCTTAACGGAGCACTAAAGCAGCCTTAGGCGGCTTTACTATTAGTATTACTGGTAAGGTAATCAGCCTGTGTTCACTGGCCTTAAAGTATGTTTCCTATATTGAAAAACACGCAGCCCAAGGACAGGCCACCGGCACCTTGGCTCTCACACGCATTTGCACGCCTAGACACACACACACACACACACACACACACACACACACACACACACACACACACACACACACACACACACACACACATGCAGGCAACATTTAAGAGTGTGCACTCCTAAGCTGGAGCTTCAATCAAGAGTGCCGGTTTTCTGACATCAGCTCACATTGACAGATGTGCACACGTAGGCAGACATGCACATGCGCTCAGACAGGGACATACCGCGTTGGCAAGAGAATAGTAACATATGTGCAGTGTTAGCAGTGGGCGAAAAAAGGCCATGCTGTGTCCAGAGCTCTATAACAGGTCATCTCTGTATCTGAGTACTGCTTTAACCCTTCATGTCTCCCTGCTTTGCTATTTGCTCATATGATTTGTGGACTCCAGGGAGTGAGGATGTGCCTTTCTGCAGAAAGCCAGCAAGCATAAGTCCCCTCCTCCATCCCCAAGCCAAACGCTTTGAGTCTCTTCCCTGCCGTCTTTGAACTGAGATCAGAGGGAAGCGTTTTGGCACACACTGCGCCGGTCGATCAGGTGCAGGGCCAGTCTCCTTTCGAGTGGTCTGTTGTTTTAATAATGCAGCCTCCCTTCTGTCTTGACTTCTTGTCCTCTCTGCTCCCCTCCCTGCACCTTCTTCATACTCCTAAAACCACCCCCACCACCCCCCCACACACACCACCCTTTCAAACCATTACAGTCCACTTGGATTTCTTTCACCCAGGGCCATGCAATTACTCGAACAAAGAGACCAAAGGGACGACATGAGTCCAGAGGGTCCAAATTGTAAGGGGGAAGACAGTGATGACTTAGAATCCCTAACCAGCATATTGAAAAATATAAATGGGGCTTCTTTCAAGAGTTTTAAACTAGAATAAGAAAGATCTATTTTACCCCTTTTCCTCTATGGAGGGGGCTCTAACTTATCAGGAAGCTATGAAATAAAAGTCGATGACTTGAGTAGTGGCGTCGTAAAAAAGCTCAGCCAAAGAGAGTTACGGTGCTGAAGATTCCACAGATATTCAGCAGGCTGAAATAACAAATAAAGACATGTCTTTTGGTTTCAGAGACTCACATGGAATGTACATCTTTTTTTTGTTGTTATTCATGCTCATGTGATTTAAGGTGACAAATTAATGCAGTTGAGCAAAACTCAAAAAAAAAAAAAAAAAAGTGTTACAAATAAAGTGAGGAGTGGCACGAAAAAAAGAATAGAAAAACCAAGACTGTTTAACTAGCTTTCTTTTTTTTTTTACACCTGTCAAGCCCTAAGATGCTTCAGTCCTTCTCTGGTTATCGTGGATTTAAAAAAAATGCTGCCTTTTGACTGAGTAAATCAGAGAGCATGGCAGGCCAAAGAGAACAGGGCCAGGGAAACAGCCGGTTTCAGCGGCTGACGCCGCAATTTGGTTCAAATTTGGCTGGGAAAAACACAGGGTGTTTATTGTGTGCTATCATACAAGCCCTGTCAAAACTGCCGCCAATTATTGCCATTAGGCTTCCATCATGTCAGTGGCTGTCGCTCTCACGCAGCACGCCCCCTTCTCCCAGCCCTATAATCTACGCCCACTTTTGCTCCATCAGGGCCAGGTTGAAGCACAAGGATTGTTAAAGCTTGACGCCCCTCTCGCTCTTGCTCTCTTACGTCTTCGGAAATTAGTAGAGAAGAGTGGGGCCGGGTCCCCATCATTCTTCAAACCTATATGCTCCTTGAACCTTTAAAGATCCTGACAGGCGTTTGGGGTCCTAAATGATGTTCGCATTGTGTGTTGAATTGAAAAGGATGTGGCCACGAAAGTATGCAAGATAGTGGCATAAATTGGTATGTGATGGTGTGTATGTTCCCGTGGGCTCACCACCTGCAGGAGGGACCGTAAGGGACGGTGCTGTGAGGATTGGGCAGCAGTCGAAGGCGGGGGCCTGCTTAGACTGCTGCCCCCGCGACCCGAATTACGGATAAGCGGGAGAAAATGAATGAATGAATGAATGGTGTGTATGTGTCGGTTTTGTGCTATGTTAACTAACATGGACCTATGTACCTATGGGAAGATCTTTAACTCGTTCTTTTTACTCTATAATATTTAAAAATACAGCTTTGTCAATCATGTACAAATAAATAAAACTCTAAAATCACTATACAGTACATGACTGTATATATACCGAATTAGCTGTAGGAGGGCATAGGCATGATCTAGGTAGTATTTTTGGAGTACTAGGCCCAATAGGAAAACATTCATCATATATAAGTCAACATATAAATCTGAATCACTGTACATGACTAGATAAATAGTTTATCCTATATCCTATAGGTGTGTAGGTTCTGTGCTGTGACCTTTAATGTTTATGCTAACATGCTAACACGGAGCAGGCATAACAATCACGGACGAGAAGTGCACCGTTCCTAAATCACAGCACAGACACCGTGACAATTATGGAAATTAACATTTGTGACACAAAACTGTGTGACAGAGCCGACATGGGGGTGATGCAATTTCATGCTTCAAGGTTTATTTGTCATATGTAGCATGCAACTAGATGTGTGTACAAAATACATTTTCGCTATGTTTTTTAATTGGCCAATTTGTTTGAAAAAATTATAAATAAGAGAGAAAATGTTACAGAAGCCTTTTGGGTTGTGCTGTACTTCCATTGATATAAAACAGGCTTCAGTAATTTCCATGTATGCATGTGTTCTTATTATTCTTATGCTTAATATATGAGGTGTCACACATGAAAATCCTCGGAGTTCAATTAACACCTAGCATGCTCGAGAGTTCGTTTGTATCCGACTGAAAATGAATAAACACTGTTGGTTTATCGTGCAGTGTTTAAGGATCAAAAGACCAGCACGAGATCGTCGGCTTCATTCAACTGGATCGGTTTTAGGTTTGCATATAACTAAGGCTAAACTAGATAAACTAAAACGCTCAATGTCCACAATTGTTTTTAATCATTTCACAAAATTTCCACACTGGAAACTGAAACATCCACACTGAAACGTCTGAAAACTGTACTGCACATAAGCGAAACGTAACACAATTCGACCTGGCTCTTTGAAACGTGGCAATGTCACGGAAAGGTACCGTCACATGACTAAAAACGCATCATCATTTTCGAAAGTGTTTTGAAGAGCACTTTTAAAAAGTAATTTTTTTTTTTTACTAAAAACGCCATCATAGTGTTGGACAGAAGGCCAAAACGGAGAGAAAAATATGCGTTTTCAAGCGAAAACTAATTACTGTGGACATGGGTTAATTCGAATCCAATTTCTTACTTGTTAAAATATAGAGCATCTGAAAACAGATTATGCTGAAGTGGAAATAGTAACAGATCCCTATCAGCAAATGCATTTAATATTGTTTTATCATGAAAAGAAAGTGAAGAACCAGTCTTTATGAAATATGGAATTCCATTGTATCAGAATGTGTACCTCAGTCTTGGACATGTAGCCAGTGACGTTATCAATATGTTAGGATACACGGTAATGGACCAGATTGCTAGGCTCGCTAAAGAGGGCAAGGAAAAGAGAATGCACATTAACAAATCAGACAGACCAGGAAAATGACTTTCACCAAGATGGTTTTGATTTACTTATAAAAACAAAAGTTTAAATGGATGTAAATGTGAAATGTAAACAATGAAATAAAATGACAATGAAACAATAAAATAGTAGAACACAAAAAAAATTGTTCCCTTCCTTTATTTAAAGAAACTTTAAAGATCCTGAGTTCCTTTGTAGTTACTTGATCTAATTATATTTTGTTTATATTGGTATAATATTTGCTACTTTGATTTATGAATCGTCCCTTTTTGTATATCAATTTGCGTTTAAACCAATTTAAACTTGTTGCTTTATAATCTCTTATTTATTTGGAGCTTTGTTTCTTACGAAATTTGTTCAATTAGAACCTTTATCCCACAAAGAAATATTCAATTTCCAATAAACAGATTACATCAAGGAAAAAAAAATATATACATGAAAATAATTCAAAACTTGTCAATAATTTACCATAGATGAATAGTTCTCAGCCCATGAAACAAAGTATATACGTATGTGTGTAAGGAAAATAGTCGTCTGAATCCAAATGACGAATCCAATAAATGCAAAAGTCTATAAGGCGCCTGTCATATAATAAAATATCACGTTAGCGGTTTATTATTATTATTATTTTTTTACTATTTTTCTTCGTTCATAGTACAGCAGAACAACTTTAATAACACATTATATTACTCTTGTTAGTGTTTTAAATGAAAAGTATAATTTTTGCAAATTTATTTTTTTTTCGCATCAGCTCAATTCTAAACTGTATTACAGACAGTAAATATTTTTATTATGGAAAAGAGAAACAGGTGGCTTAGAAGCCTGGCAATGGAGGAGGATGTAGATATGGTCTGGCAACTATTTTCGGGGTTGCTGATGCGAGCAATGTTGGAGTGAAAGCAGAGAAAAGCAGCTTGTGTGGACGAGCGATGAACTAGAGAGGAGACGATGACATCATCTGGAAGCTGAGGTTTGCTTTCTTTCATCTTCTTGGGTTTTGCCGACTTTAATGTTGAGTTTTACAGCCTATAACAGTGTAACATTCAGCTGAGCAACCTTCTTAGGAACAGAGGAATTGATTTAAAGTCCGGCAAATTTCCACCATAATAAGTACGGGGCAGAGATATGCGATTCCAGGAACATTTTAGTTTCTGTTCCAGAATAGTGACTTTTTTTGTGGATGAGGAACCGCTCTGAAAGACCATCAGACCATAGAAACTTGCATTTATTTAGCAATGATTTAAGTTTATTTTCAGTGGATGTGCAACACAGTCCCAAATTCATACACATAACCAGTGGCATTCCATTTGTACATAGTGGCAAATTGATGTTCAGTGCTTCCCCTTATGAGCCAACAACAATAAAACACAAGTGCTAGTTGATCTGAAAAGTGGAAAACAAATTCCTTCTGTAAAGATTCTCATGAGTGCATGCCTCATATCTCAGCACATTTTCATTCGTTTTCATTTGTTTCATCGTTTTTCCGTTTATTGATTTATTTATTATGTTCCTCCTTCCTGTCAGTGTTTGTGTATGTGCATCTAGAAGTGTGCAATATTGGAGTCGGAAAATATCCTGATTAGTGCCAAACGCCTCTCTCTGTACATCAAGCAAAGTTCATTGTGCTTGAGCTTAAGCTGGCTCTGCCTCTTGCAACTCTTTCTCTCAGACACACACACACACACACACACACACAAACACACACACACACACACACACACACACACACACACACACACACACACACACACACGCACACAAGCACACACAAACAAACACTTATTTAAAAAAATCTAAAGCATGCAATCTTGATCTAATTTCTTATCATGTAAGATAAATTCTGCTATGAATAGATAATAAAATGCTGGTCTTGTAATTAATAATAAAATGATTAGTACTACATGAAATAAAATCTCAATATATCTTTTAGCAGCAGGTTTCCTTCGAGGGCAAACAGCAAAGCCACAAGATTATTTTTTTTCGGCAGTCCAATGAATGCAAAGTTAGCCACAGATGGTTTTGAAAGCTAGATTCCGAATCTCTTCTCTCTCTCTCTCTCTCTCTCTCTCTCTCTCTCTCTCTCTCTCTCTCTCTCTCTGGATAATTCAACAGATTGAAGAGAAGCACAGCAGTCAGTGGTTTCTGTATGGGGGTGCTGCACATTACAATAGGCCAGCAGGAGCGCAACTCTTTTCAGGGGTGTTTAGAGAACTCAC
The DNA here is from genome assembly GCF_946808225.1 of Silurus aristotelis. Taxonomy (NCBI): domain Eukaryota; kingdom Metazoa; phylum Chordata; class Actinopteri; order Siluriformes; family Siluridae; genus Silurus; species Silurus aristotelis. Next base: position 7,458,946 of record NC_139578.1, read on the forward strand.
GTCCGTCCTCTGTTTTGTGTGTGTGTGTGTATGTGTGTGTGTGTGTGTGTCGTGTGTGTGTGTGTGTGTGTGTGTGTGTGTGTGTGTGTGTGTGCTTTCAGGGTCACCGAGGAGGGCATACTAAAGCGGCACCATCAGGCTGATCATTTCACTGTTGGCTCTGTTGGCAATTTTCAGTTCTTGCTCTCGCTATCCTCCTGCACCATATGCTTCTTTATTTCCTACCCATCTTTAGATATTAAGCTCAGCCTCGAAGGTGAGGGTGGTCACGGCAGAAACGGTCAAGTGCATCAAAAGTATCTTACCAAACAAACACTCTCTCCCAATCTCCCCACTGTCTTTGCTAGTGTATGCTGGAAAAAGAGGAGAAAGGGAACAGTAGCCTGTGACACCCGCCCCCTCCTCGCAAAAGCCCCCCCTTTACCCCCCTGCTAGGATGAAAGCTGTTTCAACTTTAAAGTGGATTAGAGGAGCAAAACATTGAAACAATAGGAGGTGAAAAAATCAAATTAGGCTCTTCAACATCAAAAAGAGGCCCCGAATAGCTAAGCTTCCTCTCGCCTAATCTGTTTACTTTCAGTCAACGATATATTCACAATCACAGCCTGTTTCTGCATCAGTTTGGCACTGCTGCACAGCTTTGGAACTTTTACTCCTTTTTTTCCAAAAGAGTGAACTCCAAAGACTATGATGCTATAGATATAGAAATGAGGGGGAAAAGTCAGCTGGAATGCTTACTAGTAAAAAAAAAAAAGAAATCAACTGTTGTTCTTTCTTTTACTTTCTTCCTATCTTTTTGCTCTCTCTCTCTCTCTCTCTCTCTCTCTCTCTCTCTCTCTCTCTCTCTCTCTCTCTCTCTCTCTCTCTCTCTCTCTCTCTCTTTGTCGCTATTCGTCTTCATCTAGCAGGGGTGTTTTTTCCCCCCCCTCCATCCCTAAAGAACGCCACAGCAGTATCCCATGTTGCATTGTTCACGCTCAACCTCCAATTTGCTCTGCACATTCTGCAGCCACGTCCGAGACGTCACGCTGGCTTAAGAGACAAATCGCACTCACCAAAAAAAAAAGGGAGGGAGGGAGGGAAAAAATGGTGAGGGGCGAAAAGCCTAACCCTTCACAGCAATGCAATTATTGTTGCATTTGATGCTGGCGGCCGCCTCTGCCGCCCCTTTGTAGTGTGGGCTTCATCTCTTCTCGGCTGCCCTGTAGTCCTGCTACGCACCTAATAAGCATGGCAGCACCAATTTTTACGGTACAAGACATTAACATGGCTATACTCCCCAACAATGCGCTGAAAAGAGGCTTCCATAAAAAGAGCAGTGACTCGGGCTTAACTAAGCCAGAACTTTCCACTGACAGAGACAGGCGTGAAGTTTATTACACCTAGAGAAGGCAGAAGGAGACAGAAGGAGAGAAAGAGAGACGGAGGAAGAGGGAGGGACAGAGCAATGAGTGATTTCGGTTATCTAATCCATACCCTTAAAACTTGATTCCAACACCAAATCCTTATGCCAGTCACTCATTACCAGTCGAATGCCACTGCCAGCTATTATACAACGCAATGTGTACTGACATTAACCTAAACAAAAATGTGACATTTGACAAAAAAGCACTAGGCTATATAACAAAACATCCTGATCCCTCAAAGTAACAGTTTTTTACGGTTAAAATAAAGACAGAAAAATTAGTTAGCGTTCTTAGAGCGCTGGAACGAATGAATCCAGGGGTTTATTATTAAGCAGGTCATGAATAAATGCAAAGGTCATTTTTGGAAAACTGTGTAGTTGCAAAAGGGTCACATTTATTACACAATTGATCAAGCTTCTTTTCCCAATGATCTCAGAGTCTTTGCTTTCCATTCCAGTATAATACCCAACTTAAAGTTTAAAGTAAAATGCAGATTAAAAAATATATAAAAAGCCAATAAATGGACTATCAAACTGACATATATAACGACAGACAGACAGACAGACAGACAGACAGACAGACAGACAGACAGACAGACAGACAGACAGACAGACAGATAGATAGATAGATAGATAGATAGATAGATAGATAGATAGATAGATAGATAGGCATGCAGATAGATAGATAGATAGATAGATAGATAGATAGATAGATAGATAGATAGATAGATAGATAGATAGATAGATAGATAGATAGATAGATAGATAGATAGATAGATAGATAGATAGATAGATAGATAGATAGATAGGCATGCAGATAGATAGATAGATAGATAGATAGATAGATAGATAGATAGATAGATAGATAGATAGATAGATAGATAGATAGATAGATAGATAGATAGATAGATAGATAGATAGATAGATCTACTGGATTTTTTATTTCAGAAGATCGAAATCCTGTCAGAAAACAAAAAGTTTTTTTCTGACCTCAAATTAATTTCAGGTAAAAACAGACAAGCAAATACATAAAATAAATAATTAAATCATTAATTATCAAACAAACATTCATGAATGATAGAAATAGTTTTTTGTTGTAGTATTAACATTCATGTTCATGATTATTTCACCGGATTGTTTGTAATATTATATGATCGTGTTGTAGACTTTGTTGCACGTGTAAACACTAGATTGGTTTGGCACTTGTGTACTCGATGTGAATGCGGGCGCGCGGAGAAAAAAAAGCGCAGGAGGAGCCGAAGAGCTCAGATGAGCTGGAGGGTGAAAAACGGGGCAGATGAGCTAAAGAAGGCAGGAGGGAGGGAGGGGACGACTTTTACAAAAGAGCTGCAAAAAAGAAAGTTAGACACAAAGAAACAGCGAAGAGCAAAATGCAAGGACACGGAGAAAGAGAATCGCACTAAACACCCCCCACCCCCACCCCCAACCAACCAACCACACACACACACACACACACACACACACAAGAGACTGGGCTTTCAAAAGACCATCTGTGATTTGAAATGGATGAGTGTTTTCAGCGCAGCTTTTACTTTCCTTACAAAGCGGCTAAAAAAGCAATCTGTAATCTGTAACTAAAAAAGAGACTATAAACAAATACATGTGAAATAAAGATAACTGGGAAATAAAACACAAAACAGTATCGTTTTTAAGCAGAAAAGTAAAAAAAAAAAAAAAGAAAGAAAGAAAGAAAGAAAGAAAGAAAGAAAGAAAGAAAGAAAGAAAGAAAGAAAGAAAGAAAGAAGAGTGTAGATAGACACAGAATTGGGATAAAAATAAAAATACATTTTATTGCGTCATTTTACTAACTAGAACGAAATAATAACAACAACAACAACAACAACAATAATAATAATGATAATGATGATGATGATAATAATAATAATAATAATAATAATAATAACAATAATAACAATTGTTATAAATTATAATATATATATTATTATTATTATTATTACTATTATTATTATTATTATTATTATTATTAATTATAATAATAATAAAAACTGAATTCGAATCATAAACCAAATCGAGTGATATTGCGGATTTCTTTGCGCATAATTTACAACACGTTAGACTCTGTTTTATAAAATATTATGATTTCTCTTTCTAGATTTCTATATATAATATTGATGTTTTATATGTATATACCATATAGATATATATCATTTATTTTTAAACTTTACTTTTTATTTCTGTTTTTTTTTTTATAGTGAAAAGTCGGTAAAAAAAAATTGCATTATATATATATTTATATAAACATTTAACTACCGACTATATAAAAATGGACGCATTCACGGCGCTTAGTATAAAAACGAATCTCTTGTAAGGATTCACAGGTAAAACACGCACGAGCACGCGCGCACGCTCTCTCTCATTCACACGCACAGACACACACACACACACACACACACACACACACGCCTGGTTCATCCACACGCGACCCGTGTCAATTAATTAAAGCGCTTTTCTTTATTCATAAACAGCAATTAGCATGAGATAATTGTGCATTAGTAATCTCCTAGCCTGGGTCTGGTTCATTTCGGCATGGAGCTCTAGTTCTATTTCATTAACATTAAGCTTAAATCACGTGGCAGTTAATGAGGGAGCTTTTGTTCCCTGTTGAGATGAGTGGAAAAAATGCTTCAGAACATCTCAGGGTGAAAAGAGGAAGAGTTTTTCATCATGACTATCACTACCACTACCACCACCACATCATCATCATTATGTTGGTTTTTTTTTTTTATTTATTATTATTACTATTATTATTATTATTAATATTATTATTATTATTATTATTATTATTATTATTATTATTATTATTATTAGTCTAGTATTTATTTAAGACTCGATATCAATTGGCAGCACTTTACAACCTACCAAGATTCCAAGAAATCTTGAGAGACAAAAAAAAGAATTAACTTTTAATTCAAATAATTTCTAATTTCATCATTCATCATTATTGTTCCCATAAGCATAGCTCTTTTAACACATTCTTAAAGCAGCTTGACAGAGGTTATAAAGCGGCCACAAAGTTGTATAAAAAAAAGTATAAATTAAGTGCACATAACTTTGTTCCTTAGAATTTTTACACACTTATAGTACAAAATATAGGGAAGCCCTAAAATATCAATATAAAAAAAAAAACGAATCACTCCTAACAAAAAAAACAATTAGCATTTTGAATACATCTTTTTCAAATCCAATTCTATTTTATTTTTTATTCAGGATTACATCAAATTATATTTTTTCTGCAATAGCTGATCTACAATTTTTTGCTGATATCTGCCTGATACTAAGTGGATCTGTGGATCCATTATTATTATTATTATTATTATTATTATTATTATTATTATTATTATTATTATTATTATTAATAATAATAATAATAATAATAATCTTCCCGTGGGCTCACCACCTGCAGGAGGGACCGTAAGGGACGGTGCTGTGAGGATTGGGCAGCAGTCGAAGGCAGGGGCCTGCTTAGACTGCTGCCCCCGCGACCCGAATTACGGATAAGCGGGAGAAAATGAATGAATGAATGTATGAATAATAATAATATTATTTCCATAAAAAAAAAACTAAAAGGATCCAGACTGTGTGCTAAACCAGCAGATAACCAACTTTTGAAACATCATTCATTACCAACGATGACAAATATGTAAAAAAAACCGCAAGGATGAATGACTCTTGGCCACCATAAAGTAAAAATCGATGTGAAATATCAGCTCCAGGACTGGACCGAAGCCGAACAGTTTAATTAAATGAACTCGCAGCAAGGCGTTGATTTGTGTCCATTAAAACTACAACTTTATGGTCCAATTCGAGGCAGGTATCGCCCAAGGTTAACGAGTGGAAGTGGGGCGGACGCATACTCCGCACCGTGTTTTATAGTGTGAAGCTAAATTCAAGGAACTAATGTTGGCGTTAAGAGCCTCAGAGCAAGGCATTCGATCAGAGCAGCCGGAGGACAAGATGACCGCACTGGAAACAAGATGGAACTTTTTTTATTAGGTGCATACACTGGATTTATCTCACGTATTTGATTGCAGGACTTACTTTTAGAGCCATCTATCATTCGACCCTGGGTTCAGGGACACTCTCTTCATTTTTGATTGCTTTTCTGGTGGGCCCAAATTTTCTCTGAGTTCATTACTTAAGGCCTCGATGTGTTCCTAAGCATATAGTATTAATATTATATATTATTACAACAATTTATAGCTAAAATGTAAGATATTTCTACTTACAGAGTCCTATACGGACCCCTTTCCAAACCCCAAACTCTCCCACTGGCCAGGCTTGAGCCCAACATGTATGCTTAGCTAATCTAAGCTGTAACCTCAATCCAAAATCATACTCAATCCCTCGTTTATTAACCCCACCCCAAAACTCATAATGGTACATTCCTTTATTTTCCTGTTCTGCACCGACGTGAGCATTTAGTAAAGAAACCAAGGTGCCTCATCGAAAGAGAGCATTTGCCCAGCACTAAATTTCTCAGGCTGAACAATATGGTTAATGGGTGAGAAAAAAGGAGGATGGCCTGGGATAAGGGGGAAGGGGAGAGTGAGAAGGGGTATCACTGCTAGTCTCTTGACCTCCCAGGATCTTCATCCCTGCCCAAGTTAACCTGAATTGACAGGACCCCCCACTGCCACACACTCTACCTTTCCCTCTCACTATCCTTTCGCCGGTGGAAAAATTAGCACTCGCGCGCAGACAGGCGCTCTCATAAACTCCAACATCCAAGAGCCCCATGCTGATTATGAGTAGAGAGTTGTAAAGTCAGGGGAATGGGCCTAAAAAAAACGAGCAGACGCTGACTGATACAAACGGTAAGAACTTTATGTGTGTCCCACCCTGTTATAAACAGTAAACTTCATTATGAACAGCTGGCAACAAGGTGAATAGAGAGAGAGGGAGAGAGAGAGGGGGAGAAACAGACAGAGCAAGAGAGAGAAGGTTAAAAGAGAGTGTGAAAGCAAACGAGGTAAACAAAACAGCTTCTAATGGATGAGAACGACGAAGGATTTTAAAAGCACCCCGAACGGTAGCCATTACCAGATTAAAGCACCTCATGGCCTGATCAGTAAAGCATGTCCACAATCTACCCCCTAACTACTTTTAAACTGCTCAGCAAGGCCACTCACTGTCGTTTTACAGTACACAATCTGGCATGGAGGGAGGAGGAGGAGGAGCATTAGGATACAGAGAATGTAGATGGAGAGAGTGGTAACTAGGTTTAGGGGGGTGAGTTCGGAGGGTGGAGGAGATTGGGAGCATGCTGCATGACTGCTTTCTTCCTTTCGACCCCCTGTGAGACAAACACGCACACATAAATACACACACACACACACACACACACACACACACACACACACACACACACACACACACACACACACACACACAGCGAGCAGAGCTGTGGCAGGGGCTGGCTTGTTGGCCAAGCTCTCTGATTTCACGGCAGGCTGGGTGGTGCCATTGAGCAGCCATCACGCTCCCTTTCAGCCCTTCAGTCGAGAGCCACCCCCTCCGTCATCCCTGCTGCTCACCCACCAGCTCGCCTCGACCCCCAAAACACCTCGCACACACACACACATAATACACTCGGAAACTTCTTTACCCCAAAGCAGCTCCGAAAACCGATTGATTTGAGCTCCATTTAAGGCGCTAAATCTGGCAAGGCCTCGCGAGGACTTTAGTACCACGTAATGGTATGTCACTTTTTGGCACAGTGCACTGAATGGACAAGTCTCTGTATGTGATGTGATGCAAGAAGGATGTGTGCACTGAGTGACAATGTGTCTCAAAGGCCAGTGAGGTAAGCACATGGTGAAACAGCTCTCTCTCACCCTCTTCCTCGGAAAGCGCAGTCAAGCAAATCTGTTTTTTGTTTGCACGCAAAAAGTCTTCCCCTCCTTTTAAAAGCGCCGTAGACAAAGCCCCCCCCCCCACCTCCTCTTCCTTTTCTCTTCTAACAAACTCTCTTCTCTTTGCCAGCTCCTCCAGCGTCCCTAATTAACATGCGGTGCAGTGACTTTTCCCCTCTTGTGTTTCCCTCTCTCTCTAAAGAGTACTTAATAAAATCAGAGTCCGCGGGCCACCACAAAAGGCACGATGCGGTGCGGCGTTCATTTCCATTAGAGGCCTCCCAGCTCTCACACTCTCTCCCAGAGCCTGCAGTTCATTCTCGCACTTTTGCCCAAGTATGGGGTCGCACCCACAGACAAGAGGAGAGGAAGAGAGAGAGAGAGAGAGAGAGAGAGAGAGAGAGAGAGAGAGAGGTCCACAAAGAACAAAACCCACCCCAAGATATACTTGACTCAAACTTACAGTGAGATAACATGATCGGGTACAACTTAAAAAAGTTATTCTCCGAACTCTCGTTGTCAGTTTGTCGCAAAGAATAACGACCAGCTTTCCCACCCACAAGAGCAATCTTAATTCTGACCCCGGGGCTAGCTCACCTTGCCATCTGCAAAGAGCTCGAAGACAAATAGTGTTTACTTTATCCATCCTATCATTGCCTGATTAAAAATTCAATTTGTAAAAAAAAAAGAAGAAGAAAAAAAAGTGCAAATATGTGTTTCATTAGAAATGACTAATGGCTTTTGTGTTAATGAAACACTTTGCTGCGACGAGAAATAAATCAAAGCGAGGGAAATTGAAACAAGATATTAAAAGTTATACGGGTAAAGTGGTTGCACCTGAAAATCGCCTGAAAATCGCAGCAGTTATTAAGGCCCGAGAATCAAATCCTGCACTCTTGGACTGTCATTCTTGGCCTGCACTGTTTACTGCCCCATTCTGAGTAGATTTTTTTTTGAAGCTGTAATAGATAAAGTCTGTTGTTCCTTGTTAGAAAAGGCACAAATCTGTGCCATCTTTTCGCTGTAGTGCTAGGAAAATGAACCACTTAATGCCCATGTTTAATTTACTCTGAATCTGGGTATTAATTCCACTAGTGCTTGTGATGAGATGTCAGACCAATCGATTCCATAGGCAGGAAAAAGGACCCATCGCAGCAGGCGTGATCTCTTCACAGTTTCATCTCGCTGGAGCTGCTTTTCGTTCTCTGGTGTCCCTCGAGCTCTCTGCCTCTCTCCGCCCTGCTAAATTATTCACGAGTTGTCCTCCACTATGCTTGATTAAGCTTTAATTTCACCAAATTACCAAGTGGCAGAAGGCCACCCTTTTAAATCATTTGGCCAACGAGTTTCTTTGTCAGAGCTCAGGTGGTGCCGATGCGTCACGGTTTCACGCGTGCTAAATCTAATGCGTGTGGTCAGTAGGCTAAGTCTAGGACATGGCTGTTGCTAGTTCTGCAGGTTCATGATGTATATGGTTACGGCGAAACAAGATCTTCAGTAGAAAAACAGATTGGTTGTGGTTACACTTACATGAAGCTGGATAACAAGTCTGGCCTGTTCCCTCAAAGAACACTAGATCTTAAACTAGCAATGCTTTTCAATCTCCAGACTGATACCACAGCCTACAACACTGTAAATTACACAGTGGCCTCATCAGGGTTATATACTGGTGCTTTGCCCTGATTTACAGAGTCGTGCTTTTGAAAGTCGGACTCATAGCCATGCCATTCTCGAATGGTTTATATCAAGTGAAAGTTTAAAGTGGATTATATATAATCATATATCCAACAATCACCTGTTGGCATCCTAATGAACCCTGAAATGAAGTTTTATTAAGGCCACCGTGGTACCTTCAGATCATCTCTCTCTTCCTCGGTTACCCAAACACAGACTACAGGTAGTAATTTAGCACTCGGGATAATTACAGCTAATGATCATTTGCGCCTCCCGCGTGAGTGCACGCGCCTAATTGCCGCTGATTTATTCGGCAGGGAGACGGCGGCTTTCGTTCACGTGCTGAGTGGCGCTGTAGCTCATAACCCATTAAACGTGCATGGCCAAGGCATGGTTTGATGGCACTCTCCCCGGGTGATTTGTCCGACACGGCTCTCCCGTAGCGCCAACAATAGGCTAGGATTAACGGGCCCTGTCATTTTTTTCACCCACTACGCCACACATCTTTCCGATAAAAGCGCCGCCAATTAGCACGGGGGGCTAGTGCTAAGCACTATCTGTTCTCTCCCACTCTGCAGGGTCGGACCGGAAAAAGAGGGCGGCCATTTTTCTTGGCCCGGTTCAAGCATGTACAATAATAGCCCCCACACTGTGTCAGAGATATCGGCTTTTCTTCAGCCAGAGGCTTTCAGCTCAGGCAGCAATAGATCTCGTTCACAGCCGGTGTTACCCTTATCTTGGCTCTGCCTCTAATGAGACATAATAAGGGAAACGTTTTGTCGCAACAGATGCCCCCTTTTTTTATTTGCCAGAGCGTATCTCTTCTCCCTTGCCCTCCCTCTATGTTTTACCAGCTCCCACTTGGCAGATGAATCATATCTCTCTCTGTACATATGCTAAAATACTCGTGTAATTACAGGTGGCCTTAAATAAAACAAGCCTTAAAGCTGTCACTTGAGTCACCACGAGATGAGTCGGGCGGCCCAGGAACCATGAGCTGTCATTGTTACAATTAATTTATCGGAGGAGTGCGAGAGAGAGAGAGAGAGAGAGAGAGAGAGAGAGAGAGAGAGAGAGAGAGAAAGAGAAAGATATTCACAGTTTAAAAGCAAAGCAAGTGGAATAAAGTGGGTTAAAAATCACTGTATATAATGAGTAAAGATTTTAAATCCCAAGACCCGTGTCGAAAAATGCATTTTCTGAATGCAGCTATCGAATCCCATTCAAGATGTAAAAAGCAATTAGCGCATATTACTTTATAATCCTATCTCCTAGCCTTATTTTTACCTAAATATGAGTGCATATGAGGACACAATCACTGTGTGTATGGTGTGTATGACTATGGCCTAGCCCTATGAACCCTGCCAGCTCGATCTTGCCTCCCTTCTGGCTGCTGATGTCTCTAATTTATCACAGAGCTTTGCTTGATTGATCGTTTTCTTATTGGGCTGAGGGGCCACTGCTGATTCTGCAGTCCGGAGGAAAGCAGCCGGCGAAAGTGGAGGGGACATTTTTTGATACGTATTAATCGTGCTACAGACAGTGTCCTAAATGCTTAGTGCTCGAGACAGCTCTGTGCAGACATAGTGTGTGAGCGTGTGTGAGGGTTTGTGAGAGAAAGTGTGTTTACTCTGTATGGACTGGAAGTCTCACAAGGGCTGCTGCTCATGAATACAACATTCGTTGCTGAATTCCAATATCTGTTCACACACACACACACACACACACACACACACACACACACACACACACACACACACACACACACACACACACACACAGCATGCATGAGGGAGCTTACTGCTTTTTGATCGTAATAATTTTTTGATTTGATAATAATCATCTGCCTTCGATATGAGCAATTTCCTAAACAGGGAGAAAAATAAACACGTGTCAGAATGACTTGAATTTATTTGTATTGAACTCAAATGATTCGAATAGCGACATTATTTAATTTCTCTATGCTGGTTAGACTCCCCCCCCCCTCCCCCCTCGCTCTAAAGATACAGTAAGGGATTCAATTACTAGAAACAAAAAAAGAGAAAAAGAAGAAGATTTCCTTTTCTTTTCTTTCCTGACACACGGTATGCTGTATGGCCATTGCATTTTAAATATATCATGGCCCCTTCATGACGTAAGATGAGGCCTGGTTCTTTACTTTGTGGCTTATGTGCTCTTACGCCAGCTATGCCCGCTTCACAGCTCTATTGAGGCCCATTCGAACATTCGATCCCTGTTGTCTATGTAATGCCGGCATATTAAATCAAAAACTCAAAAAAATACACATTTGAGTGGAAGCCACCCAGCAGGGGCTGAAAATGGAAAAAAAAAACATAAAAGCTCTGCCTTTTAATCTCAGGAGGAGTAAAGAAAACAAAACATGTGCGAGAGGATGGTATATGCATGCACGGTTCCAACTCAAGACGTTTCCAGAGACTGCACCGATCTAAAAGGAAGGAGACGCTCCAGAAAGGACAAACTATTAATTAGCAAGGTATAAACGAAGAACAGAGAAGAAGCTCTTTCAATGACCACTGGGACAGGGGTGTACCAGGGTGAGAGAGGAGGAGCAGGAGAAAGAAAGAGAGAGGGTGAGTGCACTGTGCATGCGTGTGTGTGTGTGGTCTGAGGCTCGTCGCCTCCTGTGGTGTTCCGCTACGCTGCGGCCAGTGCAGGGGAAGTGAGAGGAGGGAGACAAGGTGGCAAATAAGAAGGCAAGGTGACAAGGCATCAGGGAGAGAGCAATGAATTATTTATAAGGCTACTGATGGACAGTTTGAATAAGAAAGAAAAAGAAAAGGAGGAAGGGAAAGGAGACAAGGCTAAGGCGTTGGGGGGTGTGTGTGTGTGTGTGTGTGTGGGGGGGGGGGGGGGGGGGTGAGATACTGAAATCGAGTGGAATAGTGGTCCGAAGAAAGCAGGGAGCTTTCATGTCTTGAACATAGACATGCACCACGTGCTGCAGCAAGCCAGGCAAGGCTGAAGGTCCTGGACTATATAACACCCCTTTACTAGGTTCATGAGGGCAAGCATCTACATAGGTGTTTACATGCTGCCTTGAAGAACCTCACCTTAAAAAGAGACACTAGAAGAAGGTAAAAAATAGCCCAGTGTCGCATTTGTCTGGGTATAACTAGGCAGTATATTTAACCCCCCGGTGCTCCCGGGGCGATACGGGAGGTCAATGTGAGTGATGTAGTGCGCAGAGCTCTGAGCTCCAGTGACACATTATAAGGCCCGGTGCAACACACACACACAGACACACATGATGAATATTTTAACCCTTGTAAAGCAGCGCTGGTTAATTTGTCAGGGCTGCTGCTTAAATGCCACCATTAGCATGGGCTTTGGTTATTGACATAGAGCACTGAGTTGATGGATGTGCGAGAGCAGGACAGTCCAGAGCAGACAGGCCTGCTCATCACGTCACGGTATCGACAGCGTATTATTAACACACAGCAGGCCACGACCCTATAGGAAGAATGACCCCCTAAGATTGGACCCCCCCTTAAACAGAGGGGACGATCTTTCTATGTATAATAAAGCATGAGCTATGGGAATACATATAAAGGATTATATGAGTGTAGTAAAAAAAAAAAAAAAAAAAGGGCATTCATTTCCATTGCTTAGATTAGCAGAAATTCATTATACAGTATATCATAAACTGATGATGGATTGATTAACCACAATTCCTTACAATGCACTCACAGAAATCCATGTCAAGTAATGCATACATCTACTGAATGCGCACTGTTTAAAGTTTCACTCGCACGTGCTTTTTCGCCGAAGTACTGACATCGCAGAATCTAAGAAACCCATGTGAGAAGGTGGAGGTCACCTCAGTCCTGTTCTCACAGCTCCAGGTTGCCCTTTGACCCTGACACTGCGATTGTACCACTGAGCAAACCGCAAGTTAAAAAATACCCAAGAACACAGACGCCTGCTTGATATGTTGATATATAATACTATGCAAAGTTTTTCTGTCCACTTTTCATTTGACCAGCCGCAAAACATGTAGAAATGTGACAGGTTATTGTACATGCGTTTGGATAGACCTTACTATATAGTATAGTAGCAGCTGTATCTGTCTGAGCATTTTCTGAGCATCTGTCTGAGCTTTTCTCACATCGGTGTTGTCTGAGGTATTTGTTGCAATAAAAAAATTCCAAAAACAAAAGCCTCATGAAGAGGAGGATGGGGAGGAAACTTGCTTCTTGCTGGCAAAGCAATAGACAAATCCCATCTTCCTCCTGTGCATCACTGCATGAAATGCAAACACGTGAGCAAACGAACTGAAACATTCCTCTGTGAAGTTCAACTTGGTAAGTCTGTCTGAGAAAACAAGCTTCCACTCCAGCCGCCCACGCTCTACTGTTTCTCTCTCTCTCTCTCTCTCTCTCTCTCTCTCTCTCTCTCTCTCTCTCTCTCTCTCTCTCTCTCTCTCTCTCACACACACTCAGAGGTAAAAAGCATGGCTTAGGACAGCTCACTGAAGGATGGCCTCACACAGAGAGACCTAGACCATGCTCCCTTGACGCAGTTTGTTTGTACGTGCTCACTTTATTTAGCTTTTTTCTGCACCATGGATCTTTCCTCTGGCTCGCACAGGCCCCTAGTAAACACGACTTAAACCCCACAAAGCAAACTAGATGACCCCCCCAACACACACACACACACACACACACACACACACACACACACACACACACACACACACACACACACACACACGTGCAATATAGCGGCGACATATAACAAACAAGCAAACTCTGTTTGACACGCACCCTGGTGCAATTCGCCCGAGTAGCGTTTCATGCAGAGATAGCAATAGTGTCTTGAAAGGTCTAGAGAAGATCGTTTGATGTTGGCACGAGTAGCACGTGGGAGACTTGCAAAGAGGACCATCACACTGTGCACCAAGCCCGAGCGTCCACCATTACTACCCCCCTCATCTGCTCAGTGTTAGAGCGAGCTTCAAAAAAATCAATATATCCCTGAATGGGGGTCAGAGGGGTATCTGTGTTGGGAGAAGTGGCAGATTTGCACTCTTCAGCTCAGTAGGGCAGAGGAGAGAATGCCGAGCATTCTGGTGCGGGGGTGTGATATTAGGCGGCCCATATCCAAACAGCACCTGCAGAGCACCGCGAGCGAGCGTGTGAAAGGCAGCTTAACTCCCAACAACGCAGCGACATAGAGAGGTCGTCGCGTCGGGGTAAAAGAGAGGGGGAATTGCATCCAATAAAAGCAGAATTCCAGATTAGACCCCCATTTAGCACGTTTAGGTGTCATTTTTGACGGCGGCAATTTTCAGCTCTGCGCCTATGAAATTGTCCCCGATCGGGGTCACCAGGCCCTGGGGCCTCAGAGGCTGAAAAGAGACAGTTAAGGGCTTTGATAGGGCTAAAGTGGGGCAGAGGGAGTCTCTGGTTAAGAAGATTTTACGCCCCCCGCAAAGCAATGTGCTCAGGTTGTGGACATGTCTTTGATGTGTGGTGAAAATAAACTTTTAGCATGGCCCAGCCAATCAGATGGAGCTGTGAAAGACAGCGACAGAGAACAGAGACAGGAAGACACCTCAGCTCAGACAGCGGTCCTAACAACTGCCGGCTAACATTGAAAGGACCAAAAGGCAGCGGAAAACCATTTTTGCAAGATAATAATATTAAGTGTCGGTTTGAAGTCTGATCTTTGAAAACGAATTGTTCAAAAGGTTCTCTTTCCCCATCCTTCTTTCACTAGATTTATATTACAGCTCCACAAGTAATTGTTAATACAGGGGTTGAATAACAATAATACAAAAGAAACCATATTCCATATTACATATTGGTCCTATTTTAGTCCTAAAGCCCATTTTCGCCTTAAAATCCCTCTAAATTAAGATGTTAAGTATTGATGCAGCCCTAGTAAAATGATAGCCTACACGCAAGGAGTTCGATTCCAACACGTTCTCCGCTGACAGGATAATAGGGCTTCGGATCCATTCTCATGAAATAAAAGCGAGAGTAAAAAGGGGGAGAGAGAGGGAAAGGCCGAGAGGAGAGGCTGTAATGTATACGGTGGCAGGCATTGATAATTGTAATTATCAAATTGCAGTTTTAAAAGGCCATTGATTGATGTCATTAACTCAGTGAGTGTTTACTGATCGCTGCATTTGCACGCCGCCTCACGCCGGGAGCTCACGTGTCCTCTCTGATTAGACTCGGGGAGGAACTGCTTCAACAAAGGGGGTGACTTCCCCACATCTTTAACTAAGGAGGTAGAGATAAACACGTACATGCTGTGCTTCAACAGAATGTTCACGTAATATACACCTGAACACACGCACACACAAACACACTCACAGACATGAACACACACTTATACACTTATCTCCTCACCACAGGAGGTGCTGTATTCAATTATGTCAAAAGCTTTGTTAGTAGACAACTGAGCCAGCGGACCACAATCGGGGGATTCTTAAGTACCTCATCTGACACAAAAAACACACACACACGCACACACACACACACACACACACACACACACACACACACACACATGCATTCAAACAACAGCTCTCATAAAGCAGCTTTAGCTTCTTAACTGCCTGCCATCTCACTCCTGTCAATCACAGCAAGAGGCTGCGACCACTTTCTTAAGAGAGAGAGCGAGAGAGAGAGAGAGAGAGAGAGAGAGAGAGAGAGAGAGAGAGAGAGAGAAAGAGAGGGAGAATAAGAGAGATTCCTCCTCAGTTAAAAGTTAGCACTGACTTGAAAACAAGAACCAAGACTGAAACAGGGAAGCGAAGGGGCAGGGAAGAAGGGGAAAAAAAGCACATATACACACAAATACACACACAGATGCCCTCATTTATACTTTCTCCTCACTTTCACTTCTTCCATCTCTTCCCTCTATGTCTCTGTTTCACCCTGAACCGCAGTCACTCAGAATAGAGCGACATCTCCACATGCACCATGGCAGGAGGTACAATGCGGTCACACCTGAGAGTGACAGAGCGCGAAACAGACATAGGGAGACAGAAAGAGAGAGAGAGATACAGAGAGAGAGAGAGAGAGAGAAAACTCCCACACATTCTAGTTTCTACAAGCCAGCTGTAGCTCAATGCCACTCTTTTCAACAGCTAACAGGCAGGGTAACAGCTACCGGCTTCCAGAAACAGACAGGCGCAGTGACAGGCGCTGCATTTAAATATGAGCTAGTTGTGCCGCGAGGATGCACAATTAGAATGCAGGATTGGATCAATAAGCGTGCTGACAGATGGATTACTAAGGTAAATAGATGATACATGCAGCTAAATAATTAATCAGGCTGCTGCGAGCACCTCGACAGAGAGTGACAGCAAAGTGGCAACACTTTCCAATGGGTTGCGCAGGCCATTGGCATTCAGAGAAAGAAACTTCATATAGATCCTCCTGAGCCTCCTTTTCCCTACACTTACTCACCAGTAATAATGCACTGCTTCAAAATAATGGAGCGCCTTCTCAGTGCAGGTATCCACAGGTGTACGAGGTTAGCGCCACCTTTGGTATGCTACCTTTAGGTTCCTCTCAGGATGCTGGGTTTTAACCCGATTTTTACACACAGAGAGTGTCGTTTTTTTAAATAAGGACCAGGTGCCTCTAATGCTCCTAGGATTCCACTCTGTAATCACTTGCATTAAATAATTCACATCTAAGGAAAGTAATAAATATATATGATATGTTTGTGTCTTTTAGCCAAACCGAAAAAAAAAAAAAGTCTGTCACAGAAGAGTGCGCTCGCAAAAGGAGAGAAGATTAGATTACGGGTGTGTAGAAAGATGGAGAGAGAGAGAGAGAGAGAGAGAGAGAGAGAGAGAGAGAGAGAGAGAGAGATAATGTGAGTGTGTGTGCTCAAGCTCTGGGTGGTGAAGCAGTTAGCAGTGAGGGAGGTTTTTCATCTCCTGCCTCTTTAAGGCACTCTGGGGAAACAGGATTTTCAGCACATCTGCATTTGAGAGAGAATGCAAGAGTAAAAGAGAGAAGAAGAGAGAGAGAGAAATGACAGGAGTTTCTGAGGAACACCACCAGTTATCAACACTGAGGCCTGACACCATGACCTGGTGCAGGAACAGCATGGAAGTGATACCAGCTGCGAGTTTCTATTGGACCCGGTAGACAATTTTATTAGGCCTCGCTGAAGCTGCTGCAGATCCCAAAATCTGGACCGGAGGAAAGAACACGCCTGACCCAAGACCTTGGAGATATGTGCAGCATGTGTGAATATGTCTGCATATGTGTGGAGGAGAATAATAACAAGCCCCCACCCCACACCCCTTAACCCCTTTGCCCCACTACATTCTCTTTCAGCTTTGGCTCATATGTAAAGTGTTAACAATAATTACAATTGATAACACATCAACTAAATCGGGAACAAATTATACCCTGGTTTTATTAATGTTTGCATGCGAAAGTGTTTGCGTGTGTGTTTGTGTATGCTACAGTACACTGACGAACAGGAAGTGGGGGTACACATTTGCGTAGAGGACCCAGCTGTTTCTCCGACGAGGATGCATGTGATCATCTCATTTTCCCCTGTTAATTTCCCAAACGGTGGCTGTGTCCAATTCGAGTGAGGCAGCCAACAAAGCGCAGGCGGGAAGCACTAATCCTTGATCTGCGTCATGCTGCAACAATGGCACAGTCCAATGCTCCTCACACGCACCACACACACGCACACACACACACATGCACACACAGCTATGGGCTACTGCACTGACACCTGCTGTCCCCCTGCCACCCAGAGCGGCGAAGACACCGATATAGAGACAGAGCAAAAGAACCCCTCCAACCAACCCACCCTCATAGCTTACATCTCTATCTGTCTCTCTCGCTGAAACTGAAACTGGACTTTGCTCGGTCCAAACTGCACCGCTTTTAATTCATCTTGTCCTTCTTGCATGAAAGAACGGAATGTAGAGGACAAAATAAGGGACAGACAGAGAGGTAAAATAAGCCACCCAGTCCATCGTCTATCGCTGAAGCTTATGGCAAAAAAAAAAGGCAAACAAGAAAGGGGGAGGAGAGAGTGACAAAGAAAGGATATTGGGATGAGAGGAGGGATGGGGACCTGACCAGGAGGTTCCATGTGAGGACAAGCCTTTTAACATCTGGGAAAGCGCAGGCAGTGGTGCTTAATTATTAGAACACTCTTACTGAACTTAACCTTGCCACTAGACCGTGACAGAGGAAGAAGGGAGAGAAACAGAGAGAGAAAAGCAAAGAGCTGAACAAGAAGAGCAGAAAAAGAGATGAATATGTTAACTCTTCATCAGCCGAAGATGTCATCATTCATCTTTCCTTACACTTTCCTTTCAATTTTATCACTTCTGCCTGCAAAAAGCTTTTTTCTTCTATTTTTTTTTTTTTGCATCCAAAGGAAACACAAACAACCCCGGTGCAATCTGGTGTTTGACAGAGACAAGAAATAAAAAAAAGGGGGGAATAATAATAATAATAAAAAAGTGTGTGTTTTAACAGCTGTCAGCACATGTTGCTCTTCAGAGCCTCAGAAAAAAGGGGAAGGAGACAGCGGAATAACCGCATGCGCCCCGAAAAAGATATACGCCGGCAAATCGAAGGAACATGAAAACAGGAATCAATCAATCGCAACCGAGGAGGCAGAGAGAAAGAAGGGAGAAGGGGAGAAAGAAAGAGAGGCGACCGAGAGCAACGGCAGATAATTAAAGGCTCAAAGCCGGCGGCTGACGGACGAGCGCAAAAGTGGCAGGAGAGACGATCTGCAAAAATATCTACAGAAATACATCTCCATGCTTCAGCACCACGGCCTCACTCGGGCTTGTTAGCATAACAATGCATGTGATACACGACAAAAAGAGAATTTCTTTTCTACTTTTTTTGTTTGTCACAATTCAGGTGGAAATAAATCCAGTCTAGATGGAGCACTGGGGGTTAAGTGTGGAACTGCCCCGTAAATCAGCAAGGGATTTATGGCGACAGGCCCACACAGCTCACGGCCTGGTCACATCAGGAAGGAAGCCTGCGTGGCTGTGCACTGTTGTCTTAAGGATTCTTCTCCCTCTTCCTTTCCCCACCCCTCCCTCGTTCCCTCGTTTTATTTCGACTGCTCAGGAAGGCAGCTGCTGTCTGCCTTTCAGCTCATCGCTCGTCCCTTTGCCGTTCCCCTCCACTCTCTTTCATTTTTTTTTTTTATCTCTCCCTTTTATCTCCATTTCTCCATACCTTCCCCTTCACTCTAGCATCTTTGCTCCAGCTGAGGTTCTCGCTCGAATTGCGGACGGAGATTCGGGGCAGGTTCAGTAACTCTTTCGTCTAAGATTTGTGCAGGAAAAGGTTGAGGAAGGCAAAACAAACAAAGACCTAGCTGTCAAACACACTCATATATCATACATACTATATGTACTGTATGAATTCACATATTCAGACAACAAAAAAGAGAAACAGGAATGAAAAGTTCTGGAAATGTTCACTTCTGAAAAAAAAAAAAGAAATCAGTATTCTAAGTAGAAAAAAACAAAGATAAGCCTCTCACGTTAGTCTTTATCAGCTGCAGTGGTACCATGATGGGGTTTTTGGAGCAAGGTTTCCTGGTTCACAGTAGAGAGGCTTATTCATTGTGCTCTCACCTGGAAAGATTTTGAAGATTCTGTGTCTCTTTCTCTCTCTCTCTCTCTCTCTCTCTCTCTCTCTCTCTCTCTCTCTCTCTCTCTCTCTCACACACACACACACACACACACACACACACACACACACATATATATATATATATATATGTATATATATATATATATATATATATATATATATATATATATATATATATATATATATATATATATATATATATATATATATATACAGTGAGGAAAATAAGTATTTGAACACCCTGCTATTTTGCCAGTTCTCCCACTTAGAAATCATGGAGGGGTCTGAAATTGTCATCGTAGGTGCATGTCCACTGTGAGAGACATAATCTAAAAAAAAAAATCCAGAAATCACAATATATGATTTTTAAACTATTTATTTGTATGATACAGCTGCAAATAAGTATTTGAACACCTGTCTATCAGCTAGAATTCTGACCCTCAAAGACCTGTTAGTCTGCCTTTAAAATGTCCACCTCCACTACATTTATTATCCTAAATTAGATGCACCTGTTTGAGGTCGTTAACTGCATAAAGACACCTGTCCACCCCATACAATCAGTAAGAATCCAACTACTAACATGGCCAAGACCAAAGAGCTGTCCAAAGACACTAGAGACAAAATTGTACACCTCCACAAGGCTGGACAGGGCTACGGGGTTGGAGCAACTGCACTGTTGGAGCAATCATTAGAAAATGGAAGAAGCTAAACATGACTGTCAATCTCCCTCGGACTGGGACTCCATGCAAGATCTCACTTCGTGGGGTCTCAATGATCCTAAGGAATGTGAGAAATCAGCCCAGAACTACACGGGAGGAGCTGGTCAATGACCTGAAAAGAGCTGGGACCACCGTTTCCAAGGTTACTGTTGGTAATACACTAAGACGTCATGGTTTGAAATCATGCATGGCACGGAAGGTTCCCCTGCTTAAACCAGCACATGTCCAGGCACTTCTTAAGTTTGCCAATTCATGGGAGGAGTCATGGGAGAAAGTCATGTGGTCAGATGAGACCAAAATAGAACTTTTGGGTCATAATTCCACTAAACGTGTTTGGAGGAAGAAGAATGATGAGTACCATCCCAAAAACACCATCCCTACTGTGAAGCATGGGGGTGGTAGCATCATGCTTTGGGGGTGTTTTTCTGCACATGGGACAGGGCGACTGCACTGTATTAAGGAGAGGATGACCGGGGCCATGTATTGCGAGATTTTGGGGAACAACCTCCTTCCCTCAGTTAGAGCATTGAAGATGGGTCGAGGCTGGGTCTTCCAACATGACAATGACCCGAAGCACACAGCCAGGATAACCAAGGAGTGGCTCTATAAGAGGCATATCAAGGTTCTGGCATGGCCTAGCCAGTCTCCAGACCTAAACCCAATAGAGAATCTTTGGCGGGAGCTCAAACTCTGTGTTTCTCAGCGACAGGGCAGAAACCTGACTGATCTAGAGAAGATCTGTGTGGAGGAGTGGGCCAAAATCCTTCCTGCAGTGTGTGCAAACCTGGTGAAAAACTACAGGAAACGTTTGACCTCTGTAAATGCAACAAAGGCTACTGTACCAAATATTAACATTGACTTTCTCAGGTGTGCAAATACTTATTTGCAGCTGTATCATACAAATAAATAGTTAAAAAATCATACATTGTGATTTCTGGATTTATTTATTTTTTTTAGATTATGTCTCTCACAGTGGACATGCACCTACGATGAAATAAAAAGCAGGGTGTTCAAATACTTATTTTCCTCACTGTATATATATATATAAATACATACACAGCAAATAAGAGGATACCACTCAAAATCAGTAGCAAATTGCCCAGTCAAGGGAAACCCAATTTAAGTTTCTTCTACTCCAGGTTCTAGAAACTCAATTGCATTAAGGCCCTTGGTGGACCTAAGGTTTAATCTAATTAGACACAGCTCCAAAGAACTGTGTGTGTATGAGAAAGAAAGACAGAAGCCAAGAGAACCAGTTTTATTCTCATACTTATTTTCTCCTCCATATTCCCAAGCTGGAGAAAGGGCCATGAGCCTCTTCTGCTCCCTCCTTAATCCCCTCTCGTGTTGCCCCTTATCGCATACTCTGAGCATCAGATTAATACAGGCCGGAATTAGCAGCTATCTCACAGTTAATCTGAGCCCAGGCTGAGGCGTCATAATCCCACCACCCAAATGGACAAACGACCAAAAAAAAAAAAACATCCTGTACCGCTAAAACATGCCTTCAATCAAACGAGACCCTGTCGGAGAAGAAATCCTAGATGAGATGCTTCCTTTTGTCTGTTTCTCATCTCCCTCTTTCTCCTTCCTGTCTACCTCGGTCGCTGGGTGTCATTCACAGCACTGCATGCCTGCATGCCAGCCTCTTTATCCGATCAGTCTCAGCTCGCTGCCTCTGTCTCTCATCTGTTCGATCAAGGGTGTTTCCATCTCTCCTTTTCTCCTTCTAGCCTTCTCTCTCTCTCTCTCTCTCTCTCTCTCTCTCTCTCTCTCTCTCTCTCTCTCTCTCTCTCTCTCTTCTTTAGTTCTCTGTTGCCTCTCCTGACCTGCTTGCCTGTCGCAGAGGATGTGTGTATAAACACACCAAAGTAAAATTTAATGAAACACGAAGGAGTTCAAAAACGTTGTGATGGAGAAAGATAGAGGGAGAAAAAATAGAGAAGTAGCAAAAACCAAGAAATTGACAAACACCTGGCAAATAAGCTGTAGGAGAAAATGAAAAAAAAAAAAAAGACAATACAAACAATAATGTAGGTTATACATTCATCCACATACACTCACACACACACACACACACACACACACACACACACACACACACATGCACATGCACACATTTTCAGAGCTAAAACACTTTGACATTCTCTGTGTCAGCAGGTGAGCCAAATGTAGGTGGAGAGTAGATTCTGAATGTGTGTGTGCATGTGTGTGTGTGTGTGTGTGTGTGTGTGTGTGTGTGTGTGTGTGTGTGTGTGTGTGTGTGTGTGTGTATGTGCATCCATAATTATAGGAATGTATGACAGTTTTAATCTAATCCCCATTAGGAATTTTTGCTCCAAACCTACAAGAGGTAATATGCCCCAAGATAGAATAAGGAAAGTGTGCATATGTGTGTGTGTGTGTGTGTGTGTGTGTGTGTGTGTGTGTGTGTGTGTGTGTGTGTGTGTGTGTGCACGTGTGTTTTCACTGAAATTCCTAATGTATTTGAGTAAGAGAAGTAAGAATGGATTGCCTTCAATAATACCCCTGAACTCCCTTTTTGGAGATCCCTTATGGATTGACGTGCACGCACGCACGCACACACACACACACACACACACACACACACATACACACACACGCACACACGAAACCACTCAATTTCATTTTTTAGTTGTATCTGTGGAATTGATGTGAGGTGGAGGAGCACCGGGGCTCCCTGTCCAAACATCACCACCACACTGGCTGTGACACGGACACTATTTGGCTCAAACGTGTCACACAGACAAACTGATAAAAGCATTTTTCTGCAGGCTTCTGCACACATTATGACCCCATATCTACCTTAACAAATAATATAAAAATTTTGAATGATATGAGATCATTAGTTTAGTAAAATACACTGTAAATACACTGTGAAAATGGAAATGTGTGATTGTGATGTGTGATTTTGCCATTGTGTTTTAATACTGTGTTTCATATATTTTGTTGTAGCTTAGTATATGATTTGATACGATATAATACAAATATTATTAATTTATGCATGCTGACTAATTGTTTTTTTCCACAGGGATATGAACAATTTACTACTGAATAAAATTGTTGTAAACATTTTTTTATTTTAGGAGTTTAATACCTATAAATGCTGTAAATATATTTAATATAAATGGAAATTTTAAACATTAAATGTTCAGCTTAAAAAAAATTATCAACAGAGTCAAAATGCATTTTAATAGAATGTGTGTGCGTGTGTGTGTGTGTCTGTGTGTGTGTGTGTGTGTGTGTGTGTGTGTGTGTGTTTGTGTGTGTGTGTGTGTGTGTGTGTGGTAAAAAGGTAAACAGTTACTCACAGCGCTCAATGCGGTCCTCGGGGCTGGATGAGGCCTCGCGGTCAGACAGCAGGCCAGAAACAGCGAAGATTTTCTTTCCGGCATCCTCCACAGCCTTGAGGGCACCGGGTGAGCCTGAGGGCACGTGGGCACCACCGTAGTCATACTCTTTGCCCTCGGCGTCTGAGTAGCGCAGGTGTGGAGATGCTTCTGCCTCCAGGCAGCCCTTGAGGCGCTTCGCTGGAGTGAAAGCTGATTGGTAGGCACCTGAGGCCGAATCACGCTCTTCTGGTGGCGATGCGAAGGGCCGGAAAGCTCCGACAGCACCGTGGTTGAGCACACCGATGGATGGCGGACAGTCCAGGCCAGGTGGTGCAAACTGATGGTGCAGGTGCAGGAGAGAGGGCGCAAAGTCACGTCCACCAAAGCCAGGCTGCCGGTGGTAGACGGAGGCGAAGGCATAGGAGCCGTTGGCGAATGGTAGGTGCACGTCCTTGTCTGAGACAGAGACGGGGGCGCCAAATGGCCGGGGCTGCTGGCACGGGGCAGAGGCATCACGGCTGGCGTCAGCCGTTGATGCCAGCACCATGAGAGCTGGGGACGCCAGTGGCCCAGGGAGGTACGATGAGCTCTCCATCTTGAAGGCGGCTCGGTGGTGAAGGTCCATCTTGGAAGTGGGGGTCGGCTGAGGAGGAGGAGGGGTGAGCGGAGAGCTCAGTGGGGCAGGGGGAAGGGGTGGAGAGAAAAGAGCGTGGGGGAATGGTATGGGGAGTATGGTGCCGATTGGGTCCGTCCTTTATACTTAGAATAAATGCCTCTTGCCGGCAAGTCAAACTCGACAGGGCTCGTCCTGTGAAAGAGAATGGACTCATGGTTAGAACAAATTTAAAGGCAAAATAGGGCAATGCACCTTTAAAAACATTGGATGGGTCTTTTAGCATTGACCTACAACTGACATCTTAAGCAGACCTTAAACACTGACAACCTACACATACACCTTTCAAAAATTTTACTTTTTACCCCAGCAAAACTTTTTTCCTCCTGCAAATCTGCGGCCGAATCACATATAAGCCTCTTATTCCTCCATCTCAGTGGCGGCGGAGCAGAGCAGCGTCTGAGGCTGATAAGTCCTCGCCGCTTAGATCAGATAAGAGAAGTAGGCCTCTCCCTACCAATGGGATTCTCATAGTGATAGCATATCTGCCTGCCATCTGCACAGGAAATCTGACTGAATGAATAAATTAGTCGCACTTCACCCCTTGACCCTTGATTGCCGTCTAACGGCCCAAGAGCCCCGTGAGGATTAGATGAGCCGACTGGCCGAAGTGTGAGTGGATTTAATGAGTGAAAAGAACTTTTTTTTTTTTTCAAATCTCGCCTGTGTGTAAGCAGTATGAGTGTGTGTGTGTAAGCAGTGTGTTATGCTATTCCAAATCCCTGTGGGGTAACTCGAAGGTGATCTACTATTACAAGGTAGCCAGGGAATGGAATTACATGAAATTGGTAATTGATTGTAATTATCCAAACTCGATGCACTGCTTGGCTACCCCGGATTGATTATTCAAATACTAAGACATGCACTATACATTAATTACAAAGCAGAGCTTATGCACTATGGTGATGATCATGCGCAAGAGATGTTTTGCCAATTAATTATTCCCGAAGCAGGTTTTTGTGGAAATGCCCTGAAAAAAAAAATCGGCTTGATCCGAGAGCTGATCCATCTGGAATCCGTGTTCCGCATTTGGGTAGTAATTCGCCTGGACGGGCCTTGTGTTAAAGCTCTGCTATTTCAAAATCAAGCGGCATCAGGGAAGCTTGCAGGGGAATTCACCAAGGCATTTTTATTCATATCAGCTGTCCAGAACTCTCATTCGAATCAATTTTAGAACCTGATCTAGACAAATCTACACACCAGCACATGCATACCCACCTACACACACACACACACACACACACACACACACACACACACACACACACACACACACACACACACACACAGTGTGGTCCTGTAAAAAGCTTTACATTATCACATACATGGCAGGGGAATGTGCTCCTTTTCCGGTCTGGGGAAAATGTGTTATACTACACTGCTCAGCACTGGCCAGGCGCCCAAGAATCACATTACCCGCTGTCTTTTTACCCAATCTAACCGGCACCTTGAAATGCACCGATATCAAACGCCCTGTTTCTCATTCTCTCTGTCTCTCTCTCTCTCTCTCTCTCTCTCTTACTCTCTCTCACTCTCTCTACCTTCTCACCGCATGTTTGTCACTGTATCGAATCTCTCTCCTTCGTAAAAAAAATGAGTGTGTCTGGGTGTTGATAGCAAGGTAATACAGTGGTAAGTACCTGGATATTTCAATTTTATTATCATTACCATCAGTGCAGCCAGGCAGTGTGAAACTGACAATCCAATAAACGGACACGCGATATCCCCCAACGGCGGGAGAGAAAGAGCAAGGGGGAGAAAGAGAGCGGAGGTATAAGTAGGCTAAGTGTTGTACAGATGTGCTAATCATTTTCTGCAGCGCTGCGGCTGGTCTGTCTGCCTGGTACCCTGCCCCCCCACACACAGAGACACAGACACACACAGAAGCCCAGTGTCCCAGAACAACCAAAGGGAGTGGTGAGTCAGCCTGGCACACACTGACACACCAGACAGAGTGTGTGTATAAAACAGAAAGAGACTTGAGCAGCTTTTTTGACCCTTTGGCCTTCCTTCTGATGCCATCCAATACATGATTTCAGTTCAGTTCCATTCCTAATGAATTAAAATCATTCCAAATCAAGCATTTCCCAAAAATGTTCACACGTCTCTAGTCTGAAAATGCAACAAATAATTCTCTCATTGCATTTCACACACAAAAATTCTGGGTTTCTTTTTTCAACAGGATTGAAACAACACCTGCAATTGTCAGCCCTAGTGATATCATATATATATATATATATATATATATATATATATATATATATATATATATTTTTTTTTTTTTTTTTTCACTCTGAAGATAAAAGCAGCTCAGAGACCCAATAAAGATAAGTAGGAAGACGTCAAGAATAGATTTCCTCCGTGCGCTCTGGAGAGCAGAGAGGAGATGAATTCGATTTCTGTGAAGAAGAAAAAACAAATGTTCGGCGGCTTTTTGACAGCACGCCCCGATCGAGGCCTAGAAATGCGCGTTTTCGTTGAGGAATGTCATTCAGACCATGGCTGCCTGTCTGTCAGTATGTTTAGCGATTGTTGTCAAGCGTGAAAGCGCCACTCTTACATTTTATTACAGGACAGGGCAGACACTGTCATTCAATACTCACCAAAAAAACTCTCTCTCTCTCTCTCTCTCTCTCTCTCTCTCTCTCTCTCACACACACACACACACACACACACACACACTTAGTCACTCTCTCTGTGAAACACATACACACTCACTGTTTCCCAGTCTCCAAGGAGATGAAAAAAAAAGACAAAACAGGCAACTGGGCCCGAGCATGTGCATGACTAAAAGATTTCATGCCATTTATTGGACAATGTCTAGCAACATCACAGATCTGAGCATGCTCTATTACCCACAAACAGTATAAAAAAAACAGATATATTTAATATAAAACTGTAAATATTTCCCCCACACTCAAGCTTTACACAAATCCCGGCAGCTGAAGCAGAGGGTTCTTAAACAATGTTGCAGGAAACAATACCAATACGGGCTTGCGCATATTTAAAAGCATGCTACTTTGCTCTTGAAAACTAGTCTCGACTGTCTAACAGCTCTCTAGCCCCTCAGAGTCTTTAATCACCTTGGTGAGCAAACTGGTGTTTTCCCGCAGCCCGCACTCAAGCCGCTACTTAACCAAGTAGAGAAACACACTTGAAATGGAGGTCGCCTGTTCCAGCACGCTGGCTTCAGTTCTGGCAGCGTCAAATATTTGCAACAAGAGACGCATACGACGACGCCGGGGTTGGGGGCTGAGGGGAGGGGAAGCATGAGTAACAGGCACTCTTCATTCAGAGAGAAGCGCTCCAGGCCGAAGGACAGAACGCAGTCGATGCTATTGAAAACCCAGCTCGGGCTGCCACTCAGAAGCACGCAGCTCATACATCCTGCCGAATTGGAATCAGACCTCCCTTGCGTATGAAATCTAAAACGGGACAATTCGATAACGTGTCTCAGCTGCAGAATGAGAAACAAAAGAAAAAAAAAGCAGAAGAAGAGAAACGCCACCTGCATTCGGCAGACACGAAAGTGAGATTTAATGTCAGAGCAAGCACACGGGCGAAAGATAATGACACTTGGACATCCAGCAAACTCGATCAATACCGCTCGTGCAAGCTGCGTCTCACCACTCCACTTCACTATCAACAAATAAATTCCCCCCCCCCCCCCCCCCCCCAGTGTATGACATACAATAAAAGCTGGCGATAAATAGCAATAATCAATCACTCCTTTATTGGATCTGGCCATGTGCATATACACAAGTGAGGCCCGGTACTCAAGTTCGACTGCGTTTTTTTTTTTTCCTCTCTCTACTCCCAGAATTTGCACAATTTACTCAGCGTGTGACAAAGCAGAAGTGACATCAGGCTCGAGCTGAGCTTGGATTTGCTTTTTCAAATAAAGCTTTGCGCCTGGCTCGCTGGGCAACATTGATTCATTGTGAACAAAATGATTTTTCAAAGTTTCCTGTCCTGCCTTGGCTATTCGCCTCTGTTTTTTTTCTTCTTCCTCTTCTTCTTCTCTCTGGCCGGCGGACTGTTTGTCTCATCCCACCCACCTGAGCCAACTAATTCCTCACTAAGCCCAGATTATTTGCAAGGTGTCTGGCTCCTCTGTGCTCTGAACCAGCACTGGACTACAAAGAAGTCGCCCCACCCACCCCTACCACTGGCCACTGCTGCATGAACACAGACACACCGTGAAAGAGAGAGGGAGTGAGAGAGAGAAAGAGAGAGAAAGACAGAGTTTTAACACTGACTTAGCCTGAGCTCACTACTGAATCCTTCTCCATTATAGATGCATAATGAGAAAGACAACCATTTCCTATTAACATATATATCCGACCAAAGGTAATGAGTCGATCTTTAGAGATCTGACGATTCAGCAAATTTTTCCATCATCCCAGCATTGCAGTAATAGTCCTTATCACTGAATACAACCCAGGACACAGGATGTAGTTTTAATATAAGATGTATCTCTAAGTATACCTATAATGATATACTGGATGGAGTAGAGTAAATGACATTTGCAAATGTGTCCATAGGCGAGACAGGCCAGTCCCAGGCTCTCTGGGAGGGTCACGAGCAGCATGAGAAGAAGTTGATAGATATCTGCCTATGATCGATCTCAGCCAAATGCACTGCTAATGCCTTGGGGGAGGGAGCACAAAATTAACTTAACTTATTCTCGAGCACTGAAACTCACATTCACATCGACTAGTAGGAGACTAGAAGGAAAAGGGGAAAGAAAAACACCCAACTGTGTTCTAAATGCCTGACTGATCCCTAATATCATGTGACAACAACTAATTTTTTCTAAATAAAAATACACGTTTTAGGAATAACAATTCTTTGGTGTAATTAAGTGCATTTAGATGATTTAGGCAGATGATTTTTTTCCACTGAAACATTTGTGAACAGAAATTTTTTATAGCCGATATTGATATAATGCAATAATGCAACGGGAAAGACAAGAAATGATTTTAGCAAATATATTTCAAAGTAAATAATAGTAATAATAATAATAATAATAATAATAATAATACAAATTGAGAATGGTGTTATGAATTAGGAAAAAATCAGGCATTGGGTTGGTGGGGGGCACAGCACATATTTTACATGTTAAAGTGTTTGTTTATTTGTTTTTTTGCATTTCCTGGAAATAAATGAATTAATCAATCAATGAATAAATAAATAAATGAATTAATTAATAATACAGTTGATAATGATCAAATCATTCATAAAGACAAATTGAATTAAATCATTCAATAAAAATAATAATAATAATAATAATAATAATAATAATAATAATAATAATAATATTAATAATAATAATAATAATAATGTTGGGGGGAAAAAATGAGCAATTAAAACAAGTATTTCCCAGGACTAGAGCACGAGACTGAGTGCGGTCCAGACGCCCGTTGTAAGCAAACAAAGTGCTCTTCAGCACCATAAAATCCGAAATGTTCCGCTTGGCAAAGAAATGAAAAGCTACACGGATCAGGCGTGTCTCTCCGCTCCAAAATAATAAGAAACAAATTAGGGCGAGTTATAGGCTGTGTCCCAAACCGCACATTGCTTTAGTAAATCGTATTCAGTCCCAGCGCAGATGAGGGCTCATGAGAACACATTCTTTGGCCCCTTTGGTGCGGTGTTGGTTTCGAAGAATTCGTGCGTCATTTTTTTTGTTTTTTGGACAAACTATTTAGTAGCTGTTTATAAAGTGCGTTTAGGACACAGCCTTTGGGGGGGGGTTCGTTTCAAATTAGTATTCATTTTAATAACCAGCACTTCTATGGGAGATATTTTTGAAACTATTTTTGAAATTTGTGCTTCTCTATTTATTTCTGATGCTGTTTGCGCAAACCAATTGCTCTGATTGAAAACGGAAACGAATCGCAATCATGCCACCATCTATAAACTAAATCACATCCGTTTGCTTTTCACTTTCATGCCGTGTTTTTATTACCGCATGAAAACACTCGAGCGTGTATCCGAGCCTGTGTGAGTGGGTGCTGTTTATCTGCTTTTAATATATGAGAGAAAAAACAAGCCGCGCTTGTCGATGAGAACTAATGAAGCCGGGACATTTGAGTAATCTGCGCTTAATTTACTTCGGATTTGTCTTTGTCACTTCTTCACCAAGTCTATAAAAAATATTCCCGCAAAAAAAAAAAAGGAAAAAAAATCCTGTACAACTGTACAATGCGGCTTGGTCTTTATACTTAAACATTTTTTTTTCTTCTTTTTTTTCGTTTCCTTGTTTTTAATCCCACAAATCAAGATCACAATAAACTCATCGATTTTTAAACTCAATGAAATCGGAATTTATTTTACTTCGGATCAATACATATGCCAAAAAAAAAAAAAAAAAAAAAAAGGTGAAGAAAGAAAAAGGAAGAAACGTAGCGATAAATACATTTTTTTTTGGACAAATTGGTCCCTGTGCACTGTCTATGCACATAATCCTGACCATGCATAAAGAGATATCCGGTGTATAATATGAACAAACACTTTTGAAGAATGAGATATTAAAATGCGCAAACTGGTACAAAGATAGAAAGAAAAAAAAAAGAAAGAAAGAAAGAAAGAAAGAAAGAAAGAAAGAAAGAAAGAAAGAAAGAAAGAAAGAAAGAGGGAAAACACAGTTGGACAATAGATGAGTGTGTCCCTTCTGTTTCTCAAGTCAGAATTCGCTTTGGCCAATATCGGTTCTCAAGTGTAAATCGAATTACAATTAAAGTCGCGCAGATTTTTGCGCATTTATAAATAAATAAATAAATAAATAAATAAATAAATAAATAAATGAGCAATTGATCGCTCAAGTATTCTCCAAGGCAAAGTTCATCTTCCAATATTTATCACATAATTCAGTCTTGACCGGTTGGTGGCAAGTGTCAATAAACACATTAATCCTGAAGTGTCATAATTTCATTATGCAATTTATCTGTGAAGAAACGGCCGCCAGGACGCGCAGGACGACGGGGGAACAGCGGAAAGCGTCGTTATTCGGGACGGTCTATAAAACATTTCCACTCGGATCATTAAGATTTATGAAGCGCACCACAAACAGAAATTACAAGAAAAGAAAAAAAGGGAGAGAGAGAGAGAGAGAGAGAGAGAAAGAATTGTTGGCGGAATTGTTGTGAACATTATTCAATCACACGAGAAGGATGTCAGAAAAAAAAAAATAATAATAATAATACATATATAAATATATAAATAAACAAATAAATTAATAATATAAACCCCAATTCGGGTTTTTTTGATGCCTTAATTGGACACATGCATATATTATTAAGATATAGTTATATACTTATTATGAATAATAATATAGTTATTATATATTAACATAGTCATAACATATGATTGGTTTTGTATATATATATATATATATATATATATATATATATATATATTATCCAGGCTGAAATGAATGGTCTTCATCCTTGTTCATCTTGTTGCCATTTTTGTAATATATATAATGAAGTGTGTGTGTTAAGAGGTCATTTATAAACTTCATTATTATGCAGTTGTCTAGAAGCTGAAAAATATGCCGGTTGCTCAAATGAAAAAATAAATCTAAAAAACTAATAAAAGAAAAACTTTGGGGCCCAAAGTTTTACGCCCATATTCGAAGAAATGTTACATCTGTTATATTCTGCATTGGCACATCAACACACTTAATCACATCATCAGTTTTAATAATCAATTTAAAAAAATCCTCAACAATTTTAGTTTCAATTCAGACCTGGATTAAGGGGATGGATGGATGTAGTGCATGTAGGTATAAGAGTCGGAATTGTTGCTCACAAAGTGACAACGCGTGCATTTTGCTTGTCTTGAGGCGCAGGATGTGTGTATAATTGTGAGTAATTATCCTGTATATTTAAACAGGTGTTTCCTCACATGGGATATTTTTTTTGTGTAGCCTGAATGTGTTGCACATACTGTACTACTGAAGCGCAGATCCAAACATCGTGAAGTTATGGCTGAAGTTAAGGAAGTTACAAGTCATCCGAGTGTGTGTGTGTGTGTGTGTGTGTGTGTGTGTGTGTGTGTGTGTGTGTGTGTGTGTGTGTGTGTGTTCGGTTACGAGTGCATGCTTGTAGGCTGTATGCGTTTATATGCGCGCGCTTGTACGTGTGGTCTGGTGCATGGTGCGTGCGCGCGCGCTCCTAAGACATAGAGTACAAATCTATTAATGAATGAATTTAAATAATTCAATAAATACATAAAAAAAAAAAGTGACCCGAGAAAAATTATTTAAAGACCCGAGAAGTGTGTGAGATTGGGAGCGTTAAACATTACGAGGATGTTAGTGCGTGCATGCAAATCTTTTATTATTATTATTATTATTATTATTTTTATTGTTTATTTTTTATGCATGATAACAAAAGAGCAGCAAAGAAAATAAAGTTTTCTTTGAGGTCGCATGAATTTTTTTTAAACACACACACTGTTCTCTGAACTACTTTGCGATTTGTCCAAAACTCAAGTTTTCAACAGTGGTTTACATGTAAATAGTAAATAAAAATAAAACAGCTTCACATAGAGCTATGAAGTTATTATGTGCTCTTGAGGACAGATTATGGCAGATGAGGCCGTGCAGGTGTTTACCAGAAGCGCATTTTTAAACCTAAAAAAAACTGCTTTAAATATATAGCAAAATCTGTCTGTTGTTTGTTTGTTTGTATTCTACTATATTATGCTCGTGTTTAAGTGTCAAATCAAAGCAAGGATTTTTGCTCCTAATCGTGGGTCTGTGCGCACTCGAGAAAGATGCCCGAGAAAAGCCATAATCGGAGCATGACAGATGTTAAGCGTACAGATGTTTATTACTTGATGTATTTTTCCCCCTCTTTTAATTCCGCACTATGAACTTTTTTCTTTGCTTTCACATTCAACCCAAATAATCCGCACCGACACGCGACACTTTCTGCGAGCGCGAGTTCCCCGAGAATTGAACCCACACACACACTCAACTCTCACACACACTCATACACACTTACACTTACACGCGAACGTACACACGCACGCATGGAAGCTGGAAACACACACACACACACATACATACATACATACACAAACACGGGTGCGCGTCCATGCAAGATCACCAAAAACATTCCGAACATTTCGGAGTACTTACGGTGTATAAAGTAATTCCTCGCCAGATCCTTTGGTGTTTTTTTTTTTCCTTTTTTTTTATCCCGCACGAGAGAAACTTTTTCGTGCTCGTGGTCCGTGCCAGGCGCAGATCGAGACAGAGAGCGCGCGCACAGGACCATGCGCGGAGGAAAAAAAAAAAAGTTTGCGGAGCGCGCGCGCGCGCACACACACACACACACACACACACACACACACGCACACACACACGCACAAACACATGCACACGCACACACGCAGAGCCGATCGCCGTGTGAGGTCGAGTTTTTCCCGGGTAGTATCAGTTGCACGTATCGATGAGGGGGTAAAGTGTGCGCACGGACACACGAAGAAAAGAGAGAGAGAGAGAGAGAGAGAGAGAGAGAGAGAGAGAGAGAGAGAGAGGGGGGGGGGGGGGAGGGAGGAGGTGGATGTGGTAACTGGTCCTGTGCTGTGCCGCGCGCTGTGTCGGAGAGGTGCAGTGCTGCCGCTCAGCGCCCGATCCGCTCACTGACTGACCTGCTTTCTGCTCTCCTCTAAACGCCACCACCACTCCACTCCACCCCCCCCCCCCCCCATCACACCGTCCCCCTTCCCTTCCTTTCACCGTGTCCCCGAGGGGATTTCGGGGCCGTTTTGGGGGGCGAATGAGGGTTCGCTCTGAAACCCACGGCGCGGTGTGAAATAAAGTCAATGAAAGTGCGCAAAGTGTGTTGCGGAACGAGTACGCGCTCTCGTGCAGCGCGTGGGCCGAGCGTGGACACACCGACACCAACATAACGGTGCTCCTGCTTCTGCTCATGTCATCTGCAAGCCTGGAAATAGATATTTAGTTTATATAATTTGTATTCTTTTTTTAATGAAGCTATCTTTTCTTTCTGGATATTTGCTGAAATTTCAGCAAGGGTATATATTCTTAGATATATATAAGATATATATATACTTCACTGATATGCTCTAAAAGACATCTGATATATGTATTTAAACATGCTATACTGTCTATGACCAATGGCCTACCCAGATTGTTTGACTTGATTCGACTCGCAAGTCAATTACGAATATCAAATATATATGATATACATGTATCATGTATCCTATATATACTTGTTTAATGTGGATTGTTTGCAAAATGAACTCCTTCATCAATCTCATCCACCTGCTGGAAATCGGTTGAACTGCACTGCAGAAATCCATTACAACCGTCAACTAACCATATGATCTGTTTTGTAAACCTCGACACAGGTCGAAAGGTGAAATCATGCTGCTGGCAGGGACCTTGTCGTGCATGGTGAAACACAGAAAGGCCTCTAACCATTAGCACTCTGTTGTGTTGTTAATGCCCTCAGTTGGAGCAACTAAGAGGAAAAAGGCCATCCACAGCCCAGGTCTCTCTCCATTCAAAATCAAATTTCAGCCTTCAGTCTCTTAAACATTGTTTCTAAATGGACTGGTGGAGAGCCGGCCGAGTGGCCAAGAGTGCTTTTGATGTGAACGCTCCTTTTAACAGATGTACTCTCTTTCTCACTCTCTCTTATTTGATTTAAAGCTTTTTTTTTACATTTTGTCTGGACTCTATCAGATACTGTAACAAACAAATAAAGACAGCTAAATTATAAGCAAGGCATGGGTGATCTGGAGATTTAAAGCTGAGGAAAAGTAGCTGGAGGGGCTCATTCATCTGCAAATAGTCTCTTCTCACTTCACTATTCATGTGCTAACAGCTCATTAGATCTATCATAGGGATTCAGAGCAATAAAACTCACGCCACTGACATGTAGTTAATGTTTTATGTGCAAACTATAATCATTTGTTTTATATTATTTTCCACTTGAGCATTGTGTGGCCTTATCTGGGTGGAGAATTTTTTTGACTTAATTTAAGCTATTTATATTCTATAGGGCTGTAGAATTATTATTATTATAATTAATTTCTTTTTTCAAAATTAGGACTATTTGTATCATTTTGGGCTGAATAAGGTATGAGGTTCTCTTGTTTTTTTTTTCTTTTTATCACTTAAATTAGAAAAGTTAATAGTAAATTGGATGTGTATAGAAACCGGGTAAAAAAAAAAAAAAAACACCAATCAAAATGTCACCCTTCAAGTGTTCGCCAACACCCACCCCTGATTTCCATGTTCACTTAACACCAGCACAAAAGTGACTAAAAGCACAAGCAAGCCATCAAAATTCGCTCAAAAGAGTCACTCACGTCACCGATTCGTTTGACTTCCTGAAACATCCTGATAATGAAGGGCCACGCAGTAATTGAGCGAGCCATTGATTATGAGGAGTTGGCACCTTTAATAACAAGACGTTATTTCAACCATCACTCGAGTCTTAATTATTACTTTTGCTGCTCCTGGACTCAGAGGAGTTCGAGAAAAAATAGCCTCTGTGACATAGCAGCGCTCGGGAATGAAGAGTGCCTGCTTTTTATTGTCTGTCAGGTGCTCGTCTCACACAGCCATTCATTTCTGTCACTTAGCGGTGGAAGCGTGCAGGGTTATGAGATGTGCCAAATGAATCGGCGAATTTGTCTATACTCTGCACAGAAGAGGAAAATATTCCCTATCCGACCGTGGCGGAAATGTTAGTGTGTCTAACTGACCAGTAGGGACTTCATGGAGTGTGTAGTCGACGTGATGTGTTTTTATTTTGCATCAAAAAACGAATGATCATTTCAGTGTAATGGCTGAAAAGGAACGTGCAAAAGTCAGGAGGAATGGATGGAGTGCGGAGAGTGGGACAGAGTGGACAGAGAGAAAGTGGGACAGAGTGGGAGAGAGAAAGATTTAATGAGTATGTCCAAGTGGGAGTCTCTATTGTGACTCATTTACTTGTACTTTCTCTCTCTCTCTCTCTCTCTCTCTCTCTCTCTCTCTCTCTCTCTCTCTCTCTCTCTCTCTCTCTCTCTCTCTCTCTCTCTCTCTGTGTGTCTCGGGTTCTCTTCCTCTCGTTCCGTCTCTCCCTCCCGCCACCTGTCTGATGTGATAGTGCACTTTAGAGGCCGCCTTACATTAAAGGAACCCCGGCCCGGCATGGGAGCCGCATGGGGCAGATCGGCCTCCTCCGCTGAAATTACATTAAGGGCTTCCCGTCTTATCTTAGTCTCAGACCTGAAGACACGCAGCGTTCCCAGCAGCATGCCAAGGTCTGCTGCACCATCCAGCTGTGTGTGTCTGCCTGCGCAGGGGGGCTCAGAATAGAACACAGGCAGGGACAGAGAGAGAAAGTGCATAGAGTATAAGCTATCTCTAAGTGAGGCACTGCAACATGATCAAACAGCAAGGAGTGGAAGGGGCTCGGAAAATGGCAGAATCCTGCCAGATACCCCACCACCCCAACACCACACACACACACACACACACACACACACACACACACACACACACACACACACACACACAGCAAGCTTTAATATATAACTAAAGTGTGTGTGTAACAATCCATCCAGGGGTGCTATGCCATTTCAGGAGCAGTGGTATTATTTCCTTGCCATGGTGGTCTACCAGGCATCTCTCTTCTTCCTTCCATCTTTGAAGGAGATGCGATTAGTAGGAAGGGCGAAGACTGAACAGCCAGAGCATCCAATCAGGGGTCAGCACCTGGCTCTGGCATTTTAACTCCCATACATAAAATCAATGATTTGTTTAATACAGACAGAGCTCATATAAATGTGTTAATTTCCAGTGACGGCCTACAAATCTACACGGCCTTGTTATCCTATTTGCTGCTCCATTAGTCGGGAAATGATAGAGGGAATATTGTTAAAAAATTGGACCTTAGCTTTGTTGCCGTGATGGTAATGGTCTAGAGAGGCTTCCTTCCGTCTCTTATTTCCAATTTCTCAGTTTATCATGTTAGGCTTAAAGATCTATACTGTGTATATGTACTATAAGTACAAATACATGTCTTCTCTTTAATCTAAACCATTCGAAACCATGTCTGTATTACCTGATGAAATGTAAGAGTGAAAAAGAATGGATTTGGTTTCAATCATTGTCTTTCAGTTCATAAGTGTACACACTACCGGAAAAAAAGCATTGATATATATAACAGAATTTATTATGTCAGGAATATAACACTGACTGTGCTACTGTGTAATGTGGCCCAATGCAAAGCAGATGTTCTTTTTTTATTGCAGCATGTCCTGAAGTGTTACAGAAGATCAACTGTTTTGTTTTATTAGTTAATAATAACAGTAAAAGGTGGTGGTACCTTTACAATACAACATCCTCTTATCTCTTGTTATACCAACTTTAAAACAAGAAATCATCTCTCTTTTTTTTTCCTTCTGAATGTATTAAGACCAAAAAGGATCTTGTTTTCTTGTTGCTGATCATAACAAGTAGAAAGACATAAAATGGAGAAAGCGTAACCAATTATTAGTTTCATTAATAACTACTAATACTAATATTAATCCTAATCCTAATACTAACACTAGTCCCAGTGAATGAGCTGTAGTTATAGAAACAATAATGAATTTGCAAATAAACATAAATCTTTGATTCGACTTGCATTTCTGCCTGAGCTGCTGATCAAACCTATTTGGACCGATTTAACAATTCAGAAGCAGCCTGTAAAAAATATAATGTACGTATAACTTAGTTTTTTTAGACTTTGCGACACAAGCAACACAACCCATGTTAGGATATTTTGACTCGTTGAACAAATACGTTTTCTCTCATCGCCTGTTTGTTCTTTTAAAAAGCGCGAAACCTTCTTTCCCGGCATCATTAGCCATAACAATAAAGCATAACATTTGCTCATCTCAGTATGCCGCTATGCTTATACGCAATCTTTACGGTCTACATTTCCATTCCGTGGCTTCATTAAAAAACAGAACAGAGAAGGAAACCCGAAGAGTTTGACTAGACAAGCACTCCCTTTTTCTGCACCGATAACAGCACATTATTAGTGCTTCCATTGTCCAGCACATCAGGCATCAACACTCATCTGTCTGTGTGCAACTCAGCAATTAGGGGACACACAAGCAAATGCCACCCATGACCTGGAGCACAAGCCAACTGACAAACAGGCAGCGACAAATCCCAGGGTAATTTAGGAGCCCGTCGCTAAAATCTCGTTATTCAACCATTCAGATTTAGCAGCTTGCCCAGACAGGGCCATAAACTCATCTGGCTGTGAATTATTGAACTGACAGTAAATTGGTGTAAAGCAGAAGCAACAATGTTTGGTTAAGTAATAAAGTTCACTATGAGTCTTAGATTTCTAGTCAACTGGCAGATTTTTGTTTTCTTTTTGCTAAACTACGCAGCCAAAGAGTAATTCTCCATTTAATTAAATGTGATCCAGCAAAATGTTTTCTATCAGTGGGTTGTACTTGTGCCACCTTACAAAAGCATAGTCCCCGCTTCGCTCCTGAACCTAGGTTACTGTCTGTGTAAAGTTCTTGAGTCTGCATAGGTTGTCTTCTGGTTCTCTGTTTTGTTGCCAAGTCTTAAAAAATATACCAGTAGGCAGATTGGCTACTTTATAAATTGCCCCTTGGTGTGAAGGACTTTCCGTTCATGACCCTGACCAACATGTTGGAAATATGGAATGAATGAATTTGGAAATTGAATGAATATGGAATGACAAT
This sequence comes from Silurus aristotelis, assembly GCF_946808225.1. NCBI lineage: Eukaryota > Metazoa > Chordata > Actinopteri > Siluriformes > Siluridae > Silurus > Silurus aristotelis. The sequence continues at coordinate 7,498,055 of NC_139578.1, forward strand.
CAATTTGAAAGCCTTCACTTTGAAACCTCAATTTCTAAAACTTGTTCTATGCATTGTAACCAAATATCAAATATCTGACCCTCTGGTCTCATATCCCCGCTAGGTTTGAGTGATACAACAGAAATTGCTAATGCCCTGATATCTAGAGATTTTTAACATCAGCAGAAGGGGAACAAAGTACACAGACCATGTAGTTTAAATTTAAAGTAGAGATACAGTAGGTAAATTATGACTCCAGTAAAAGTAAAAGTGCTCCCTTTAAACTTTCACTTGAGTAAAATTACAAAAGAATTTGCCTTAAAATGTACTTAAGTATCCAAAGCACTAGAATTTATTATGGCTATAATGTTCATATTATCATTTTTATCCCATGACTCAAATCAGTTTCTGTGAAAAGACTCTAATGTTACTCTCAGCACACCGATCTATGAATAGAATCATATTAATGAGTCAAACACTGATTGATTCCTATTACAATGATCATGAGTCCATCATTTTTTTTAACTTCTCTCTCAACTTTTCTTGAAAGAAAATCATGTATATAAGGCCTCGGGTGTTGTGGCGAATTCTAATCAGGAGTTTCTTCCATCATTTATTCCTCTCAAAATGTTCAGCTTGCTGTTGAACTGATGCTGAACTGTATGTTCGTGATGAGTAGATACCACTGAGCAGCAATCAAAACAAGTTCAAAACAGAGCGATGCTCTAACCTGATTGGTTGTTTGCTGCTTGCTTGACCAGTAACATTTTTATCCGCTCATAAATAAAAAAGAACGACTGATTTTGCAAAATGCAGTTGAGTAAAAATAGTATATTTACTTTGTTACTGTCCACCACTGAACATTAGAGTATGCTTGTATAAACAATCTTTTAAAATTGCACCAAAAGAGTGATCCAAAATATCAAAGATGCCCAAACTAGGGCCCACACCTGATTTGGCCCAATACCATATATAAGAAAATAAGAAAAATCAGAGCAAGCTTCGTGTCTCTAAATTGCTGTATTAGGCATTGAAATCTATTAAACAATAAATTGGATTCTTTCCGTTTGTACTATAAGAATCCCTGTTATAAATTCACAGTAGTTAGGCAGATTACAAGGTCATCATTTCTAATTATTTATTTATAATTAAATCTAAAAAATGTAAATAATAAGAAACTATGGCAACCTTATATTTTATATAATGTTTAGTATAATTCTCCAATTTTAGCTGACACCTTGGAGGACCCACCCCCTTTTCTTCTTCTGCTCTTGTCTAGACTAAACGAAAAACTGCAATGATTAAATAGCTTTACAATAATGTGTCAGATCTAACACTTTTTTAATAGCAATTTCAACTTTAGGAAATAATCTTAGGTACAAATGATGTTGTTTTTCTGTTGGTCCTGCACCTGTCACTGCTTAGACTGTTCAATTTGAGCAAAGTGATTTTTTAAAAGAAATTATATTGAAAATGTATGATTATGAGTGTTTTTTTTTACTGCATAGTGCAGCTTACGATAGACTTTCCTATAAATCCACCGTTCAGCTGAGCACTCATGTTTTTGCTGCTGCTTGCAAACAGTTCCTGACTGCATAGCTGGTATCATTATTACACTATGCTATACTCTTCTGAAACATGAAAATGAAGACAAGACATATGGACAAGAAATATTCCTTTCTTTTTCAGGCTATTGATTCTAGAAGTTAAATTGATAGCAAGGAAAAAGTAGCACGTAGTGACTCGTCACATGCTTACAGAGGACTCGACTTAGTCACAACAGGCCTTCAACCATTTTAATGCACTGTCTGCTTTGTGACTATGGAGAGCATGTAGAAAACGAACAAAGAATGATATAAGGACAAATGATTACACTAATCACCTTGTCATGTGTCTGAGTCTAGCACCAAAGCTGCTCTCATACAGCAGCGAGCCCAGAGCTCGTTCTCAGATAACTCATGCAATGCTGCATTTAAAATACTGTACAACCCTCTAGCAGGATGGGAAAAAAGTATGCTTGCACTTTGTTTCAGAGCTCGTGCTCACTGAATTCCCAGTCCTCATGCATCTCTTAACCCCAGAGCTTATGAGAAAAGTGACTTTCCTCCACACTCTTTTGTATGTGTATACAGGGTACGTGCTGCATCACTTTTATGGATGCTGACTGATTTTTTTTTTCTAGCTCATTCAGAAGGAAGACTTTTGCACCTCTGGCCGTGTGTGCAAGTCAATGCAATGTCCACTTTGAGGCCTCTCGTTTGCCTTTAAAAGGGTTGAGCCCACCTTTTGTGCATGCATCAAGCCGTCCTATTCGTCACCCCCCCAGCAGCTAATCATATATCCTGACAGAGTGGCCGTGTTTTACACTAAACCCCATTGTTCCTGCTGACATTTGTTTAGACAGCACGGCCCTGCTTATGATACAGATATGACACAGTGTTATGGCTAAATCAATAATGCTACTGTAGCTATAAATGCATTCATGAGGATGGAGGAGAAGGAATGGATAATTGTATACATAAAAGTCATTCGCCATATGAGATAGTGAAGTCATGGAGAGGGGGGAAAAAGGCATTGATTAGCATTTGGAAAGGTGTTAATAAGACATTTTCTGCTAAGAGAAAGAGAGAGAATGTGTGTAAATGTGTGTGTGTGTGTGTGTATTGGATCTTAACTGTCATGACATGTCCTTGTGGAGTGATTTCAACCGTGATGGTAATAACAATAATTATCTCCTGAGCGTGCAAAGTCAAAGACATGAATATTCTCACACAGCCAGCCCGAGTTCAGCCGACAAATGCTTTCAGATGTTTTCATCGGGACAAATGAACTGTAATTGCACAGCAAACTGTTACAGCGGCATGAAACCCTGTTGCTTTGTTAACCCGATGTTAAAAATGAAAGAGACTTTTAAGGCTTGCTTGTGTACCAGGTTTGTAGGACAACATCATGGGGAAATTGCATTGTGGAAGCAAACAGAGAAATATGATTACCGAATAAATAAAAAGAGAAAATAAGATTTTTTTTCCCCCAGAATGCCTCTGACTTTGCTTTTAAGGGAGGTGGAGGAAGACAGCGGAATTCACCATCACTTTTGATTAACATTTGAGTTACTCTTCCACAGGCATTAGATATCTGAAAAATGGTTATTAATAAGAGCATAATTTCTGCAGATTAACCTCAGTTTGCCTTTATCCCTGCTCGGGAGACCTTTGGAAAATTGATCCTGCAAGATTGATGGATGTCCTGTTCAGAGTCTTGTCCTTGTGCCAGTGTTTTTTTTTTTTGTTTTTTTTTTTGCTGTCTTCTCAAGAGGTCATTTGTTTAATGATGCAATTGCATCGCATTCTGGCACTTCTCAGTAATGTCACATTGAAAGAACGCAAAAGATATCACTTTTTTTGCTTAATGAATTTTACAAGACAGAGCTGGTCCTGGAAGTTTACATCACAGTGAGTGTGGCAAGTGTGACTTGCTTTAAAGGACAAATGCAAAATCTTTGTCAACATTTGTCAATATGTCACTAAATATACCCCAAAAACAAAAATATTAAATATTTGATGAATAATCAAACAAAACAGGTACAATTCATAATGTGATATACCCTAGTGATCAAAATAGTTATATTTTTTGATGAATGAAAGCACTTTCATGCTCCTGCCATGTTGACCCTGAGTGCAGCCATAAAACCAGCATTGAAACACAAACGCTATTGCCCATCACAAGTAGCTATATGGCTTTGGATAAGGAGTTGAAATGGGCCTCATTATGGAGCGGTGTGGTGCGGCCCGGTGTGGGAGATAAAGCTCGGATAGGGCCTGCAGAGGATGCCTTGATGTTGACACAAAGGATATTAGTCACCCTGGAAAAGCAGGGGGCTTTGCCTTTCATTCTCATTTCCTGTCTTCCATTTAACTGGACTCACCAAACAAGGGCAGCTGGGGCCTAGAAAGAGTGGACACCAGGAATACGTGCGTGTGTGTGTGTGTGTGTGTGTGTGTGTGTGTGTGTGTGTGTGTGTGTGTGTGTGTGTGTGTGTGTGCAGGGGGGAGTAGAAGGTGGATTATATTTATTGTTCATGTATTTTTAAAGAGGCCACCTGCAGTGTCAAATGTGTAAACATGGTTTGACCCATGAAAGTGGCAAGAGGGGGAGAGTGAAGATAACAGATCTCCTCTGGGAAGTTCACTCGTGTCACTCATTCCATTTTCTTACAAGTTTCTTACACACAGCTCCATATTATAACTTACATTTAACTCTTAATTATTGATCACCGGTCTCCTTTATTAATGAGTCAAAATTAAATCCGCATAACTCCAATCAGTCCACCAATGAGCACTTTACTGAACATGATCGAAGTTAATTGATCAATAAACACACCGGTTTAATTTTATTTTATTCAAAAGAACATTAAATATTGGGCTTAATTGTAGCCAATATGGGTTCTATCAGTTCGGTCATTATTTGAATATGCTTTGATGGTTGATATATATATACAGTGAGGAAAATAAGTATTTGAACACCCTGCTATTTTGCAAGTTCTCCCACTTAGAAATCATGGAGGGGTCTGAAATTGTCATCGTAGGTGCATGTCCACTGTGAGAGACATAATCTAAAAAAAAAAATCCAGAAATCACAATATATGATTTTTAAACTATTTATTTGTATGATACAGCTGCAAATAAGTATTTGAACACCTGTCTATCAGCTAGAATTCTGACCCTCAAAGACCTGTTAGTCTGCCTTTAAAATGTCCACCTCCACTACATTTATTATCCTAAATTAGATGCACCTGTTTGAGGTCGTTAGCTGCATAAAGACACCTGTCCACCCCATACAATCAGTAAGAATCCAACTACTAAAATGGCCAAGACCAAAGAGCTGTCCAAAGACACTAGAGACAAAATTGTACACCTCCACAAGGCTGGAAAGGGCTACGGGGAAATTGCCAAGCAGCTTGGAGAAAAAAGGTCCACTGTTGGAGCAATCATTAGAAAATGGAAGAAGCTAAACATGACTGTCAATCTCCCTCGGACTGGGGCTCCATGCAAGATCTCACCTCCTGGGGTCTCAATGATCCTAAGGAAGGTGAGAAATCAGCCCAGAACTACACGGGAGGAGCTGGTCAATGACCTGAAAAGAGCTGGGACCACCGTTTCCAAGGTTACTGTTGGTAATACACTAAGAAGTCATGGTTTGAAATCATGCATGGCACGGAAGGTTCCCCTGCTTAAACCAGCACATGTCCAGGCACGTCTTAAGTTTGCCAATGACCATTTGGATGATCCAGAGGAGTCATGGGAGAAAGTCATGTGGTCAGATGAGACCAAAATAGAACTTTTGGGTCATAATTCCACTAAACGTGTTTGGAGGAAGAAGAATGATGAGTACCATCCCAAGAACACCATCCCTACTGTGAAGCATGGGGGTGGTAGCATCATGCTTTGGGGGTGTATTTCTGCACATGGGACAGGGCAACTGCACTGTATTAAGGAGAGGATGACCGGGGCCATGTATTGCGAGATTTTGGGGACAAACCTCCTTTCCTTAGTTAGAGCATTGAAGATGGGTCGAGGCTGGGTCTTCCAACATGACAATGACCCGAAGCACACAGCCAGGATAACCAGGGAGTGGCTCTGTAAGAAGCATATCAAGGTTCTGGCGTGGCCTAGCCAGTCTCCAGACCTAAACCCAATAGAGAATCTTTGGAGTGAGCTCAAACTCTGTGTTTCTCAGCGACAGGCCAGAAACCTGACTGATCTAGAGAAGATCTGTGTGGAGGAGTGGGCCAAAATCCTTCCTGCAGTGTGTGCAAACCTGGTGAAAAACTACAGGAAACGTTTGACCTCTGTAATTGCAAACAAAGGCAACTGTACCAAATATTAACATTGACTTTCTCAGGTGTTCAAATACTTATTTGCAGCTGTATCATACAAATAAATAGTTTAAAAATCATACATTGTGATTTCTGGAAATTTTTTTTTAGATTATGTCTCTCACAGTGGACATGCACCTACAATAACAATTTCAGACCCCTCCATGATTTCTAAGTGGGAGAACTTGCTAAATAGCAGGGTGTTCAAATACTTATTTTCCTCACTGTATATATATATATATATATATATATATATATATATATATATATATATATATATATATATATATATATATATATATATATAATAAAAACACATCAGAAGGAACAAGTAGAATTTCCTACAATGAGCAAGGCAAAGCTTTTTCATATAATGCTGAGTGATACTTTATGCAGATGTATTCAGACCAGGCCTCAGATAGCGCTGGAGAAAAGTTGGCAAAAACACTGATCACAGACCACCAACTACAGTTATATTCTTCTCACAAATGAGTATCCCTTTACTTCCTCTAATACAATCTTAACCAATGTCAAGATCACAATAAATCACAATATCTAGGAAGTAACAGATTTAATACTAATTCAAGTAATAAATCAGAACATCAGTGAATCTACAGTATATTGATAATACGGTGTGTATAAAAAACCCATGTATAACAGGAACAGATAAATACAGCATTTCAGAGGAACCGTGAATACTCTTGAAAGTGTTCGTTCTGCAGTAGTTCTGGAGATCATTTGACACGTGTTCATTAAGTTTGACAACGAGTTCTGTCATCATTAAGAAAATTCAGCCCGTGCTAATAACCACACGTGTCAGATTTAGAAGAACAAAGACGTGTAATTATCCTGTGTGGTGACCTCTGACCTCTGTTCTGAGTGATGGGTGTGGCTGGAGACCTGAGGAAAGAGCTCTCAGTATGGGCTCTGCACTATGGAATAATGCAGCCATTGCACCTTTTGCATCTTTCAGACCAAGCAGCGTCTGCTCAAATTCACTTGAGACGGTTTTATATTGGCATCCTACCTAATAATATCTTTGTTGTAAACTTGTAACACAGTGCTATCTTTCACACTATCTGGCTCTGAATATCCATATCTATATCCATATATCCATATTCCTTTTCATTTTAAAAAGTCGGCATGGGCTAAAAGAGAATGTTGAGAAATTTAATAACTATCACTAAATCCCTTGAAACACTGGCATGAAATATATTTTCATTAAGTAAATCATAATTTTTGAAAGAGGGGTTTTGGTCTTCTGGTTCCTGTCATTTAAAAAAATATTTCTTATTTTGTAGTAAGAATGTAATACGATGCCACTGCTTGTATCTGTAACTGTTATTAATATCTATATATTTATATCAATAAATTGAAATATTCTCTCACTCCATTAAACAAAAGTGGGCATGCCCTAATCAAGAAGATTGAATGTTTTTTTTTTTTTGTAATACTATGACTAAATCTCAGGAAACACTGGGTTAAAATACAGTTTATGACGATAAATTTGTGATCATTAAAATGACGTGCATAAATATCACTATAACCCTTAACAGTATTTGACCACAGCACAGGTCCTGAAAAGAAGAAGGAAAAAGTCTGCAATAAAAATGTGATGTTAAGTTTTTCATTATACAGCCTGTAATCTTAAAAAAAATATTAATATTTAAAGTTAATTATGTCCTCATGCCATTGGTCCTCATGTATGGATGCTATCTAACCTTGTTTTGTGTCTTTGCTAATTATATCCTGCCTGTTATTTGATTAAAGTAAAACCTTTCGGTTATACATAATTTTTTAAACAGTGCATGTTAGATGCACATTTTATACATTTTAGTAAAGTCACAAAGCCTTAACAGGACCTTAACTGATCATTGGTGCTGCCCTAACCTTGGATTAGCCTTATGTCATCAGTACTCCTCATTTCCTGGCAATCATCTACAGTAACCACAGTTTCATTCCTTACTAAGCTCAGCCAATGATGCAGCACATGGCAGCCATGTAGGTGGATGGCTTGACCCTTGACCTCTAGCTGTTCAGAGTTGCCATACCCTGCCCGATGGCACAGGGGGTTAACGTTCCCCTGAGAAGTCTGTCCCCATGAATCCATTGATTTTGCAGATTACCTTTCAGCACGTGCAGGTTAGAGACAGGAGCGACTTCTGTAACCTTTGAACCTGGTGGTGGAAGCCAGTCGCCTTGCTGAAGTCGGTGATCAGAGCAAGCGGCGTAGAAGTGTGATTAGAAGTCCACTGAACAAACATGGCCGCCCATATTGAATTCCTGTCGGCCCGGTGAAAACCAGAGGTGACAGATGTAATTTGTTTGTCCTGTTGCCTTAATTTAAGTTGATGTCTTTAAGCACAAGGCAGGCCGTGTGAAATGGCAGGTGGAATTGGGTGTATACAGGCGACGGCGAAGATGTGGGAGTTATCTACGACACACTGGGTTACTGTCGACTTGTCTTCTCAGTGGTTTACCACATGAGTTTGCGAATGCCAAGCTGAAGGCCTTTCCATATTTAAGCAGGAAGGACGCCTCAGTTAAAGTGGTGGCCCTGCCACTCCAACCTACGAGTGAAGAGGAAGAAGAGGAGGAGCTGTGAAACCAAAGAGATGGAGGGTTACGGAGGGACACAGTGTATTAACCAGGAGTGAAGGCATCATGTGAGTAACAGAGTCTGCTCAGAAAGAGAGAGAAAGAGCAATGGAGACCGGGAGTGAAAGGAGTGTGTGTGTGTGTGTGTGTGTGTGTGTGTGTGTGTGTGTGTGTGTGTGTGTGTGTGTGTGTGTGTGTGTGTGTGTGAACGAGGACACTGGCGGACAGCTACAAGATGGAGTAGCAGGATGCGGGAGATAAGCTGTCGAGCTGGAGACAGTGTGTGACAGTCCTCGAAGCGGCAAGCAGGCGCGAGTGTGACAGGGAATACAGAGAGCAGCATTATTGTTTAAATCATTGATTGCTTCCCTCCTCCCCTGTGCCGCTGACGCCCGTGACACCAGAGAAAGAGGAGTAAAAAAGCAAGCCCACGCTGCACTCTTTGTTCTTCCTATCTTCGACTGGTGCTCTCGCTGCCACCTTTGTCCGAATCTTCACTTCGTTGTCTTCATCTATTATTTCTTCCACAATTCTTTTTTATTTGTCTGGTTTTGCTTCATATAAACTGACAACTTTTTCTAAATAATATTTTGAATGGAATTGTAGCTGACTAACATTCTTAAAAAAACATCCGAATTATTACAAAAGTGTTTGTGCACCAGACGCGATGCTTTCGAACCGATATCCACATGGCCTGCACAGTGTTTATGAAATAAACCTCAACAAAATGCACGTCTTAGCATGGTATCGTTGTAATGCAAAATTTCATTCCACTCTGTAACTGGTTGCTGTGGTGAAGATTTTGTGACTGAATTGGGTCTTTACGTCGTTTCGGTATAAAATGACAACACTCAGTCACGTTTGTGAGAGCTCTCTCTCTCATGACCCTGTGTGCGCTCAATGCTAACAGAGATCTGACAGTGATTTAGAAAACAAGTCCCAAGAGTGACCCTACAGCCTTAATCACACCCCTCTTTCTCTCCCTCTCTCTCCCAGTGCAGGCGACAGTGAAGGAGTGCAAGTGTTGGGCAGAAAATGGCTAACAGTGAGGTCTAGTGACATCCCCCATTTCCCTCCCACTATCTCCTTCTTTCTCTCACTCTCTCTCTCTCTCTTTCCATCTTTCTGTCTCTCTCTATCTCTGTCCCTCCCTCCCTCCCTCCGTCTCTCCCTCCGCAGGCCGCCTGTCTCTCCGGCTCGCCTGGAGCCTGACACTGACGTGACACTCGTGAAATAATTATGAACCAAAAACACTGCTGACAGCAAACAGCCCGCTCCCCTCAATGATGTGTCACCCGTGATTAGCATGGGTCCTGCCATCCTCACAGCCCTCAGGCAGCGACAGAGAGAAGGAGAGGGAGGGAGAAAGAGAGAGAGAAAGAGAGACGGAGAGTGCGCGGAGAAAAGACGACGGATGAAGGACGGGCGAAAGGAAGCGCAGGGAGAAAAAGGGAAAAGAGAGCGAAATGATACATAAGAAAGAGAAAGATAAAGAGAGGAACAGAAAGGCCGGTGCAAAGACAAAGAGGAGAAAGAGAGAAAACGAGTGAGGTCGAGCTAAAGAGTAAGGGAGAGAGATAGAGAGAGGGAGTGTGATATTGGAGGGAGAGATGCCCTGTTCTAGCCCATGGTCATACTGGAAAGCCTGCATAGTGACACCTGTATCTGTCGCCTACTGTTAACAGATATATGCCTTGCTTCAGGCCACCACAGATCAACACTAGTGGCAACACTAGGGGCAAAACATGCAGTCCCTGCTGTTTCACCACTAAGTACCAAAGGTCATGCTCTGTGTGTGTGTGTGTGTGTGTGTGTGTGTGTGTGTGTGTGTGTGTGTGTGTGTGTGTGTGTGTGTGTGTGTGAGAGAGATAGAGACAAGACAGAAAGCAATGAAGAAAAAAAGAAAAAGAGAGAGAAGAAGGACGTAAAAACAAACAAAAAAAAGAATAAAAACAAGGCAGATTTTTTTCCTACATTTATTTTCGGTTTGCTTGATTGCTTGTTTTTTTTATTTTATTTTATCAGATTTTTTTTTTTTCTTTGGAAGTGATGCAATGGCTTGTTCATTTGATCATCTCCGTACAAAATTCCTTTTCAGAAATTTCTGAAACATTCCTAGACAGGCACAGTCTTGCACACAGGGCAAGTAAAAACGTTATTGCTTGTGACGAACCTGAAATACAGCCTTGTTTACACTACAACGCTTTGGCATTGGTTTAAAAAAAACAAAACAGACACTCCATAAAGATGACGCCGTCTCTTCAAGCCTCGGGTGCCAGGGATCGTTTGTCCGAGATTGATAAGTGGATTTAGAAAGCTCCTTTGCTATATGTGGTAAACGGCTCTGTCCCCATGACTCGAGACATAAACTGTTGCGTGTACATAACTCTTTGGAACAGAGTGCAAATCCCGGCAAAACAACTTGTCTGAGTGGACAGTACATTCCGCAGCAGTATATTTGGAGATAAATCTAAGATGATCAGCCATGAAACACTCAACATCCTGAGCTGGGAGGAGGACTGATTTATAAGGCCCGGACTGTTGGGTGTCAAGGAGCAACAAAACACAGAGCACAAAAATATATTTTTTTTTTTGTTCAGTCAAATTGAGAGGGTGTCTTTGATTGTTGCACTATATGCCAGTCTCATTAAACCAGTGTATAACATTATTTTGTCTGTAATTAACTATATCTAATGGTTATCTGAGTCCAGGAGTCAGAGTCTGGCAACTAAGAAACCTGAGTAGCCTAGCAAGCTGAGCTAAAGTAATTCTAGAGTAGAGATGACCCAACTAGGGACCATGGGCCAAAGTTGGCCTGAGTTGACCCTCGATTTAATTAAGTAGAGGAAAAAAGGGGGAAAATTGGAAAAACGTAAAAACTTAATAAAGACCAACATTATGTCTCTCATATCCTAGCCATTAGGGTGGCACAAGCCAGTGCACTCTTAGTGCCGGTCTCAAGCCCGGATAAATGGGGAGGGTTGTGTTAGGGAGGGCTCACAAATCAGAAATTCATACCGGATCGGTCGAGGCCCGGGTTGCCAAGGACCACCACAAGTATTGTTAGCCAAAAGGGTACCAGTGGAAATTGGGCTACTGTTGGCCAAAGGAGGAGAAGTATAGGAGGAGGGCATCTACAGAGACAGCAGGGAAAAGAGAAGTGTAGGAGAGTGGAGGTTCAGGTTGGTACTTTAAATGTTGGTACTATTACTGGTAAAGGGGGAGAGGTAGCTGAGGAGAGATCCATATGATGGAGAGTAGAATGGTAGATATGTTGTGTGTTCAGGAGACCAAGTGGAAAGTGAGTAAGACCAGGAACATTGGAGGTGGATTTAAATTGTTCTATCATGGTGTGGATGGAAAGAGAAATGATGTAGGGGTGATTCTGAAGGAAGAGTACAGTAAGAGTGTAGTAGACGTGAAGAGAGTTTCTGATAGAGGATGAACTTGAAGCTGGAAGTTGAAGGGATAATGATAAATGTCATCAAAGCTTATGCTCCACAAGTGGGTTGTGAGATGGAGGAGAAGGAAAAATTCTGGAGTGAGTTAGATGGAGTGGTAGAAGCTGTACCTAGGAATGAACGATTGGTGATTGGGGCAGACTTTAATAGGCATGTAGGTGAAGGGAACAGAGGTGATGGGTAGGTATGGTCTTAAGCAGAGGAATGTGGAAGGGCAGATAGTGGAAGATTTTGCTACTTATTATTACTTGATTACTTATTTTAAGAAGAAGGAGGATCATAGGGTGACATATAAGAGTGGAGGAAGGTGCACACAGGTGGACTATGTTCTATGTAGGAGATGCAACCTGAAGGAGATTGGAGACTGTAAGGTGTTGGCAGGGGACAGTGTAGCTAGACAGCATCGGATAATGGTATGTAGGATTTTTTTAGAGTTGAAGAACTAAAGTAGGAGAGTGAGGACTGAAAGAAGAATAAGATGGTGGAAACTGAAGGAGGAAGACTGTAGTGTGGGGTTCAGGGAAAAGGTCAGACAGGGGCGCCGTGGTGGTGAAGAGGTGCTGGATGATTGGGCAACTACTGCAGGAGTGATGAGGGAGGCAGCTAGAATGGTACTTGGTGTGACATCTGGAAATAGAAAGGAAGACAAAGAGACGTGGTGGTGGAATGAGGAAGTGCAGGAAAACATAAGGAGAAAGAGGTTGGCAAAACAGAATTGGGATCAACAGAGTGATGAGAAAAGTAGGCAGGAGTACAGAGTGATGTGGCAGCATGTAAAGAGGGATGTGGCAAAAGCCAAGGAAAAGGCATATGAAGAGTTGTATGTGAAGTTGTACACTAAAGAAGGAGAAAAGGATTTGTACCGATTGGCCAGGCAGAAGGACGGAGCTGGGAAAGATGTGCTGGAAGTTAGAGCAATAAAGGATGGAGATGGAAACGTGTGGACTATTGAGGAGAGTGTGTTGAGAAAATGGAGGAAGTATTTTGAGCAGCTGATGAATGAGGAAAATGAAAGAGAGAGAAGGTTGGATGGTGTGGAGATTGTGAAGCAGGAAGTGGATAGGATTAGTAAGGAGGAAGTGAGAGCAGCGATTAAGAGGACGAAGAGTGAAAAGTCGGTAGGGCACGATGACATACTGGTAGAAGCATGGAGGTGTTTAGGACAGATGGCAGTGGAGTTTTTAACAAGATGGTTTAACAGTATTTTGGAAGGTGAGAGGATGCCTGAGGAATAAAGAAGGAGTGTGCTGGTACCGATCTTTAAGAATAAGAGAGATGTGCAGACCTGCAGTAACTACAGGGGAAAAAGGTTGATCAGTCACACCATGAAGTTATGGGAAAGAGTAGTGTAAGCCAGGCTGAGAGAAGAGGTGACCATCTGTGAGCAGCAGTATGTTTTCATGGCGAGGAAGAGCACTACAGAGGCAATATTTGCTTTGAAAATGTTGATGGAGAAGTATAGAAAAGGTCAGTAGGAGTTGCATTGTGTGTTTGTGGATTTAGAGAAAGTGTATGAAGGGTGCCGAGAGAGGAGTTGTGGTATTGTATGAGGAAGTCAGGTGTGTCAGAGAAGTATGTGAGGGTGGTGCAGGACATGTTTGAGGACAGTGTTACAGCAGTAACAGACTGGTTTAAGGTGGAGGTTGGATTGCATCAAGGATCGGCTCTAAACCATTTCCTGTTTGCAGTGGTGATGGACAGGTTGACGGACAAGGTCAGACCGGAGTTTCCGTGGACGATGATGCTTGCTGATGATATTGTTTTTTGTGGTGAGAGTAGGGAGCAGGTTGAGAAGAGCCTGGAGAGGTGGAGGTATGCGCTGGAAAGAAGGGGAATGAAAGTCAGTAGGAGTAAGACAGAGTACATGTGTGTAAATGAGAAGGAGGGCAGTGGAGTGGTGTGGTTGCAGGGAAAAGAGGTGGTGAAGATGGAGGTGTTCAGGTTCCTGGGGTCAACAGTGCAAAGTATTGGAGAGTGTGTTAGATAAGTGAAGAAAAGAGTTCAGACAGGGTGGAGTGAATGGAGAAGAGTGGCAGGAGTGATTTGTGATAAAAGAGTATCTGCAAGAGTAAAAGGGAACGTTTTTGGATTGTGGTAAGACGAGATGTATGGTTTAGAGACAGTGGCATTGACTTTTTAGTCAATGCCACTGTCTCTAAGCCATACAACATCGCAGGAGGTGGAGGTGGAGCTGGAGGTAGCAGAGCTGAAGATGTTGAGGTTTTTGGTGGGAGTGACGAGGATGGACAGGATTATAAACGAGTTTATTAGAGGGACAGTGCATGTAGGACGTTTCGGAGACATGGTGAGGGAGGCGCGATTAAGATGGTTTGAACATGTGCAGAGGAGGGATATGGCGTATATTGGTAGAAGAATGCTGAGGATGGAGCCACCAGGAGGGAGGAAAAGAGGAAGGCCAAAAAGGAGGTTTATGGATGTGGTGAGGGAAGACATGCAGGTGGTTGGGGTGAAAGAGGCAGATGTAGAGGAGAGGGGGGTATGGAGACGGATAATCCGCTGTGGCGCCCCCGAATGGGAGAAGCAAAAAGAAGAAGAAAAACTTCATGTCTTTCATAAAAGGTCACTAAAAAGCTGAATTAAACACTGAACTCTAATGTACAATAAATTTAATTATTTCTTAATGTGCTTTAAATTTCAATTAGCTAGAACTTTGAAAATAAAACTAAATTAGTTAAGCAGATTACAGAGTCATGTTTCTACTTATTTTTTTAATTTTCAATATTATAATATCATAAATGGGTAGAACCTTAATATATTTTTAATATATTGCTTGGTATGATGCAACATTTATTTTCAATCAAGTTAGAAAGGTGTGGGCAGCTCTGCTCAAGAGGATCCTTTTGTTTGGTGTGTTTTTAGTGGTTAAGTAATGCTAAATGATGACCTAGCCTGCTGTGGCTATACATATACACAGTGTTGAGCAGTAAAGCGTTACTAGTAACGGGACAGTAACTAATACTGTAACGCGTTACTTTTAAAAATAAAGTAACTCCGTTACCATTACCGTATGGTGCGTTACCCGTTTTTTTTTTTTTAAATGAATGAATTTGGGCTGAAGTGTAGCCTACAGTCTAACCTGTTTACAGCAGTGACACATTGTAGGATTGGTGGATGAACAACTGTAAACACGAAGAAGACGCACTGTGGGCGTGTCTCCGTTTATTCGGGTCTGTGCGCCAGTAATGGAAAGTCGAGGCGAGAGCAAGACGAGTTTCTCAAAGTGGAAATATGCTCATTATTTCACTTTAGTTGAGTATAAAGACAAAAACATTTTAGTCAAATGTAAGCTGTGTCTTTCTGGTTCGAAGGTTGTATCTACTACGATAAACAGCAACTCCAATCTGTCAAAGATCCTCCAAAAACTCCATGCCTCGACGAAGCTAGAAGCTAGAAGCTAACCCGGTGTTCTGTGCTACATTGTTGATAATTTTCATACTTAAGCTGTGAAAGGAAAATTTTTAAGAGCTCAACACAACAGCTTTTATGATGCAGAAGCCGCTTTAGTTTTTGATTCTGAATATATTATTCAGCTTGTTTTGTTATTTATTTCAGAAATCCTTGTTATATATTCAGTTTGTGTTGGTCTGACTTTAATAAAATAGTGTTTAAAAATTGTGTTTAAGTCAGTTTTGAGTTTGTATAGACCATAACGCATAAAAGGGCATTAATGGGAAACATTAAAGAACGTTCTTTAAAAAAGTAACTAAAAAGTTACTTTTAACAGTAAAGCATTGACATATAAAGCACTTAATGGTCTCGCACCACCGTATCTGAGTGAACTTCTGTACCAGTATGATCCTCCACGCCTACTTAGATCAAAAGGTGCAGGCTATCTGTTGGTTCCTCCAATAATGAAGATTACAGCAGGGGGCAGATCTTTCTCTTATAAAGCCCCACAATTATGGAACAGCCTTCCAATCAGTGTTCGGTACTCAGACACAGTCTCAGTGTTCAAGTCGAGGTTGAAAACATATTTATTCAGTCAAGCCTTTAATCAGTAGATTTTTTCTCAGGTAAAGGCTCAGATCTGGAGGGAACATTGATATAGAGTGTTTGGTGAACTGGGATATTTGTACGCTGTCGTCCCCTCACATTCACGTGTTCACTCAGGTTTGTTGATGGTGGTGTGGTGGGCCGTCTCTTATCCCAGAAATCCCTCATGTCTGTGTTGCCTTCTGGTTCTCCCTTTTAGTTATGCTGCCATAGCGAGTCTTGCCGGAGTCCAAACTGCACAGTGACTTTAACTCTCATGCAACAATAGGTACACTTAATAATCCATATCCTTCTCTTCCTGTCACCCTCTTCTCTCTCTCTATCTCTCTTCTCTCTCTCTCTCTCTCTCTCTCTCTCTCTCTCTCTCTCTCTCTCTCTCTTTTTCCTTGCCACAGTCCCCAGTCGCCACCGGCTTGCTCATCAGGGACAAACTTACTCATAAAGAACATATTCATTTTTAATCACCGCATTATCTGTGTAAAGCTGCTTTGAGACAATGTTCATTGTTAAAAGCGCTATACAAATAAAAATGAATTGAATTGAATTGAATTACTTTTTGGTGTAAATAATCAACAAAGTAACTGAGTTACATTTTTAATGAAATAACGAGTAACTGTAACTAGTTAAAATTTTTTTAGTAACTAGCACAACACTGCATATACAGTATATTGTACATATCTAAAACAAACTTACAGCTGTTTGTGTTCGAGAGAAATTAATGGTATACAACTCTATGCAAGATTACTTTTATTCAAACAACATCACCTTTGTTTAAATTGTAAGCTGACTTGTCAATAAAGTTAAGCAGGCCCAAACAGATACCCGCCTGTTTTTGCTAGCTAAACATGTCCATTAGTGACAAATTATTTAGCCAGAACATGGAACAAGAACGTTGGATAACTCATTTTATTTAGGTGAGCTTTTTATGTTCCTTAAGGACATACAGTATTAGGCATGTTAGCCAACTAGCAAGATACATATGGTAACTTCTTTGCTAGCAATCTGACTTTCCTGGTTGGATAAACAGATATAATGGGCACTGCAAAGTTTATTTAAATGTATTCTTTATTCATGCCAATTGCTTGTAACCACATTTGCTAAGTGAAAGTTGTACAAGACAAAGTTCAAAAGCTAGCATACAGTACTTTCTTTCGGCTTCTCCTATTAGGGGTCGTCACAGCGGATCATCCGCATGTTTGATTTGGCACATGTTTTTACGCTGGATGCCCTTCCTAACACAACCCTCCCCATTCATCCGGGCTTGGGAACGGCACTAAGAGTGGCTGGGGTTGGTTCCCTGACCGGGAGCGAACCCGGGCCGCAGCGCACATACATTCCTGCAAATAGGTGTAACAAGTTTGGAAAAAGTTCAGACTTAGGCATTGTCTGAACCCACTAAATTTGTTCAATCATTTATGCCGACAATACACTCTGACTTTGAGTGTATGTTTGATGTACATTTGCCAACGGACTTATATTTCGATTTTATATATCCCTTATATTATATAAACATAAGGGTGAATAAAATGGACAAAACCTAGTTGTTTTCTCTCTTTATTATGAACAGGCAATACATGTGTGACAAATAAACTGATTTTTTTCCCCCAGATGCACCACAGATGTTAAATCGGGGGTACGTAGGATGGATCAATTGTTTATTTCTAATTGTCTGCAACAGTATTTCCTCTCTATTGTTTGTTAATGAATTTCCTCAATTATTTTATTTTCATTCCCTTCTTCTCATACAGTGAACTCAATTGAGTATTTCGGAAACAGTTTCAGTGTAACTAATCCTGTCAGTTTGTGTATTGCTGTATATTATATGTGTGTGTATGTATACAGTAGTGTTGAACATGCATGAAGGTGGGCTGGTATAAATATATATATATATATATATATATATATATATATATATATATATATATATATATATATATATATATATATATATATATATATATATATATATATAGAGAGAGAGAGAGAGAGAGAGAGAGAGAGAGAGAGAGAGAGAGAGAGAAGACAGAGAGGGTGAGACATAGGTGACACTGGCTTTGAATGCTTCATCCAATATTTATGTCCACGAGAGAGAATCACTCTTCTGGCCCTAGGGGCCGCCCAATTAACTGCAACACACTCGCATTTCTCTGACCCTGTGTGTTCTGGACTGTAATAGCTGAATCTCTTTCTAGGAGCAAATCATAAGCATATACGTTTGGTTTATGTGTGTATGTGTGTGTCCTCACAGTTTTTTTTGTCCCTCTACAGCCTGCTCTTATTCTTGTGTCTCTGAGGATCTTACAATGAAGAGACCTGCGTCACAGTGATGCTTCTCACTAATGCGCTCCTTTATTTTTTGCTGCTGTTTAATTTGGTTTAAATTAATCGACTGGTCTGCTCTCACACAGTGAACATAACAAATAGAGTTCTCTTTGGATTTGGACATGGCCACGCCTCACACATTATGCTTAAATAAAAAAAAAAAAAGGTTTTCTCCAGGTTCTTTTTAGATGTTTTGAAAGGGGTTCCACTGGCAAACTCTACATAACAGATATAGCACCAGCCAGGTAAGTTCATTTAGACAGAGGTAGCTTTCCCAATCATAGTACTAATGGAAGGAGTGATTCAGTATGAAGCGATTGCAAGTCTGTATAGTTAAATCCGGAATTATTGGCACCCTTTAAGCAAATGGGCAAACATTCAAATACCCTTTATACAGCTCAGGGTCACAGTGATTTCATGCTCTTAATATCCTTTACCATAATCGATACACCCATTGGTATGTTTTAGAGAGATAGGAGAAAACCCATACAGACACAAACACACTACACAGACAATACACCAAAATCAGGATTGAAGTGGACACTGGAAGAAAATCACCACAGAAATGGGTGAAAATGACTGTAATGAACATGGCAACCAATGATTCCAAAAACTACTATTTATTCTTCAAGAAAAATCTAATCAAATCAGTCACAATACAAACAACTTATACCATTCATTGAAATACTCTCAGATTTTAGGAACTCTACTCTTACCTTTGACCAACTATGCAAATGCACATATGGAATATATTTTTGTCATAAATGACCAAAGATTATTTTCCTGCTTGTATAAGTGTCTCTGACATTGTTAGATGACGCAGGAAATGACTCATTGCTGTTTTTTCCTCCAGAGGAAACATCACCAAATGGCTAGCAAGAGTTGTTTTTAACTATCCATAATATCATACTCTTCACTCCATTACATTTTTGCAAAAGAATGACCATAACCTTGAAGTTTTTGGAAGAATTCCCATTTTGTGCCTATAACAATAGATGCCCTCCTTTAAATGGCTGGACGAGCGGGGGAATGGAACTTTTGCATAAATTATTAAAATCTCATCAATCCATAGTTTTACTTTTGATAGTTCAATGCTTTCCGTTTGTACTTCAACTCAAGTAGATTTCTAAATGGAGATCTTTTCTATGGCTGGAATAATATTTAAGCAGGAAATTTGTACTTTTTTTTTTTTTTTTAAATACAGGAACAGCATACTTAAATGATAATCATTTTATTCAATTATTCTATCAGTTTATACCCATACAGCATGTTTTTCCATTTAAAAAATAAATTCACTCTGCATCGTTTATTCAATTTATGTAGCAACTGTTGTTCCTTTTTTTTTAAAACAGGCACCAATAACTTGAAGTATTCTATACATGATTAGAAGTTGATATTACACTTTCCTGTGCGAAGAATTAAAAACTCCAAAAGAAACGCCTTGGTCAATCCAATGGATTCGCAAACCAAGATTTCTGCATATAAGCAGCTGTTCATATGCAGTGTGTGCATTTCCCCTGTAGCCCGCAACATTCAGCACACAAAGGACCTGCCAAATAGCTGAATTAATGTTAGACTTTCCATCCTGAAATCTAGTATATTCAGTCTGACATTATCTGGATAGACGAACAGGAGGCTAATTGCTGCTCTAAATGCTCTGAATGCTGCTTGAAGTGCCCCCGAATGCTTATCAGAGCCACGGTCTGTGCAAAAAATTGCCCTATCTCTGTCTCCTTCAACAGTATCCCATATATCACAATGGTTTTCTTTTCGTGGTTTCTACAGTCAATCTGCTACTGCGCTGAGCTGATAGCAGTTAGCATGCTGCTAAAACACCATGCACAGACTTGACATAAAGCCCCATTCTGGTATTCAGTGCTAACCGATCGTTTGTTATAGAGGACCATTATCATGATACTTCTAAAGGTTATGCAAAGAAGCATTGCGTCGCCCTCAAGTACAACGCCGAGGCTGGGGATGTGACATTTTCAGTTCAATGGCACCAGCTTTTATCCCTCCACGTTGTTACCTTGTACATAATTTAATATCAATCTGTAGCCATCAACTCTATTTTACAGGCTGTCCTCACAAAAGTGACCTTGACTCTGAGCTGGAGTTAGCATTTCTATGATCGCAATGTGTGTGTGTGTGTGTGTGTGTGTGTGTGTTTGTGTGTGTGTGTGTGTGTGTGTGTGTGTGTGTGTGTGTGTGTGTGTGTGTGTGTGCTTGTAGGAATTTTTCTCTTTCTTTCTTTTGGTTTGCTGACACTTTGTATGTCATTTATGTCACTTTGTATGTCACACGTCTCTTATTTCTGTTAATCTTCAATTCACTTGTATGATTTCTAATTAATCACATGGATTCATAATGGTCATTTAAAATGCAGGAACTGTTTGGTTTTTTAATGTCGCTGTTGTTGTTTTTCGAGGATATCAATTATGCTAATGAGAGCAAGAAAGCCCATTTAATACAATTCATTGTATTAAAACATGCTCAAGCCATTATATTAGTTCCTGGGTTTTTTTTTTTTGTTTTTTGGTGGTGTTGTTTTTTTAATATGGAGCTTGTAAATAGTCTGAATTAAAGTAATTACATTAGCGAAATAAGCAAAATGATGGGCTGCTGCAAGTTCATTTTCGACTGCGTGGATTGTAACTTGTGTGTGGCCGAACTAATTTGTTAAAGTGCACACACACATACATACACGCACATATACACACACATCCAGACATAGGCAGTGTGGTGAACTATAGAAACAGGTTGCAGTTGAGTGTACTGTAAAAACAACGACAAAAAAAAGAAAGCACCCAGTCCTTCATTCGCTTTTTTTTTCCCTCAGCCCTACATGGTTGAAGACCTTTAAGATATTGGGGAGCTGTCTTCCACTATAACATGCAGTATTCAGTGATTTGCTCAGCCTTCCAATCCCACCTGCTGCCCTTTTCCTTGTCTTTTTCTGTCTCTTTATTGCAGAATGCTCCTATTGTGGTTTCGTGCAGATAGTGGCGAGTATTGGAGCTGATGAGACATGTGTGTGTTTGCACAGAGGGAATGAGAGTGGGATACGGGGAGGATGGACAGTTAAGAGCCTGTATCAGAGTGTTCAGTGGTCATTGTGCCAGTGGCCTTGCCAGATACTGATTTTACACCTGTCCAGAGCGTCAGTCTGTCTACGCCTACACCACAGCTCTGCTACACACACACACACACACACACACACACACACACACACACACACACACACACACACACACACACACACACACACACACACACAAAGTAGATCCTGCACTGCAAAAATGAAAGCCAGTATAATTATCTGTCATGAAAAAGAAGACCATTTCAAACAATAAATGAGTCCAGAAATAGCCTGAATAATTGTTTTATTGGCAGTTTGATTAATTTGACTTTAAAAAGATATATATTTTATGCTAACCTTTTTACGTTTGCAGTATAGCTGACATTCCAGTACAAATATCATAGCACATTTTATAGTTCCAGTCCAAGACATCATTTTATGACCATTTTGGAGAAAAAAAAACTCTCATTTTACCGAAACTGAATCACCAACAGTCCTGAAATAACTGCAACCACACATTTTTGATGAAAACAAGTTTCTTCAAGTGCAATCTTGATTTTGAGGGTATTGCAATGATTGCAGAGTTAATCAAGGATGCAATCACAACATAATAAGAGAAGCAACCACCGGAGGTCCAGGTTTTTATGACTCTCCTCTACTTGGCCACAGGAAAAATTTAGTTATGCAGCATAGATAAACTGGAAATATCTTGGTGAGCTGTGTTATAGCAGCACTTCTTCAGAACGTACATTGTTCAAGGTATCATGTTTTCTTTCAGTGTCCACTAACTACAAAGCCATGGCCATTGCTGGCAAACAGATGTATACACACATATCATTGAACAGCACACATCAACAATTATGGAACTGTAATGTGATTCTGTGCCACCCAGATGAGAATGGGTTCCCTTTTGAGTCTGGTTCTGCTCAAGGTTTTTTCCTCATGCCATCTCAGGGAGATTTTCCTTGCCATCCCTCTAAATTTTATTCAATATTATCTCCACTTGCATTTGCCTCTGCTTTTATTACATGTCAATAAAGTGGATGTTTGATCATTTTTTTGCAGTATACAGTGTGACCACAAGTCTTGTATTTCTTGATCCAAATCCAAGCAGAGCATTTGTGTGAATGAGCTGAAAACTATAATTGTGAGTGAGAGTGTCTTTCAAAATCATGGAATATACCTATAATATAACTTCCATAGAGTTTGGCATTCCCACTTATCCATTCCATTCCTATCTATTTCAAGTATTACCATGCCCCTGAACAATGATAAAAAAGTGAGCAATCCACCATATAAATAAACAGACATGTACGTAAAGGCTACAGAATGGTGCTGACCACATGGAACTCAGGGACACTCTTATAAACAAACGTTGTTACTCAACCCAAGTAACACTGCTCGATTCGATTCCCTATTGAGCTTATCACTTCCAGTCAAAGCTTTGTTGCTGCGCCCGCTGTATTTTTCATAAGCACAACGCATCCACCCAGGTATTTATGACCATATGTCATACTCCTCCCCATATTATCCAGTCCTCAACATCGCTCTAATAATTACATGTCCAATTACGCCTAGTGCTCTTTGCACATTAATCTCTGACATTCGTCTCCTCACATAAACCGCAAACAAATCAGCATTCTGGGGCCATGCTATCAGCGCATCCCGACTGTATTTTTTTACCAGCCTGTAAATATGTTATCTAGGCACTTGACTGTCACAACATTGTGAGTGTGTAGAGGAAACTGCCTGTATTTATATGTGTGTCTGTGTGCATGGGTGCAGATTGGAGTAATTAAGATTTCGCCGGATGGACTTTAACTCAGCCTCTGTGGCTAATAGCCAACAAATATATAAGAGCAATAAACTAATGGTGTGAGTAATTAGGCAAAGCTGTATTTAGACGCATGAGGGAGCAGCGGGTGAGCTCACTACATCGGCCTTGATCATAATCAGCGAAGGAACTTCCTCCGCTGGGAGAAAGAAGAAAAATGGACTTGGTGTGTTCGTGCGTATTGAACTATTGATTGCACGGTAAATTTTTTTTAGAATGGAAATTTTTTTTTGTGTGTGCAAATTAGTTGTACAACAATCCTGCTCTTTTTTTTTTTTTCTCATTCACGAGAATGACATTAATCTCATTCCAGATTGGAGTGCAGAAGAACGTCTTGAGTCTTCTTTTTCCTGCATTGTCGCTCTGCAGGAGTAATGCATCAGGTCTAAGCCTCTGCATATGCTGGCCAACAAAGATAATCTACATGCATTACAATGGCCTTTTTTCAGGGATCTGAAGTGGTGCTGACAGCTTAAGAATTGCATATCAAGAGGGTTCAAAAGAGACAGATTTATCGCAGGTTCCAGTGGCCGCACGCCATTCAAAAGGTTGCAAATGGAAGTGTTTCTTGATGCGGGCTCACCGAAGCTTTCTCTCGAATCGGAATGCAGATCAGACTCTTGATAGATTGATTTATAACAGCTCACAGCATGCACACAATCCTGACCGTTTCCACTGTCCGTTCTTCTTAGAACACGAGCGAGCCTTAATTCGAATGTAAGCAGGAGATGTTATGTTTTAGTGGTCAAAGCACTGCTGCTTGGTAAAACTTTGATACTTTTGCACATTCGTTTGTTTAAAACCTGATTGCAAAGAACAAGTGCGTCTTGATTACCAAGTATAAACTGATATTAAATAAATGTCAGCAATATGTGCGCAGAAGGAGAATTCAGTTTTTTAGAATTGGTTGCAATAAATGTATAGTGTATACAAGAGTTTCCTATGTGAAAATAAATAATAATCATAATAATAATATTATTATTAAGAAGAAGAAAAAGGAGGAGGAGGAGGAGGAGAAGCAAATGAAAAAGAAAACTGTTCTGCATTCCTCCAAGACTCGTTTTCAGTTATTGCGCTAAAATGTACTGTACTCTGATCAACTGAGAACTGGCTTCATCACACGGAAGTGAGCTAGCACATTTCTAATATTCTCTACATGGAGTCATTTCATCAGAAACCTCAGTGTTGTCCCACTCTCTGCAGATGAACCTCCAGATACTATTTTTTTTTTCTTTTTATCCAGATATTCAATATCTGTGCTTGTGCTAGTTTCCCTCACTTTACTGTCCAAGTGTGTGTTGCCTTTAGGGTAATCAGGGCAGGAGAAAAAAAAAATATTATGTCCGTTCACAATTATCCGCTTTGCGAATATTAAAGTGTCTGGCTACATAGCTGAGGTGCTTTTGATTGGTATCTTAACCTTTGACTACGCGATGAGCAGTCGACTCCCTGCGCCCATATTGGAGGGGCCAGAATTTAATTCTGAAATGATTCAGGATAATAAGGAAGATGGATAATGTATGCATGAGGGATATT
This sequence comes from Silurus aristotelis, assembly GCF_946808225.1. Lineage (NCBI taxonomy): Eukaryota > Metazoa > Chordata > Actinopteri > Siluriformes > Siluridae > Silurus > Silurus aristotelis. Next base: position 7,522,753 of record NC_139578.1, read on the forward strand.
ACGTTTGGGCTAAATGCAGTCGGGGGGCCGATGCTGTTGGAGTTGAATAATCACAGTGAGTTATAATCGGGGTGATAGAAATACCGCACTGTCACAGTCAGGAGAGCAACTCTTAAATCATGCGGCGAAGAGAGGCAGATAGGCCAAAGGCTTGCCTTCGACTCTACCTTTCATTAGCGCACATTGGTCCCTTTGTTTCAACAACCGCACTGTGTCCCCTCCATGTGACCTGCCTTATCGTTTTGGTTTCTCGCAATTACAGGGGCCATGGAGTGACATGTCTCAAAACTAACTGGTATATGTCAGTGCTATGGCTCACTGAAAAATTGACTTATTCTGAGGATCAACATGCAACTGCAGAGCAAGCTCAGGTCAACTTACACAGTAAAAGTGTTTGGCAGAAAGAAGTCTGATTCAAACAATTGGTCATCAATCCAATGTCTGTCTGTCTGTCTGTCTGTCTGTCTGTCTGTCTGTCTGTCTGTCTGTCTGTCTGTCTGTCTATCTATCTATCTATCTATCTATCTATCTATCTATCTATCTATCTATCTATCTATCTATCTATCTATCTATCTAAATTTCCCTGAATAAAAAACATTTTATATATATATATATATATATATATATATATATATATATATATATATATATATATATATATATATATATATATATATATATATATATATATAAATAAGAATCAGTTAAGTTATTTGTTAACTACAAAATATAATCACACCCTACCTTGCTGTCATTGTCTGTAGTGTTGAGGTCTTAATGTAGATAAGAATCAATATGTACATACACATGTCGTGTGTCATTTTGCATATGCCTATATGGAGCACATTGTAAATGTTAAGTCTCGGGTCGCAGGGGCCCGCCCAGACAAATTGTATTTGAAACCTGTGATAAGAAGACATAACTAAATGGAACATATTAAAAAGGAGACAACAAAACAAAGCTTGTCCAATAAATCATACTAACATCGTAACGAGTGATGAGGAAATGCAATCGACAGTTTTTAATTAAAACTTAACATCAGGCTTCTTTGTGGTTCTATGATGGTTCTATGAATTAGCATAATGATTTCATATTTTCTATGGTGATGAGACTCTTCTTCAGGCGGGAAGAGAACAATACTAATAAATCATGTTGGGATCCAGTAATGTAGCTGTTGTATCTTCTATCGCTTTTTTATTGATTTTTCGAATCATTTCAAGATGTCTGGCAAATAAAGCAATATTTAAAAGAATAACTTTCTGATAACAGTATAATCTCACAATTTTATTATTATTTTTATAATAATAATATGAATGTACCCTGGGCTTAAGGACTTCCCCTTGGGCCTCAGATGTCCTGCATTAGTGAACAACTTAGGATGTCTCTGGAGGCTACCTATGAGTGTTTTAGCACACTGTACCCCCTCTCAGTCCAATAAAAAATATATGAGCCAAGTACTGCAGGTGGTGAAACGTAAACCAAATTAAACTCCACAGCCAGAGGATGGGGACAGTTCAGCTCCAGGTTCGACTTCACAAAGATAGATACAGGTCTTATTAATGTGAGAGAAAAATCACTGTAATGGAAGCAGCTGCATATAAAAAATTACAAAGTTAATAATTAGAATGGACTAATGAAGGGTTGATGATATAAATAAACACGCATAAATAATTAAATTTACGTATTCTTTATTTAAACACATTCAAACACAACTTGCAACACATCTGGACACATTAACAATGATATAACTGAGGTCGCTGGGTGTTTTTGATCTTTCAACATCAGGCATTCTCACTCTGCTCACCCTGATGAGCTTGATCAATTCCAGGTAGCACTACCTTACCACAAATAACCTTTATATCCACTTTCACCTTTCAACCATTCTGATTGCTCTTTGCCCAGTGGCCAAGCATGTTACAGACCCTACAAATGGACCAATTTTCCGCACTTTAATTTTGTAGACTTGCGCCTTCCTTAACAGCTGTTACTGCAGCACTCCTTTACAATGTAAGCATGCACCACCTTTTTCCTCTCATGGGACTTCCACGCAGTCCTCCCAAAAGATGGTTAGGTTGCAAGCCAACTCCTCTCTTATATGATGGTGAATTTGACTCTAGATGACGATTCCTCAGTTTGAATACCAGAAACCCCTTCCTGATAATGTACACATACATTTTAAAAAACCCTAAGAACTACAATCTCTTTGGGGATACGTATTTGTGGGAAGGCTTCTGGCTGAAGTATTAGTTTATTTAATGAGAAGTGAGGGAGTCATTTTAAGAGGGATTTAATACTTGAAAACGAAATGCAGTTTAGGCTGTATTTCTTTAAAAGAGTTATCAAACTTTTAATTCCACAATCTGTTAGAAATACTGGTGCCACATCATATATTACATGTGACAACCACATTTTTACATACTTTCTTTATAACTAATGTGTTGGATCTGGAGCAATTGACATGAACATGGAAATAATGCATCCTTGTGATCATCTTAGTTAAGTATGAAGCATCTAAATTTCAGGTTATTCATTTCTTTGTATGCAGTCATCAACAAGGTGTACATTAGGAAGAGGATCATGGACTAGTAAATACTGGAAAAATGTGAGAAATGTGCCAGCAACTTTGTGCATATTATATTCATAGATGGTAACAGTGCCACTCATGCTGGTTGTTGCTAAAGCAGAAGCAGAGAAACATCTCTCAAACTCTTAGTTTAGCCATTCCACCTCGCTATTACAGCATAGACGGTATCCAGTGGAGAGACTTACATTAGTGTTCAATGCTTTCCATGAATGTCAGGTGAACTGAACACCTCTATGAGACACAATGTCTTTGGGTTATTCATACTGATGAAATACCTCATTAAAAGCACCTTGACTGTCTCTCTGGCAATAGGGAGTTGCAGAACAAAGTCTTGGGAAATCAACTAGGTAGTGTGATGCTGGAATGCTGAACCAGTTATAAAAAAAAAATGCACTGCAATATAGAATAGTCAACATTTTACAATGTATATCTTGGATAAGTCAGATGCTTTCAATTTGGCATTATCAGCTAAATCACAATGGCATTTGCTTTATTTGAAGTAGCTAAGGTTACATTTTGAAAATGTGACAAAACAAGCCACACGTTTAATGTATTCCAGTGTTCTCTGGTCAGTTAGTATTGGCTTCATGTAGCTTGTAGTCGATCTTTTAGGAATACCAAACACTTTCTGTTTGCCTGCATCATATTTTCATTCAGCTGGACTTAATTTTGGAAGTAATATATTCACAAGAATGGATTTTGGCTGGGTGGCCATGAGAGAGAAAGTCTGTACTCTACTGCTTGAGGCAGTTCAGAAACAAAAGATAAGAGTAAACTACATAAGAAATGCTAGTAAGCTGTACAATCAGCGCCTTTAAACCACTATTTTGTGTTTACTTAAACACTACTTATACATCAAATCACAGTTAATTCTGTATTTTATCAAAAATGTTTACTTTAATTTGTTAATTAAAGACTGACTACTGATTTACTACTTTGTCTTTTTTTATCTGGCTTGTTTGGTCTTTGTTTTATTCTGGTATGTTGAAGCCGCTGTTGTGTTGATTAATGCAGTGTTAAGGTGTACAATTTAATTGGATTTTTTGCAAATAAAATCTCACAAATTAACTCTTTTGGTCTTTTTTACTAACATGTGTCTAACATAGGTGGGAAGAACTAGTGCATCTGTTCAAATAAGAAAACTTTTACTCAAATCATATTGGAAATGGTGACTTTTAACTTGGAATAATGTAGTACGTTTATACCTCTGGCAGGAAATAACCATTATTGATATCAACACTCTTTAGTGATGGAGCTTAGATCCTACCATGAAGGAAGATACTACCATCTATTTTTATATAGCACTGCTTTGAGGTGCATGGCACACAAAGTCGCATGGCAATGGGGAAGTCGTTCACAGCTTTGCTAAGTTGAGTGAGGTCAGGTGGGATTTGGAATTCTTGGGCTTCTTTGAACATGGTTAAGATGTTTATCTTGGAAAGTGGCACTGAGGTTCCTAGCAGTCAATACTCCTTTACATTCTTCATAAACTAGAGTAATGCAGGCTGTTCAAAAGAAAAAAGATTGTAATTCTATGATATTATCCAGGTAATGAGTCACTTAGCAAGAATAATAAATTGGAATACTGCACTTCTGTAATTTCCCAGAGTCTATAAGGGTGTCCATCAAGCAAACTATGTTAAGTTGAGGTAAGTAGAAAAGCAAGAGAATCTATAACTTCGTAGAAAGACCTTGGCCTGTGAAGTTGGAACCAGTCCCTTTCGCAAGACAAAATGTTGTGACTGTTAAAGTGGGCTTACCTACAATAACTGTGTTTGCCCATTGAAAGCCTCAACTTTCTGCAATCAAGATGAAGGCATAAGCTGAGGATGTGTGATTATAATTAACATTGCAGGGGAGTTCTTCTTGCAGTGTTTTGCTGAACCCTTGAAGGTTGAGAGCCTTGCATGGTGCATTGCATAGATCTACCTGATTCAATCAAAGCACAAGAGGAGGGTCAGGGTGTAATATGCATCTGTGCTTGCTCCTTATTACAGTTACAGGTTACAGGAGTGTTGCTTGTTACAAAAGTTACAGAGTTGCTCTTCTTCTTCTTAAGTATTGTTTTTTTTTTATCTGGGTTGTTTTTGTTTTTTTTCAAAAATCCCAAAATGGTAGACTATCTATTCTAAATTGCTGTAAGAAGTGAAAATAATGCATGTAAGTTAAAAAATATTTATGTACATGGTGCCTTGCCATGGCTTAACACCACCCTTGGTGCGTATGTCTACTTTGCACTCAAATTTCACAGAATAGACTTTGGATTCAAAATGACCCTGACGAGGATAACGTGGTTATTGAAGGTGAAAGTATTTATAAATAAGCTATGTGAGGGCAAAGAGACATTGAAGTCATGGAGGACTTCAGTATGTTTGGGGTAACTTGCTGAAATAGCTAAAAAATAAACTGCACACTGATTCAGAAGTACATAAATGGAGATATCCTGATACTTTCTGAGAATTGCAAGACAGAACTAGAGCATGGGGCATGGTTGGAGACTGGGTTTTTCACAGACCAATGTGAGGGCAAAAAAATCTAGAAGTCATGGAGGAGTTCAGTATGATTTGGGCAACTTGCTAGTATATAGACCTCAAATTGTTTCAGAAGTACATTCATGGAGATATCTTGATATTTTTTGTGAGAATTGCAAGACAGCACTAGGAGGTGATTAGAGACTGGACAGGGAGAGGTTAGAGGCACAGCCTCTGTAGATTTCTCCTCTGTGGTTGGACAATGTGCACTTGAGCAAAAAACACTGACTGAAGTTGTCACATCTCTGCTGGATCCACAATTCTTTCTTTCTTTCTTCACGAAGCAGACTCTGAAGAGATTCGAAGATCGATTCTGCGCACACGATTATGCTGCCTACAGTATTCAGCAAAGCATCAAAAGCATTCTCCAAAGACACAGGACAACAAAATGTTTTAAGCCACAGATAGATGACAAATCAATGTAAATACACAAGCAGAATGTAAAATGTAAATTTAGAAATCAAATGATTGACGGTTGAACATTTGGGACATTACAATGTGTAGCCTAAAATGTAAATAGGAAAAGATTCATTGAAAGTGAAAAATTACTGTAGAAATTGCAGGAACTCCTGAGATAGAGCTGTAATAGTATAATGATAACGGTATCGTGGTCTGTGGGTATGACAGTAGCAAAATAAATTTGTTTGCCACAGGTTAGAGTTAATAACATTCATGTGCTGATTTATAGCCTAATCTAGACCATTTCGCCTTTATTTTTTAATGAAAATAAAATGTGATTCACAGATCTTTTAAACATTTTCCTAACTGTTTGTAAAGCCACAAGGACACAAATGGCGATTCCTGCGTTACAATGCGAGAAGTGATGTAAAACCCACATATGAGTGTAATACTTTTACTCGAACCTGATGTGTAGTCAGAGTGATTCAGGCTCTGATTGTTCTTGATGAAACTCTCCCTCCCCCTTTAAGTCTGTCTCTTTTCTTTCTTTCTTCCTCTTTTGTTCTCCTTGCACCTATTTATCACAGTGTGAAGGTTGAAAGAGATATTATTAATCCTGTGGAATGAAGGCAGGGTTAGCGGCATGGATCGCATTGTGAGAGGGGTAATGATAGGAAGACGTGCTTGGTCGGTGGCCTGTGCGGCCTTGATGAATGGGGATCGGAGGGGAAGTGAGTGGCGTTGGGTGGCGGGCCGCTGAGCCGTGCAGTATCCCCACATCCACCTGGTACTCTATTGCACACCCACACAACTCTTTTTTTTCTCTCTGTCGCACCCTCTGTCGTCTCTATATGACAAATTCTAGACCATTTCCTTTTCCGCTTGCAGTCCTATTTTTGTTCATCTCCTGGGTCTTCTACACCGTTGGATTCTCTCTTAAAAAAAAGATTAGGTGATTTATTGTTTTAGTTTGACTGATATGAACATCTTACAATGACAAGTAACTAAATAAGCTTTTTTTAGTTAAGAAAATAAAATGTAAACAAAATAATTGAATGTCCAAACAATACAGAACACTATACTATAAATAAAACACATTTCTTTTTTTTTTAATGTTTTATAATTATGGCAAAAATACTTATTATTATTATTATTATTATTTATAATGATAAAATGTATATATATTATATAATATAATGTATTATAATAATAATAATAATAATATCCAAATCACAAACAAAATGCACATTATACCTAGGAATCTTGCTGCACAAGCTGGCTGGCTTGATACATTTTCAGCATGAGGGAACATGATGGTTTCACATGCCGGCCTTTTAAACACACTGTCATGGGCTGACGCGTCAGGCCCGGGACGATGACAGCCCTGACAATGCAACAAGCCAATCAAGCCAGCTCTATTACTCTAAGTGTCATCTCAGTGGAAAGCTCCATATGACCCTCCCTGCTCTTGAATAGGCCACTAAAACCGTCTAGTTATACCTACCATAAATAAATAAATAAATAAATAAATAAATATTTATATATACACACACACACACACACACACACACACACACTATGTAAACTATGTTGCTTTTAATATGCTATTGTGACAGAAACACAGTGTTGAGTCAATTGATGGTTTTGATTGGTGGTTTAAAAGGATGGTTTATTTTGGTGGTTCTCATTTGGGTTTAATGGGTTGCTGTGTGTAGTGCATTGATCGAATGCCATTTTTTTATATTTTAAATTGATTTGAATACTTGCACTGACCGAAAGATTAACTTTGATTGACTTGCAGTGAACGACTTTGTAGATTTTTTCTCATCGTGGCCTTCTGTGCGATTCTGATATCCTGTGTGAATCTGACACAATACATTTTTGTGATATTATTTATGAAATGGCTTTGTTTTGCCCAATGCTTTGTTTTGATTAAACCACCAACTTGCATACATTGTGTCTTGGCACATTGTGGCAGCATATAGTGTTTAAAGTAGGCAAACATACATTATTGCCATTTGTACAAATTCAATGTGAAAATAATCTAGTTAGCGCTCTTGTGCATTAAATCATTTTTAAAAATCAAAGGAGAAACCGATTGCCCCGATCATTATTGGCCAAAATGGTTAACAGAGTTGTATATGACGGCTAAGTTTGGTACCTCATTTTAAATGTCAGCTGTAAGAGAAAGAAGCCAAGATAGATATCATCTTTGTGTCCAATTACTTTTGGAGAGCACTGCATAGTTACAGTTCTTCTAACATCTGATGCCCCAGTGTTCCTGACTCTCATTCTTTACTCCAATTTACTTGTTTGAGATATACAGTAAAGAGATGTTTGAAGAAAAAGTAACATAAGGACAATTCAAGGGAGCTTAAACTAGGAGTCCCAAACCTGTTCCAGCATGACAATAACCATGTGCACAAAGTGAGTTCTACAAAGAAATTGATTACATGGAATGATGTGGAAAATCTTGTATGGCCTGCTATTGAGCTCTGTCTATAATGCTTTTAAAGACCTTTGCGTAGGCCGATGAGTAGGAACACTGACCGCATCCCAGCCCTTTTTACCCTACATCAGTACCTGACTTTACTAACAAAACTGTCCACAAGCACACTTTTAAATCTAGTGGAACATTTACGCAGAAAAACGGAGGTCATTATAACAGGAAATGGGGAGTAAATGTGGAATGAGATTATGGTCAGGTGTCCACAAACTTTTATTCATAAAGTGTATGTATAAATGTATATTTTTATGCAACACATTCGCACCCCACATCGTCACATATCGACGCTGTGGATGTTGCGTCCGACGGTGTCTACATCCGACGCCGAGGGTACCCCATTCGCGTCGCTTTTTGACGTAGAGAGACGGGAAACCCTTTGCGTCGCTTTTCGACGCAGATGGACGGGACCCAATTTGGGGGTTACGGTTAGGGTTTGGGTTAGGGTTCGGGCTCAGGATTTTTAGAAATTTAAAAATTAATCCTATACACTTATTATGATAGATAATAAATTATTAAGTGTATAGGACAGCGATCTGCATTGAAAAGCGAAGCACAGGGGCTCCCATCTATCTGCATCGAAAAGCGACGCGAAGGGAGGTACCGTCTCTCTACGTCGAAAAGCGACGCGAAGGGGGTACCTTCGGCGTCGGATGTGGACGCCGTCGGACGCAACGTCCACAGCGTCAATATGTGACGATGTGGGGTGAGAATAGCCTCTTTTATGGCATCTCGGTTTCATTTCACTTTTGTGAACTAATGACAAGGATTGTTAAAATAGCCTAATATGTTTAAAGAAGAATGGACAAATAAGCCCAAATATCTCACCATTCTCACCCATTTTGAAACTTCTCATGTGGCATTAGTCATGATTGCAGTGGTGGGCTGTGCATTCAACACCTAGGCCTTGAGTTGTAGCTTACCTGAGTCAATTTAACAATTTAAAACCATCAATATAATGCCATGGCTATAGCAACCATCAATATTATACAGAAACGTAGTATAACAGAGCACTGTATCACAGACAAGTATCTCATGCAGGCAGAAAGAATTACATAACTAAAGAGCAAGCAAGAAACCCAATGGACACAATTCAACAATTCTCCTTTCACTGTAGCCACAGCTGCACTGTCGCATAAATCATCTCTAGCAGAAGAATAAAAAATAATCTTATAAAATGACCCCTGGGTTTCTGCGCATTTTTGGTGCTCTTTATCTGTGCATTATAGTTTTTCCTGTGGATTTGAAATGATTGTGTGTTTTTGTACAAATTCTACAATTTACAGAAATATTGAATTAAAAGGCGTAAGAACTGTTTTGAATTGTTTTGGCTGACCTTTCCTGACAATGTCTAGTTTTTCTTTTAAACGTCCATCTTGTGAATGTCCTTGTAAGTATTTTTGCAACCAATTCAACATCTACTTTGTCAGCCATTGTGAAAAGAAAAAAAAGAGCTTTAAAAAAAGAAAAAAAAAAAAACAGAAATAGAGACATTGGCTGAAGGGAGCACATAACCTGGTCCAAGTGATAACAGACCACCATAATCTGAAATATATACAATAAGCTTTACCAGGCAAGATGGGCACTCTTCTTTACCAGGTTTAATATCATTGTAAACTATCGACCAGTGTCTAAGGATAATAAGATGGGCGCTCTCTCACGCTGACATGACCACATAGAAAAACCCATAATACATGAAAACACCCTACAAACTTTAGTTGTCATTAACCCTGTACGATGGGACATCATGGAAGAGATACAACAGGCTTATACCCACGAACCTACACCACTGAATAAGCTATTTCTCACCATAGAACTACGACTGAGGGTCTTGAACTGGATTCACACTTCTCTAATTACCTGGGCATTCACCGTAACACCCAATTAATTCAGAATGCGTTCTATTGCACACCTTACACAGACACCAAGATATATTTCGAGGAACCCAGTATACCTCTCATACGGCCCTGAGGAACAATACTGGGTACACGAGGATGACATCCTTGACCCGGCACTCATGGAGGTGTTTCACAACAACCACCCCAATCGACCAGCACCCAGAAGTCGAGGGCAGCATGTAAGAATAGAACTCCAAGAGATTAGGGGGTGATTCTCTAACAACCCCGAACACAGTTTCCCCTCCACACCATGAGAGGGAGCCGTATCCTGAATACTGAGCACTTCCGGGTCGTGGTCCCCCATGGGCTAGCTCCCCCAAGAAATGTGCAAAATATTGTATTCGTTCCATTTTACATACCCATAAGCCTTTTCATGATCATGCTAATTGTCTTTCTAGTGTACCCACAAAGTTTATCTATTTTGCAGTTTATTGGATTTGTTTGCTATGCTGACTGCCTGTTTTGTGTATCTGACCTTATTGCCTACTGCTTATGCTCATGTTTTTGATTTATCCTGTTACTAAATAAACCCGCATTTGGCTTCTATACCTCGAAACCTGCCACACGGGTGCGGACTGTTAAGACCTGAAAGCAGACAAATACCTTTGACCCCTGCAATACGTGATGAAATCTGATTGGATAGATACTCCAACCCAAATTTACACCTGAGAGAAATGCAATGAAATGAAGAGAAAAGACTATTACAAATCATTTAATGCACATTCATGGAGAATTTTTGTAAAGTAAGTCAGTGATTCTGCAGAGAGGCCTTGCTGGCCCTGACAGCCTGTCACAGCATAATTGGTAATGTGAAGTGCCATTACAACCAAAACCACTTTTGTTAGTATTATTTATATATAGTGTTCACTAATATTAGTTGCTTATTCAAGCGTTTGGAAGAAATAAATCTGGACGTTAAGCTGAATACAGAAATAATTCTGAGCATAATAGGTTAATTAAATGTGACAAGTGTTTAAAAGTACTGTATGTGCACTGACAGTGACCCCCGGATCTAAAGGCCAAAAAATAAACACAGTAATTAAGTAACCTGGGGTGTTAAAAAAACAAAACAAAAAAAAACAGTGTGGCTTTGTGTGATCAACAATACAAATCGTTTCCCTCAAATTACTCTGAAACAATAATAGATGAGCATAGATTTAATATAGCACAATATATCATTGTATTATTGCTAGATGGCAGATGTAATTGAAAAACACTCATTAGAGCTATGGCTGCCGTTTCATTCACAGTCTGAGCCCTCCAGGAGGGACAGGGATCGGCCACATCATTCGTCTTTGATGAGCAAATCACAGGACAAGGAATGATACATGGAGCTGACTATAATTCAAAGATGATAACTCATGTATGCGTCTGATTTTTGTGCTAATTGCATGATGATGAAAGTAGCTACATTATTCTTATTATTTTTATTTTGCGCTCCACACTGCTGTCTGTCTCCTTGTTTACCCCTTGGCTTGTTGTTTACTTATTTTACTTACAAACAAGAAAAAATGTCTCGAACCAAAACTCTTCAGATTCCCACAGGGCCCTGAATGCTAACTATACAATGCACTGCTGCCTGGTGTGCTTGCCAAGACACATGATTACCAGCTTCCTGTCCTCATTCTGTCCTATTACAGGTCTCTGGAGCAGTAGTTCTAATATTTGAACTTTTAGATAGTTGTGTTTGTGCCTCAGTGTGTTTGTGCTTGCCTCCTCCGCATTTATCCCATCAAATGTCTTCCTTAAGAAACAGTGTTTCGCTCTTCTCCTGCACTCCCGCAAAACACCACAGTGAGGAACTGGGGTGCTCAGGACAGTGTGTCAGCGCATCTTATACCTACGATCTCTCCTCCATCATGCTAAAAGCACTGTCTGTTGAAATGCCTGCCCATTTCATTAAGGAGGTAATACTTCAGTGTGTGTGGTGGTGGGGGGGGGGGGTTATTATATATACTGAATATCAGTCACCTTGTCCATTAGGACGCCTCTCACGGTGCCTTTTTTGGGAGGATGTCTTTGAGCTGCACTGACAACATCAGAATTGAGGCTTGTGATCATACCACTAACAAGCGTCAAATTAAAAGAGAAATTTCACCTTTACAAGGTGGGAAAAAAAGGAAGATTTTTAACATTGCAAAGTTCTGATCATAGCGAACGAGGCTCCATTTGATCTCGTTTCAAAGCTATGAGCAAACAGTGATCAGTAGCAAAATGCATTCCACACCCAATATGCTAAAATGAACATACTATTTTTTTGTTGTTTTTCTTTTGTAATATCACAGCAAATTCAAATAAAAAAAAATATATACATCCCTTCCTGTACCCCAATATGTGATCCACTCTACAAGAGTAGAGCCAGAGCCAGGTGACAACACTGACAAATAGACACTTAGGGCTCAGTCGTTCCAAGTCTGGTCAGTCTGGCCGATCCATCATGCTGACCAGGAGCACCGGGTGTCTGGAGTGTGTGGAGTATGAGGCATCTGGCGGCATGTGGAGGCTCCATCAGTGGCCTCTGTGACAGTGCATAGCCCGGACTGATTATGTGTTCGTTTTCCCCACTGGCGCGCCATAGCATGTGATTTTGGTCGGCTTGCGATCAGTGTATGAATGTGAGAAAGGCTGTGCCAGCTTGTCAGAACATTAGGGGCGCTAATGGAAAAGTCCCCCCCATCCCACACACACACATAAACACACACACACTTTACCCTGTGACTCTCATATGAGAGTTGCATTACGGTGACCTGTCACACTCTACTGGCCACTAAACTAATGGGGCAGCGACTGAGAGACAAGGGGGGATAGAGAGCGAGACAGGGATGGGGTGCGGGGGGGATACTAGATACAGGGAAATAGTTGCAGAAGAGAACCAAGCAAGAAAGATGGACTGATCGAGACAGAGAGGAAGAGGATAGCGAGAAATAAAGGCGTGGGGGGGGGGGGTGAAGCAGCATACAAATGAGGGGAAACCTAAAATGTAAGAATGTGAAAGAGATATATAGGAAGGATGTAGAGAGAGAGGCTCATTATTTAGCGGTGAATGACGTGGCAGGGCTACAGGCTGCTGATGAGCGTGATGCCCCGTTGGCATGAACGCTGGCAGCCCTGCCACCTCATCCCCAGAAAGCAGGCAGCAAACAAGCCGTCGCCCTGGGGGGAAAAGAAATATACCCCCTTGGTATGTGGCAGCTGCTGACACCGCTGCATGGCACACACGCCCAGCCCAGCCCGACGTTATTATCTTCACTCTTATCTCTCCATGTAAATATGTGTTTTGTTATCGCAATATGTGCCATCGCGTGGCGGCAGCATGCTCAAACCTGGACACATGCAAATAGCGAAAGTTTGTTCAACTTGTTCGGTGGAGAATCGCCCGATGAGATGTCAGAAGAGGAATAGCAATGGCAGGGTAGGGTCGAGCGGCTGTTGTTTGCCTGACTCGTGACTCGCTTTCAAATGAAGACCTTTTTTCCTCGGAGCATTCCAGGGTCATTATATATGCCGTGACACTCACTTTGGGTCTAACAGCGATAGATTGTGGAAAATGATAGATAAAAAAACCAACACTTTGCTCAACTTGCCACAACTCAGGTTCGACTTTTCCGAGGGCAGATTTTGTGCTGTTTATCGATAAATAAAAAAGCTTTCCTAATGAGCCATTTGGAATTGCTTGCTGCCCATTCGGTGCTGCCTGGCTACCGGTAGCATCTATGATTAGTCATGTTGACAAGCCGGCTTTCTTTATTTCAAGCAACCGATCTGGTTTCCCCACCGAGACCTGGCCAGATAGACACTTCTGTCCATTATAGAAGCAGATCCTTCCACCTTTACCGCTTTCTCTACATCTTATCATTCATGCAGTACAGAGGCTATGAATGCATTGCCTACCGCTACACTCCATGAGCTCATCAGAGGTGACAAAAGAAGATTCTTCTCCCAGTGGCCACACACACACACACACAAGTGTGGCTAGTCGGCCCACTTACACCGGCTCCCTCCACATTCTTTCGATCTCTGTTCTGCCTCTCCTGCGAACAGAGCCCTGGCCCAGAAAAGCCCCTCTCGCTTGCACTCTCACCGACAATCGCTTTATTGCACCTTATCGGAGAATATGAAACTGTGTTGCATGACATCTCACAGTAAGCTGAATAGATATGCCAATTCATTTTTTTTTTCCTCTCCCTCTCACTTTTTCTCTCTCTCCTTTTTTTCTGCAGCCAGGCCGATTTGACAAGCTAGACTGCCCCTCTTGAAAAGCATCAGTCAAGCGCGCCGACATCGTCCTGGCTTTTCTACCCCTCCCGCACACCCAATACACCCCCCCACCATACACACACACACACACACACACACAGCTGTCTCCATGCTTCTGCTCTCCATCCTCCTTCTCCACAGCAATCTGTAAGCTTCGGCTCTTCGGAATTGAAAGGCAATCGAAAGAGTGAAAAGGAAAGAAGGGGAAAGAAGAAGAAAAGCACAGTGCAAAAAAAACAATTCTGTGTGTGTGTTTGTGTGGTTGGGGGGGGGAGGGGAGACAGTGAGAAACTATTTAAGTATTGGAAATATAAAATGATAAGAAGGGTATATGGAGGCTGGTGGAGATAACATTGTGGACATTATAAGGGGGAAATGGAAGGTGAGCCTGAGAGAGCGAGAGAGAAAGAGATGGAAAGAGAGAAAGAGAGAGAGAGAGATGGAGAGAGAGCAAAAGAGATGGAGAAGGTGCTAAAGAGATTGGAGCCATAAGCTCCAGGTTGAGGAGATGACACCAGCACTAATACGAGTGTTTAAATATTTGATGCTGCGGGATAAAAGAGGATCGTCTGTGAACGGGATTGAGTGTCTGCAGGAGAATCTATTACGGAAAATCGGTCGTGATTTGACAGCAGCACGCCGGCCTTGTGTGTTATTCCTCAGTAGCTCCTGCAATTTCCTTCTCCTTTCTCCACTAAAATGTTTCTTTGCTCTGCTTCGGCAAATGCTTATTATCCTCTCCTTGGCAGACACAGCAGTGAGACAACAAGAGGAGGAAAAGGGACTTCAACAGAGAAAGGAACAATATCAGGGGGGAAATAACAAGCAGCCTTTAGGCTAGCACAACACAAACGTAATACGCTAAAAAGTAGTGTCATTGTCAGATTCTTTACATTTGTGGCATTTATAATAATATCTTCAACGTAAAGTCTTCAAAATGGTTCTTTAAAGGATTACTTGACAATGCATTCGTTCTTAAACTCTCCGAATATAACAATTCTAGGCTGTATAATCTCTTGTTGCTCGCGTATTGTTCCTTAATGTACACCTTAGAACAGTGTATCTGAAAACACATGTATAAGTAGAACTGCTTATTCTAGCCAAGATAGCAAATGTAAAAAGACCCGAGTAGTAATCTCACATATGTCTCACACATAGAGATCTTGTCTAATGTCACAAATTTTCCACAGATCTGCCAAGCTAACCGGTCATTCCAATTGATTTAACTGTATAACCAAGGATACTGAATCATATTACATCATAATAATGTAAAGGAGCTTACTATTGATATCATGTTTTTTATAAATGTAATCAGAAACATATGATGGTGTATTTTGCTCATTTACATATTAGTAGTAGGTATCGCTCATGGTGTCAATTTTTTAAGTATTATATTAGTTATAAATGTAATAATACTTGTATCAACCTATTTGAGCTGCTAATAAAAAAAAATTATGAATCAACTTTTTATATTAATACATTGAACAATGCAACTTTTATCCTCAATCAACAGGCGAAAGATAATTTGTCTTAATTACCTTATCATTAAAAAATATACAGCAAAATTGTATTTATCCTTTCGGTAATTCTTTTTTAAATTAATTTATTATTTACTGGTTGTTGATAAAGGATTTGCTTTGGATGCCGATGAATAGGAGATTTTGTTTTGGCAAAACAACATTTATTTTTTTCAATTTGGTCTCTTTTATGTCATTAATATCTCACATCTTTTGCCTTTTTTTTTTTTTGCCCTTTCTATTTCTCAAAATTTTCTAAAAAAATTTTAGGAGAAACTTTTGTGATGATACCTGTATGAAGCACACATCTGGATCTCTATTAAATATCCCATTATACATACTGCATTTCATTGGCTCTGTACATGTACCCTGCACAATGACAATAAAGTTGAATCTAATCAAATCTAATCTAATCTAATATCATAAGAGAAACCTTTAAGCAGAGAAATAAACTGAGAAAACCCAGCATCAAGAAATGTACCCTATGTAAACCCTTTCAGAGTCTCCCAGCAGAACAAACCATTTTTAAAAGCATTTAGTTTTCATAACTTTTCTACACATTTGGCTCATGCATTAGAATGTACCTATATAAGATTCTTACAGCATTTTCAAATATGATATAATTTGTTTGTGAATACAGAGTATTTGTCTTGTTCTAGTGTTCATGCTGTTGTTCTCTCTGGCACTTGTGGCAAGCAGCTAAACGATGCATTTTCCCTTTCACCTGAACCTGATTGAGAACATGGCCTGGTCTGGTGTGTGACTGATGTTGGTGCGTGGCCAACCTTTACCTCCACAAAATGAGGCCACTGGTCTACAGATTGCAGGTGTTAGCCTTTGTCAAGCAGTCATGGCCTTTCCGTGAACCAGAGTTGAACGATAGCATTTTTGACCCGCAATACATTGGCATGTTACTTTCTCTCTTTGGACTGACTGGTAGAACTTATGAAAAGGCACTCAGACGAATGCAAACTGTTTGTTTCTGCCTCCTACACAACAT
This sequence comes from Silurus aristotelis, assembly GCF_946808225.1. NCBI lineage: Eukaryota > Metazoa > Chordata > Actinopteri > Siluriformes > Siluridae > Silurus > Silurus aristotelis. The sequence goes on from NC_139578.1 coordinate 7,539,442, forward strand.
CATGTCCGTTTAAAACATGTGGTTGTTGGGGAACCCAGGAATGAGTTAGTGACTCTAAACTTGAGTTTCAGGGATATTTATCAGAGGTTTAGAGGCGTTTTGAATTTGGTGTAAACAGCTGCATGAAGTCTAAGACTAATATTCACTTGATACTGGATATCATTCATGGTGAATCATTGAAATCCTGTTTTGGGGGGTTATGCTTTTATTTCCGTTCAGTAGCTTTTATCTACAGTTTTATTTACCTGAATATTCCTAATTATAAAATAAAATGTGAAAAGTCAGATTTATAGTTTAATAAATTGCATAACTATATATATATATATATATATATATATATATATATATATATATATATATATATATATATATATATATATATATATATATATAGTGTGTGTATCTGAATGCAAACTATTGATTGTGTACCATCATTTCAGATACATATTGTTTTTCTATTATATATATTTTTGTACATTAACAAAAAAAAAAAAAAAGATTTTAACATGATTATATTAAGTAGAGTTTATATTGTTGTTTGATGAAGCAAGCAATGTATAATACAAACAAGCTGTAGTGATTATTGGTATTGATATGATATGATATGATATGATATGATATGATATGATATGATATGATATGATATGATATGATATGATATGATATGATATCTGATATGATATACAATAGACACCAGGAAATGAGGAAACTCGAAGCTGTTCTAAATTGGTGGCCTTTGGTATTACTCCTTATTTCTAAAACTACTGGTGTGTATAAGCTGTTTGTACTACAGCCGTGTCTCAGCGCTGCAGCTTTACCAAAGACAAGTGCACTGAGGCTGCTTAGTGAGTGAGTGTGAGATTATACACTGCCACACACACTCCATAATGAACCACACACACTCCATAATGCACCTATCCTGCTTTTCCCCTCCCTCACCCCATGACACAAGATTAGGGTGAAGTGTGCGTGCAAGCACACACACACACACACACACACACACACACACACACACACAAGAAACGCAACACCTCAAACACACAGTCCAGAAAAAGAACGATGCAGATGTTGTGTCTCATGTCACCACTGTGTCTTGTCACATTTCACCATTGTCTGCCATACGGCTGGGTGATGACACACACATGCGAACACAAACACACACACGAACACACACACACACACACACACACACACAAACACACACACACACACACACATGTGACATGTAAGTGGCCTTGTCTGCAACCAATCAATAGCTGCTGGCACTTCTTTCCCCAGCCCAGGAAAAAACAATTAAAACCCATCGATCCTCAAACTGGCCCCTGCCATGAATATTCAGGAGCTTCTCCTTGACCTTCAAAGCTCAGGGAAAGCCAGGTGACTTCATTCTTCATGCTGCTGCCACTGCATGCACAAGTTCTGGCTTCCTTCTCATTTCTCTCGCACCCACAACCTCCTCTAAATGCGTGTATTTCTTTTTACGGCCATATGTACCACCCCACCACTCCACACCCTCCCCTTTCACCCTCCCTCCCACTGGAGTTTGGTGTTAAATCACCCCAAAGCAGTATACAGCGCATGCACCTGGCGACATTGGCTTTTCATTATGTTTCTCTGTTATTCTGTCACATTCATCAGACGTCTCCTGTATGACAAGGCTCGGCTCGTGGGAGTGCTTGTTACCGCCACGGAGGATGTGCGCGAACTGCTAAGAGAGCTTTCCGCTCGTTCACTTGAGTCGATTCAATATGCAGCACTTTAACATCAGATCAATTATGCAAAAAAACAACACGCGGACACGTGTCTCTCGAGCGGGTGACTGATTGGAATGCGTAAACCGGGTTGAACTAGGTTAAAAAGCTTGTTTGGGTCAAACGGTTTGATCCTGTGTTATCATGGCTCGGCCTTTATCAAAGATCTGAGTCTCTGCCACCACTGGGATTAGTTATTGATGTACTAAGTTCTTTTTTTAACAGATAAAATTAGTTCAGCTCTTGTATATAGGACAAATCACAGGTCTTCGTGTTTGTGTTGCACTTTTGATATCATAAATTCCGTAGTGTTCCTGGTCACCCAGTGTGTAAATGTAGCCTCTATGTGCATGCTAACGGTGTAAGACTTTTCAGACGTTCACTCACTGTCACTGTTAGTCCAGCATTGTTTGTAAATTCAAGTGCCTAGTGTGTAAAGCATCGAATCGCACCAGAGGATTGTGGGAGAAACTCTGAGACGTACATTTCAGGGCTACAGCATGACTTATGTTCAACAAGATCCCTGCAACATCTCTTTCTCCCTGGGTGTTTACTGAACTCTGACCGGCACAGCCTTGCTGAAAAATGGCAGCAGGTGCTTTTCATTCTTTTTGATTGACGTGGCGCAGTGACAAAACTCTCTTGTTGCATGTTTTGTCGGCTTTCAAAGGTATGAGTTATGAGCCTAACTGTATTTATTTGTGACATTGTTTCGAAAACTTTGCCGACTTTAATGATCGCTTGAATGTCACGAAAATTCAATTATAAAAAACCCCAACTTTTTTCTCAGAACATATGGGAAATGTCAGATGTATTTGTTCAAATTTATTGTCCCTGACTCAATTCGGTACATTAATTTACATTTATTTTTCTTATATAGATGATGGTTAGAGTAGAAAGTTAGTATACAATAATCTGTATTCGAATAGTATTTTGCATACATTGGTAGCTTAGTGGTTAAAGCATTGGACTTTGGATCCGAAGCTTATGAGTTCAAATCTCATGATAGCTGCTCAGTTGTATGTATAAGATAAATGTGAGTTGCTCTTGATAAGAGAGTCTGCCAAATGCCATACATGTAAATTGAAGGAAATTGAAATACCCTCCCAATATACCCTAAACCCTTCAAAACAAGGATCTTTACCCCAAACGGTTCTGAAATACAGACTACATCGACAAACAAAAACACTTTAATCAGATGCCTTGGACTTTATCTGCCCCATTAGGAGTTGCTTTTCTGCCTCTTTATTACTAGGGCTCTGTCATGTTTACTCCTTCAATGGTTATTTTTATATTAGTTCTCCCAATATAGAATTAACTCCTGAAACAAGGATTTTTCACCCAAAACAAATCTGAATTACAAACTAAATCGATATACAAAAACACTTTAATTAGAAGCCGAGAACTGAGTCTGCTCCATACCAAGCTGCTTTCTTTTACTTTCGACTTTTCAATGGTTAGTTCTATATTTGCATGCTTTTTTAAAGATGTAAGAAACTTGTGAATCTTGTTTAATAAGATATTGAGAAATGTTCTGAAATAAAACACATTTGACCTTCTATCACTACATACTGAGAACCAAGTGAGAAGCAACACTATTTAATTGTACCAAATTCTGGTTGGAGTTGTGGACTGATACAAACCAACTGTAGCTTATTTACGATTATGCCCCCATTCCAGGCCGTCTTGGTGGGGCAGTGAGCCAGACTGGACCACTGCTGCTGTAAACACTCAGGGCATAATCGATGCAGGCCACTGCTCATTGTGAGGCAATCTCATCTGAAGTGCTATAGGTCAGGCCATTCTTATTCCACACCATACCAGGCTGAGCTACAAAGGCACACTATTCAATATTGCTGAAAATGTACACATATTGAACACATCACACTGACGCTTTTCCCAAACCAGTGTCAATGGCTATTCTCAGATGCAACCCTCATCTCGGCTTCATCGAACCGGTCAGCTCAAGTGGCCATACATGCTCAAGTCTCCGTCGAAGGAGTTTTAGTCGTGTCATTTTTTTCCTTTTATGATGAACCTTTAGGCTGGCTTTCACTGGAAACCGCACTGAATTATGGTGTGAGCAACATTTGCTTGCTGATTTATTTTTACGAGGTAACATGGTAATAAATTAATAATAAGCTAGTGATACATGATCAACGCTAATATTTGGTAAAATTTGTAATTAGAGGTAAGTATTAATTATTACTTCATTTAAAGTGTCGAATAGGAAGTAATGCAATAGGAAGTAATGCATTCCTATTTATTTTAATAGGCAAAATATTCTAATTGAATTAATAACATGTTTGAATAATAGAATCAGAAGATTTATTAAAGTCAAGTATATATATATATATATATATATATATATATATATATATATATATATATATATATATATATATATATATATATATATATAAAATATACTTAAATACACCTGGTTATTTATATTTTAAAGTAAAGGAATCCTGCTTTTAACTAAGTTAAAAAGAAATAAGTTAATAAAAAAATAAGAAAATGATTTTCAGCAAAGAAATAAGTTATTACTAATCATTATTTATGTATTTGTTTGTTTGTTTGCTTTCTTGCTCAGTAACCTGTGTGTAATCTGTACTAATATTTTTGGTCATGAAAAGCAGGATAGAATTCATGGAGATATTTTATTCCAAAAAAGACACTGATGTGATGGAAGGTTTAATGGAATGGTTTAATTTAACTGAATTCCCTAAAATCCTACAAATATTGATATTCTGTGCCTCCAGTATGATGCTGTATACTTTGACCTTTTTCTTACTAACCACTGAAACCTTGATCCAGTTGCCAATCAAGTATTTATTTATTGATTTATTTCAATAATACAGCATCAATTATTCAATGAAACAATTTCTTTATAAGGAATATGGAATTTAAGT